>NC_055990.1:118199783-118799783 GCF_018446385.1 Zingiber officinale
AGTTAAGATCATTACCCTTGTAGCGAAGCCCTTCGCATGGTGCCGGATCTCAAGACCGTCAAGCGCACGGTCCTCTAGAAGTATCCACACGGACACACTAGATGGAGGTGACCAAAAACCAAGGTGTGCTAGCACCTATGTGGTTCGGCCAAGGAAGGAGGAGAGGGAGAGAGCAAGAAGAACTCTAGGAGGAAGAAGAAGGAATGAATGATGGAATAATTTTCAAAATGAAAATTATTCTCCTCATTCAAGTGGTCGGCCACCTTCTCATGTCTAACTCCCATTTCCACATTAAATGCAATTAATGTAGAGTCATTAAAGAGTTGTAACCCCCATGAGGTGGCACTCTAGGATGATGTGGATCAACACTATTGGTCCACATCTTGCCACCTCATTAAATGACATGGCAACAAGTGTAACCTCCTCATTTAATGTGGGTCAGCCACATTAAATGCTATGGAGGCTTGTAACCTCCATGAGGTGGCACACATTGATGATGTGGAGCAATCCTATTGGTCCACATCTTTCCAACTCACTAGTGATGTGGCAAAAAGTCAAGTCAAACATGACTTTTTCTCTTCCTCTCAAATCAAGTCAAACTTGATCAAATCTCTCTCATGGTTGATCTAATCCAACCATATGATTCAAGCCAACTTAATATAATGAATCTAATTCATTAAATTAAGTTGATTTAATGAGTCATAATCTAAATTAGACTCATTGAATACATGAATCAACTTGAGTCCAACTCAATTAGCCCAATTTGGATTACTCTTAATCCAATATGATTCATCAAATGAATCTAATCCTCTTGGTTCATCATATGAACCAAATCTCCATCTAATTGTCCTTAGTGTGTGACCCTATAGGTTCTTGTAACGTTGGCAATGCCCTAAACCTATTTAGGAGCATAAGTAATGAGCGGTATCTAGCAACACATCATTACTACCCAAGTTACAAGAATGTCGAGATCCGACATCACCTTGTGACTACTAATTGTGACTCCTCACAATATATGTGACATTGTCCTTCTATCCTAGACATCTAGATTGATCAATATGAGGCATAGACCGTGTCATCCTCTAATCAATCTAAATCTTGAACTCCAAGTAGACTCACTCGATCAAAATGAGCTCAACATCTAATGTTGACTCATTTGGGCATGACCATGCACTTAGTGGTCTCACTCTATTAAGAATATTGATGTCGCTCCCGTCATATAGGAGGGATAGATCCCATCTACATCACTCACATCCCTCTACATAATTCGTTATATACCCAGTAATCGCCTTTATAGTCCACCCAATTACGGGTGACGTTTGACGAAACCAAAGTACATAACTCCTTATGTAGGGATCCATGGTGACTTCAGGTCTAAGGACTAATAGTCATACTAATAGCCACATGAGAAAGTATATGACACTCATATAACGATCCATGATACTTTCTCATGGCGGGTCATTCAGTATGCATTCTCTAATGCATACCCATGTGTCAGCTTGATATCTCTATATCCATGACTTGTGAAATCAAGTCATCGAGCTGACCTACATGCTAGTCTTATTGTATTAACATTGTCCCTGAATGTTAATACTCGACTAGGAATGATTTAGAGTAGTGTTCCCTATATCATCTCACTATCGATTCAACTAATCGATTGATATAGGTATGAACCTTCTACTCAAGGACGCTATTATACTTAGTCTATTTGGCACTAATACAAATAAGTATAATAACCAAACAAATGCCTTTATTCATATACAAGAATATGATATACATAAGTCCATACAATCATCAAATGATTGGCTTTAGGGCTCTAACTAACAGACATTTTCCATTCTGAGTCGTCCTGGCTAGCGACCTCCATCAATGATCCGGTGCCGAACCTTCGCTATCGGTACGAATCTGCCAAAGTTGTACAATTTCGGCATCGGTCGGGCCTTCTAGCTTCCATGGATGTGCACTCCCTTAATGCTTTGAGCCTTTGCTGTGGATCGGGCCTCCGAGCCCTCATTGCTATTGTGTTCTGATCTGATTTGTCGTATCCAGACCTCATGTCGTTACTACCATTTGACCTGTGTGATGTTTTAGGTTCCGGCCTTCGTGTCATTTTGTATCTCGGCCTAGGTGTCAATATTTTATCCCAGCCTGCGTACTGATGTCTTATCCCGACCTGTGTGCCAATATTTTTGTTGGTTGCTATTCGGAATACCGTTCTAGTTCCCCTATACAAAAATTTGTACAAGCATAGAACTATCCTAGCTACCCATGTGCTCTACTGAAGTTAAAATTTGGATTGCAAACGATGCTTAACATTATTAATCCAAATTATCCTTTAGAAGTTAAATTTGGATTGGAAACGATACTTAACATTTTTACTCAAAGTTTAACCGATGTATTTTTCATAAGTTAAACCATATTATAGAAGTTAATTAATATCTATTTCAAAGATCGGCTTCCAGGTTAAACATAACGAGGGACTAGGTCTTCTTGGGTATGGGATCATCTACCACTTCCTAGACAAAGCCTTTCAAAGAAATCGGATATTTAACTTTTTACAATAAACTAGGTTTAACTACAGAGACCTCAATAGAAACACAATATCGAAACATGAAATCGAAAAATAAAATTGATAACCTAAAACCGATTGTCTCTTGTGTTGGTATTTCAGAATCTATACAAAGAAAACTAACTAATTAATTTAAAGCGGAAACAATTAATTAGTTATACCTTTCTTTGTAGCTAAAGACCTCTTGATCTTCTGTTGTATTCCTCTCCTCCTCTTGGACGTCGTGTGGGTGACGATTTACCAAGATGAAATCCACCTAAGCTTTCTTCTCCTCCAAGACTCTCGTGCCACCAAGGATGCCAAAATAGGAAACTTCCTTTCTCTTCTTCTTCTCTTCCAAGTATCTGGCCACCAAAGAAAAGGAACTTCTTGATGTGCCGCCGACCTTGAGAGAAAGAAATAAGGAGCAAGGGAAGAAGCAAGGGCCGACCACACAAGGATCAAGAGAGGAAACTAAGGTTATGTTATCATGAAGGCTCCCTCTCTCTCTCTCTTTTATAATCCTTGCTCAAGGTAAAAAAGGAAAGTTTTAAAACAAAATTAAAACTTCCTTTTAATCCTTGCTAATGACTAAAAAGGAAAGTTTTAAAACAAAAAATTAAAACTTCCTCTTAAACAATACATGGTCGGCCACACAAAAGCAAAAAGGAAAGATTTAAAACAATTAAAATCCCTCTCTTTTTAAATTTCCTATTGTACATGGCAATAAAGAAAAGTTTTAAAAATTAATCTCTCTCTTTTAAAACAGGTAGACAACTACAAAAAAAGAAAGATTAATTAAAATTTCTCTTTTTAAATCATGGTTACAAAAAAAGAAAGTTTTATCAAAAATTAAAATATCTCATTTAAACATTATAGATAACTACAAATAAGGAAAGATTTTAATAAAATTAAAATATCTCTTTAATCTTTTGTAGAAAGCTATAAAAGGAAAGATTTTAAAACCATGAGGATGACTATAAAAGGAAATTAAAATCTTTCTTTTAACTATTGTAGATAACTACAAAAAGGAAAGATTTTAACAAAATAAAATCTCTCTTTTAACCATTGTAGATAACTACAAATAAGGAAAGATTTTAACAAAATAAAATCTTTCTTTTAACCATTGTAGATAACTACAAATAAAGAAAAATTTTAACAAAATTTTGTTTTAAAAATAAAACTTCCTTTTCCTTTTCTAGTGACCGACCCCTAGCTTAGGCACCAAGCTTGCCCGGCCACCTCTTGGCTTCCAAGCTCATGCTTGGGTGACCCCCTTGCACCAACCAAGGATGTGACCGACCCATTACTTGGGTAAGAAGTGGACTTTATGGATACAAGGATTTATAGAGGCTACAACAGGGACCGAGAGTAGAAATTGGTTTTAGTCTCCCGATGAGCTTGAGCTTCCTGTGTTCGCCCCGAACACTCAACTCAAGTTCATCAATAATAACTCATACCACTAAAGAGTTATTATTACACTACCGCACCAATCCCAAATTATATTATGGGCTCCTTCTTATTATGAGTGCATTAATCTCCCTGCGTTTAAGATATCGAATGTCCACTAATTAAATGAGTTACTGACAACTCACTTAATTAATATTTAGCTCCAAGAGTAGTACCACTCAACTTCATTGTCATGTCGGACTAAGTCCACCTGCCGGGTTTACATGACAATCTTTATAAGCTCCTCAAGGGGGCATCATCAACCTAGATTACTAGGATATAGTTTTCTCCTATAATCAACAACACACCATATAAATAATATTATTTTCCAACTTATCGGGCCTATTGATTTAATGAACTAAATCTCACCCATTTATAAATCAAAGAAATAAATACTAAGTATACATGCTTGTTATTATATCGGGATTAAGAGTACGCACATCCATAATAACAGAGGTTTTGTTCTTTTATGTAGTCAGTGTAAAAAGAAACAACCTCAAATGGCCCTACTCAATACACACATAGTGTACTAGTGTAATTTTATAGTTAAGATAAACTAATACCAAATTACACTACAACCACTCCAATGGTTTGTCTCATTCCATCTTGGTTGTGAGCTATTATTTATAATTTATAAGGAACTGATAACATGATCTTCTGTGTCACACCAAACGCCATGTTATCTACAATATAAATTAAATGGACAACTGCATTTAACATAAATACAGACATTTGACCAATGTGATTCTTATTTCAAAATAAATGTTCATACAAAAAACTAGGCTTTTAGTATACATCTCAACAGTTTTAGCTCGGCCTACGTGCCAAGTCGCATTTGGTTTCGTGTCGTCGCTTCTAGCTCCGTGACGCATCCGGCTCCGCTTCATCAGATCTAACTCTTCATCCGGCTTATCCATCTACGCTTCTGGGTCACGACAACTAGACCAACATCCCATCCGAGGGTGCCCCTGGGCCAGGGTACGTTTTCTGTACTCGCCCCTCATTTATCTCATTATTATATTATAAACATGTTACTCATATATTCGCTAGATCTGCCTCGAACTTCGGGGTACCAAGGACCGGGGCAACCCAGTCACTGGCTGCAGGTAGCGTTGACCAGAGGACTTCTGACGACTTAGTCAACATAGAAGTCATCTCAGCATACTCCCTCTGGGACATCGCAACTCAGTCAATATTCTATCCACCTCACCCGACAGTTCATCTGACTTAGATTCCGGACAATATCAATTTGGCGTCGTCTGTGGGAATCTTCTCCACCTATTCTGAAACGTGAAGATGGACGACATCGGGGGGTTCTCTGCCATTATCACAATCCCAGAAGATCCCAACGAACATATTATCTTCTACCCTGACTCCACGAGTATTCGGGAGTCGAGGGATTGAGTTGGAGCTTCAGTTGACCGACGGTTAGTTTTTCCATTATATTTTTTCCCTGACTCCATGGGTATTCGGGAGTCAAGGGACCGAGACAAACCCTTAGCCAGTTGGCACGGCTCCTCGATCAGGTATGTTATAGGCTCTGCTCCCTTTTTATGATTATAGGGGTTGCTATAGCTCTCTGATAAGAGAGTAAGATCCTAGTTTCTTGATCAAAGACTAATACCTTCGATTTCTGATCGGACACTAGGGGCCAAGCTCCCCGATCAGACATTAGGGGCACAACTTCCCGCTCATACACTAGGGGCACAACTTCCCGATTAGTGACTCGCAGTACAGTTTCCCGATCATGATCTAGGGGCCTCACTCTTTGATTATAGGCTAGGGGCATTTCTTTCCGATTAGGGACTAGGGGCCCAGCTCCTCAGTCAGGTGTGTTACAGGCTCTGCACCCTTCACCATGGAGCTCTGCATCCTCTTACTACTACAGGCTCTGCACCCTTCACCATAGGGCTCTGCATCCTCTTACTACTACAGGCTCTACACCCTTCAACATGGGGCTCTGCATCCTCTTACTGCTATAGGCGTTGTACTCTATTATTGTTATATGCTCTACATCCTCCACCTACTTTGCATTCTCTTATATCTACAGGATATGCTCCTTTCACCCACAGTACTCTACTTTCTCCTAATGCTAAGGACTCTGCTCCCTTATATGGCTATGAGCTTCACTTTCTTTGACGATCAAGGCTTAGATTATTCTCCCTGACTCCGTGGATATTTGGGAGTCACGGGATCGACACTAGTTCTCTCCCCGACTTCACGAGCATTTTGGAGTTGAGGGATCGAGACAGATCCTCAGTCAGTCGACACCACTCTGTGATCAGGTATGATAAAGGCTCTCCTCCCTCATATTGCTACGGGCTCCGCTTTTATAGACTTCAGGGCTTCACCTCCTCCATTCGGGGTTGAGCTATTGTCACTGGTCTCGGACCAGAGTATCACCACCAGTCTCGGATCAGAGTATCATTAACGATCTCTCGGTCGGGCTCCCAGACCAATTCTTGGTTGAGCTTCCAAACCAATTCTCTGTCAAGCTTCTAGACCAATTCCTGGTCGGGCTTCCAGACTAATTCCTGGTCAGGTCTCCAAATCAAGTCTTGGTCAAACCTCCAGGTCAATTCCTGGTAAGGTCTCTAGATCAAGTCTTGGTCAAACCTCCATATCAATTCCTGGTCAGGTCTCCAGATCAAGTCTTGGTCAGACCTCTAGATCAATTCCTGGTCAGACCTCCAAATCAATTCCTGGTCAGGCCTTCAGATTGCTTCTTAGTCAGACTTTTAGATCAATTTTTGGGCAGATCTCCAGACCAAACTCTTGGGCAGATCTCCAGATCAAATTCTTGGGTAGATCTCTAGATCTAATTCCCGGGCAAATCTCCAGACCGGGTCCTAGTTAGACCTTCCGAGCCATTCCAGGTCTAGTCTTCGTATCGCCTCCCGGCTGATATTCCAGACTCTCACCCCAGTACGGGTTATAAGTGAACTTGCTCTCACGCTTCCAGATTCTCGTCCCAGCGCGAGTTATAAGTGAGCTTGCTCTTACGCTTCCAGACTCTAGTCCCAGCGCGAGTTATAAGTGAGCTTGCTCTCACGCTTCCAGACTCTCGCCCCAGTACGAGTTATAAGTGAGCTTGCTCTCACAACCAACGACCTCTCGGTCGGTATTTCAGACTCTCATTTCAGCGCGAGTTATAAGTGAGCATGCTCTCACGCTTCTAGACTCTCGCCCTAGTGCGAGTTATAAGTGAGCATGCTCTCACGCTTCCAAACTCTCACCCTAGTACAAGTTATAAGTGAGTATTCTCTCACGACCAACGACCTCTCGGTCGATATTCCAGACTCTTGCCCCAGTGCGAGTTATAAGTGAGCTTTCTCTCACGCTTCTAGACTCTCACCCCAGCGCGAGTTATAAGTGAGCTTGCTCTCACGCCTCCAGACTCTCACCCCAGTGCGAGTTATAAGTGAGCTTACTCTTACGACTAACAACCTCTCGGTCAGGACTCCAGACTCTCGCCCTGGTGCGAGTTATAAGTAAGTTTGCTCTCACGCCTCCAGACTCTCGCCCCAGTACGAGTTATAAGTGAGTTTGCTCTCACGCCTCCAGAATCTCGCCCTAGTGCGAGTTATAAGTGAGCATGCTCTCACACCTCCAAACTCTCACCCCAGTGCGAGTTATAAGTGAGCTTGCTCTCACGACCAACGACCTCTCGGTCGAGACTCCAGACTCTCGCCACAGTGCGAGTTATAAGTGAGCATCCTCTCACGCCTCCAAACTCTCGCTCACGACCAACGACCTCCCGGTCAAGCTCTCACGATCAACTACTAGTCGGTTAGCACTCATCACACTCCACTCGCCGCTCTGTCCGACACTCATTGTTCGCGACTCACTTGCCACTTTGTCCCTCACTCACCATTCGCGTCTCAATCGCCGCTCTGCCCGACACTCACTACTCTTGCCTCACTTTTCGCTTTGCTCGGAACTCGTCCCTCACGTCTCACTCATCGTTGTGCCCCGCATTTATTGCTCGGTCGCTTTTAATATCATGTTAAATAATTTTGTAAGACATTCAATATGTTGTTTCCCTAGACACTTCCATACTTCTATCGGAATATCATCTGATCCAACTATTTTTTCATTGTGCATCCTATTTAAAGTTTGTTCTACTTCTGAAGTTTAAATTCTATGATAAAAAATTAAATTTATATGTTTATTTGACCTACTTAAATTACCTAAGTTAAGTTGTCACCTAAATCTTCATTAAAAAATTAATGAAAATACCTCTTCCACCGCTCTTTTATTTTTTCATCGTTTACTAATATCCTATTACATTCATTTTTAATACATTTTATTTGGATAAGATCCCTTTACTTCCTTTTTCTCATTTTAGCTATTTTATAAATATCTCTTTCCATGTCTTTTGTATCTAATTTTTGATATAATCCTTCGAAAATTTCATTATTTACTTCACTCACTACTTTCTTAGCTTCTTTCTTGGCTATTGTATATTTTTTAAGTTTTTCTCGTTCTTACAAATATGTAATTCCTTATAAACTATTCATTTTTTCCTTCATTTTCTCTTTTACTTTCTCATTCCACCACCAAGATTTTTTACTTAATGGTGCATGTCCCTTTGACTCGCCGAATACACTCTTAGCTAGTATTTTCAACTTTGATATCATCTTATCCCATGTTGTATTAGAGTCATCATATATTACACTTAATGCTTATATTTCTACCTTCTCCTTAATTATATTTTGCATCTCATCCTTTAACTTCCACCACTTAATTTTAGGAGTCGTATATATTTTTTTTTCTATTAATACTATATTTGAGGCGTATATTCAACACTAATAATATATGTTGGGTAGTTAAGCTCTCTCCCGGGATAACTTTGTAATCTTTACAAAGCTTTCTATCCTTCTTCCTAACCATAAGAAAATCAATTTGTAATTTATTATTCATATTTTTGAACGTGACTAAGTGTTCTTCTCTTTTCTTAAAAAAATATATTAGCTAATATAAGATCATATGCTACCGCAAAATCTAATATAATTTTCCCTTCCTCACTTCTTGTTCTAAATCAATAACTCCCATATACCCTTTCATATTCTTCATTTTTCACTCTAACATGCCTATTTAGATTACCTCCTATTAAAATCATTTCATTTGGTGGAATATTTTATAATATCTCATATAAGTCGTCCCAAAACTTTGATTTGGTAGCTTCACTTAATCCTATTTACGATGCATATATGTTAATTATGTTCATAGTTTCTTTTACCATTATTATCTTAAGGACTATAATTTTATCCCCTTTCTAACTAATCTTACAACTTCATCCTTTAATGAATTATCTACAATAATACTCGCTCCATTTCTTGCTTTACTCTTTCTAGTGTACCATAACTTAAAACCTGAGTTCTCTATTATCTTTGCATTATTACCTATCCATTTTGTCTCGTGTACACACAAAATATTAATTCTTCTCTTAATCATCGTATCTACTACCTCCATTGATTTACCAGTGAGGGTTCCTATATTCCATAATTTAAATATTAAATCATTAGTTTTCTTATCATATTTGTTCTTATCCAACCTATGGTGTGAGAACTCTTGTCTATTTAATACTGCACCAAAGTTTCATGGAGATGTAACAGTCTTTGCTGATACGTTACAATTGGACCCTTTAATACAAACTTTTGCATATTTAACACTACACTTAAATTCTAGAAATATAATGATATTTATCGAGATGTTACAGTCAGACTCTATAAGATGTTATTTTTTAAAAATAAAAACATTACAGTTATACTTATTTAAAATTAATCCTAAAATCTATTAAAATAAATAATTATATAAATACTAACTGGATTTTAAAATAAATAATTATATAAATATACCAACACGTAAGACGACTTCATATTTATCATTGATAATACCAGAGTGGATTGATATTTTACAAATGACATTAAACATGACCATCCGATATTTAAAGCTGCCAAAAAAATAAATTTCAATTTTCGACAAGGATAATTCAAAGATAAGAATTGATGTTGCCGGTCGAACCATGAGTCCTTAGCTAAAGCATGAAACCCTTGTTCTTTCCATGCAATATGGGCACGCCGAGTTATCGTGAGCGCTTCATCCACAAAAATACTTCAATTTTTTTTTCATAAAGATAAATGGATCTTCCACACATGGAGCAGGAAGATAAATTATAGAGTATAAAGAGCATTAGACACAAATCATAGACTCTAAAAAGCAATAGACAAACTGAATACAAAATTACAAAATGCCCATGCAGAATCAACTCATCTGCACATAACATAAGTCTGACAATTTTCAATCGACAGCAAATAACTTCTACCTTGGTATGAACCACCAGCTTCTTATGCATATGCTTAGTTGTGATTAATGGCGTAAAAGTTACTCTTTAGAATATCTGTCAGATAGATTTGGTATTCACTTTCATCCGGGGCACAACCACATTGCATTTATTTGCCCACGAACTACGTTCTTCAAAGTTTAACTGAATTTGATAAAATGTAAGCATTAGGAAAGAAATAAGCGCAAGATGGTAAGCACTTGTCTCGGTCATTTTTTTCAAGTGGCTCGACATGCCCGCCTTCAGACTATGATCAAGCCCTCCGAGAATGACAAGATATGTACAGTGTGATACTGATACCATTTACAGTCTACCAACTGTTTTTATACATGAGTTTATAGTTTGACCGGACGCCTAAATTCTGGGAACCGGTCGCAAAAATGGCTTCAGGAGTAACCCACCAATCACATACAACCAGTGAAACATCAAGCAGCACACCAAAAACCATAAAAGGAATATCAAAGAAATTGACTGTTTTCGGCGCCACCAAACAATCTCTGGAAATCAAGGATGACCCCTGAACCAAGAGTCACTGACAACACGGCAAATTGTAGATAATCTGAGCTTGAATTCTTCGACTCAGTCCAAAATCACTGAAGCAGGATCTTTGCTTTCTGAAGTAGCTTCGATGAAGTCTGCAATTCTTAGAACCATAACTGATTTGTACATTGCAAGCTCAGCATTCGACATCAAGATTTGAGCTCTACTTCGCAATTGGAGAGCAAACTCTGAAGCCCTTTTTGCAGCATTTTCTGCTTCATGAACTCTCCTCAAAGCCCCATCATGTACTGCAACCATTAGATAATGTACTAGTCATTTATTTAAAGCATAAAAGAATTAAGCTGGCAATGGCTTCAAAATTTCAAATGCAACCACATCCTTTTGCCACACAAGAGAGTGCTGTATCTATAACTAAAAATATTAACATTGTGAGGTTTGTGAGTATAATAAAAAAGTGAGGAGTTGAAGCATCAAACTTAACCCTTGAAGAGCAAGTTTCAAAAGGCTTGTGAGCCACCTGATAACACATGGCTTAGGGATAAGTTGTGGTTGTAAGGTTAATTTACAGAAATATATAGGGCCTAGCTTTCACAAATTTTCAGTTATACTACAAAAAAGATTTATGATGAACGTAGCAACAGCAGCAGCAACAATGTGTTTGTGCATTTCACAAAATCCTACTAATCACACTAATCACTAATTGTGAGAAATAAGCACCAAATAAAACTAACACCACATTCAGCAGTAGCAATAGCGATAGATCCATGATCATAAGACCTGGATTACCAAAAAAATATAGCAAGAGATCCATATAACTAGAGTTATAATCCTCATAGACATTAAGCTGGAATCCAGAGTCTACTATCTCCATATTCAACATCATTAAACATATCAAAGAGCAAAACAAAGTAGTAATATGCAAAAAAAAAAAACCTTGTTCTAAAACCTCTGACTTTGTTTTTATTGTCTGACTCCGTTTCCTCTTGAGTGATCTCTTTTTGCGGAGAACAGGCTTATGTATAAACTGTGCTGGCCTTAAAGGTTGACCCTGTACAAAATGCAGGGAACACAAGATTTAGATAATAGCTAAGCATCAAAATCATGACCTTGAAGCAGTATGCAAGACTGGTAAACAGCAAAAAAAGTACAATCTTACCAAAAACAGAAAAGATGAAGGGGAAAAAACAAGCAGTAAACTTTTTATAAAGTACTGTAGCTTACTGCCTTCCGAAACATATTACTAATTTAGCATGTTCCACCTATCCAGAAATAGAATCCTTTTTTATAAAAAGATAAATAAATAATTCCCCATGCAACTTAAGTAAAATAGTGATGATCCAATTATTTCTCTTATAATCAAAACAGAAATTAGCAATTGAGACAAATCTCTTCCAGCAACTAACATTTGGGTGGGATCAATTATTTCAAAATAAGAGACCATTACAAGCATCGGAAATCATCAAAACTGTTGTGACGCAATGAGAGAGAAGACTGCTGAAAACTATAAAGGCAAGAAGCACACTAAAAAAACAAATGCACACAAATTAGTTGCCCAACAACAAAGTTCTGTAGAAGAGTACATGGCCATGCTATACAATTTTGGAAGGCAAAATGTTCTGATTTTGAGTAATTCCAATGTGTACATATGCACAATTATTCGTGTCTATCTGCCAAACAGATAATTCAAACCATGTTTATGCCAAACAATCAACCTAAAATCTCCGAGAACCCCTTATCATAATTCAATGGATTTCAAGGAACTATGTCAAAAACCATATTAAGGCTCAATCTCCCCGCCGGCCATGTCTGTGGATAGAGAATCCTCTTTGCCTCTTTCAAGAATCCAAATACTGATAATAATTAACAAGTAATTAAATATTTGATTTTGACTAGAAACAAACTTTCTCAAAAAGGTTTTAGTTTGACTATTTCTCTATTTTTAATATATTGTTTAAATTATGATAGTGAATGGCTTGAAAGAAGCAGAAGGTTGAGGTGACATGGGAACATTGCACTTGATGAAGGGAACTAAATGCTATTGGAATGTAATCGTTGTAGGAATGAGTATTGCAGTGGTCTTTTTGAATGAGAAATCATCTAGCTGGCACACGACAAGAGGTAGAAGCTCGTTCAAAAGTTTTGAAGGGTGTAAAAAACAAGTCCATACAGATTTTGCATATTTTGTGTGACAGGATTTTGAAGATTTTGTGTGACATGAGGAAGAGCAGGATCTTCTCAAGATCACTTTGATGAATAAAACAATGCTACAACTAAAGAGATGATGGGACAAATGGATTATTTGTGCTTTAGGTAAGTTGGAAAAGCAAAGCAAATAGCAATCAATCAAATTTTAAAGAAAAGAGACAGGATATTTGCAAATGCATTTATGGTACTGTCTTGTCGCTCAATTTAGTAAACAGCCCTCTATTTCTATAAATGTTGAAGTTTGTTCAAGAATATGATCAAGGTTTGAAGCAACCTACTTATCATGAAGCAAAGTAACATATTTGATAGGTCCCCTCAGGGCGATGCGGTGGTTGAGGCATAGAGTGTTGTCACATGAGGTCTTAGAGTCGAAACTTGGCGTGTCCGAGCATACTTTCCTCCATGTCTTGACCACTTGCACTAATGGCTAGTAGTCACTCATGATTTACCTCCTCCGTGTTAGCCTAGGGACGGGTTGGCAAGGGCACTAGAAGTGAGCGAATCGCCTTTTTGTCACACAAGAGTAACATATTTGATCCTATCTTCAAAAGTATAAAATTGACTGAGCAGAGTAAGACTAGGTGCACTAATGTATCTGATGGATGATTTGGTAGTAGAGGGCACTCTCACCAATTTTATGGTTAATAGTCCAGTGGCACAGTGTTTCTAAAATCTATTACATGTCAGATGCAATTAACAATGTAAAAGAAAACACTTGAGTTACTTGATACATAAGTGTATGAAATAGGTGAAGAAAATTTTGTCCAAGTTCTAATGGATGATACATCTAACTACATGGAAGCTAGACAATTATTAAAAGCAGCACAAAGTTATTTTGATCACCTAGTGTGATGCATTGTTCAGATTTAGTTCTTGCCGACATTGGTAAAATTCCTTTTTTTAATGATAGTATCGCAAAAGACCTATAGAAGCAAGTCATTATTTATAGTAATACTTTAGTCCTCAATTTATGTAGATGATTTACTAAGGGAGATGAATTGAAGAGGCTTACAGCCTTTATATTTGTTATCACATATTTGACACTGAAAATGATGTTGGAGAAGAAATATGCAGTCAGATTCATGTTAGCTTCTGAAGCTCAGGTTACAAGTTATTTCACAATCAATTTGAAGGGAAGAAAGTACAAGTGTGATTCACAATTTTAGAAGTAGATGGAGTTTTGTTTGTGTGTGACTCCACTAGTGAAAGTGTTTCATCTTATGGATGGTGATATGACACTAGTCATGGGCTATATTCACAAAGCAATGGATAGATATAAGTATTGAATCGCAAAAAGAAATTTAGAAGGATTGAGAGTACATATCAAAGGATCTGAAAGATTATGAACACTGGATGGGATTTACAACTTCATAGACCCTAGCATGCATGGGTTTATTGCCTTAACCCTCGGTATGAATTTAATTGAATGCTACTTCATAATTTTTCTATGGCGCCATTATATTTTTGATACATGAGGTATAAGTATATACAATAATAATAACAATCAAGCCTTATCCCACTAGGTGGAGTCGGCTACATGATGTATAAGTATATAAGTGGTTTAATATCACAACTTTAGTTTCATTATGATTCAAACTTTCCTCTTGATGTAAAGGTTTAAATTAGCATCCTCAAGACAGTGCGGGTGAACTCAAAGAAGCAAGAGAAGCAAAGGGATATTTGACACGAAATATGGTGATAGCAACAAAAGGCAAAGCCAAAAAATAACCAAGCACAACAAATTATTTAAAGATAGGTGTGAGAATAAATTATTTTTTGGTTTCTTATTTAGTTTGTTTCATTCATCTTTATGATGAGAGAGCTATGGAGAGGTATGTTGTGAGCTATGAAGATTTGTATTTTGTTCATAGCTTAACATGTAGTCTTATAAGATGTGAAAAGAATTGGACCACACTCAAGTACCTCGATTCTAAAATGAAACCATTTGGGATGACTAAATGCTTTTGTACTGGTAAAAAGTTTTATCTTCAGCTAGAGTTAAGACCAAAAAAAAAAAAATACAAGAAGAAAAAGGAGATCCATCTGATCTGATTTGCTTGTCAATATGAATTTTATGATAAGTCGATTAAAGAAGTTAAAGAACCTTGTCTCTTGAACCTTGTCTCTAAAAGGATGTTTCATGGATGGATGTATAAGAATGCTTTAACATAGAGAGAGTGCACCATCGAAGAAAGGGAAGAGAAGTACATCACTAAAATTCTATTTAATTTAAGAGTTTACTATTATTTAATTCTTTATATTATATTGTGCTTTTCCAATTATTCTAGGTCCAAGAAATTTGAATATAAATATTAAAATAAAAAAAATGAGAAAGTTAAATATTAAAATAAAGGTTAATCAGCTAGCTAGCAAACAAATATTTTAGTTTGTGGTTAAATCTGGTGTTAATCGACTGATAAGATATTGATGGTGGTTGCATTGGCAAATCAACTAATGTTTCTACTTGTGGCTGCATCAATTGGAAAATCGACAGATCTGGGATCAATCTTGACTGATGACAACTTCCAGACAACTAATGCTACAAAAGAAAAACTAGAAAGAGTCGTTAATCTTCTGGAGCTGCACCACAACAATCTAATGACATAATAGCTATAATGCATCAGTCAACTAATAGTGGAATTTCATCAACTGATCAACAATACAACAACAAGACAACAAAGGTCAGTTGAATATGTTTGAAACTTAAAGGGGCCCGAGAGATAATTTGGAGCTAAGGTTCACAACTTATGTTCTTGTCCAATTAAGCCTATTGTTCCCTATTATTTTAAGCTCCATTATATTCATCTTATAAGAGTTTGTAAGAAGTTTCTCCACCTTTGGAAGTAGTCCAAAAAGGAGAAAAGTTAGTGGGGGCTTTCGAGAGTGATTCATTGAAGGGTCATAAGCCGTGAAATAGAATCGATGGTTCCGAAGCATGTATATGCATTGTGTTAGAGTTTGTATTCTTCCTTTGTTTATTTCTACTGCATACTTTTGTTTAATTGACCTCACAAAGCTATTAGCAAGTATTTAAGTGCTAATTACAGAAAGAACTGTCATTCACCTCTGCCCTTGACCCTTTAGCTTTTTGACAATTTATCACAAGGGTCCTAACATTAAGGACTATCTAACTATTCTGTATATCTTTACTAATTTTCAAGAAACAATAAAGAAAGATTTGGTTAGATTTGTCTGAGTTTGTTAAATTCAATTTAGTTTGATCAAAATTCAAACTATTCCATTCTTTTTTACTCAAGATTTGACAAATTTTGAATCAATTTAACCTTTGTTTTTTTAGTGGAGTTAACTCATTCGTAATTAATTTCTTTGAATCTCTGCTATCTTTAAACTTAGCGAAAGACCAGATCAGCCTTTGTCGAACAACAATTCAGTATCAACCAATTTTGAGAACTATGAATTACACACTAAATATTGGCTACAGAGGGTGACAACATCTTACCTAGGAAACCTAAATAAAAAATGTGAGGATTGAACACCAAATTTTAAAGCAACTGCATATGATGATTGGCCTTGATATTACTAGCAGGCCCATGTAGGATGAAGATGAAGGATGGCTGGTCCACAATAGGCCAACATTTAGCCAGTCAATAACATTTTTTTAAAAATTATGCTCAATTTAGACGTGTTTAACTGTTTGATTCATATTATTGTTGCTACTTGAATTTTGATATCATTAAGTAATAGAAAACAAAAGAATAACTCATGATACCATGTGTCAGCCAAACCAACAAATCAGCACGGCAGACACCAAAACCATACTGATGTGATCACGGACCAATAGGTTTACCACATCATAAATTCAAATCTTGATCAGGAACAGGTAGGAGTAGGACCAACAATCCCATTCTATTTCTTTGACATCATTTTACATTATCAAAAGAGACAAGAAATGCCAAAAAGTAAGAATAGAAAAATACCTGAAATTCTCTAACCAAAGCAGAATGATTTTTGCTTCTCTTTCTTGTCCAATAATCATAAATAGAAAGCAACCTCTCTCTCTTTCCAAAATGCTGATAATGATTTAGTGCCTTTTCTTTATCAAATACATCATCCACATTTCTGTATGAATCCTTCTCCATTGCATAAATTATTTTCTCAAATTCATCTACTGAAATATCATTATCTGGACCAACATTTGCATGTTGAATACTTGAATTATGCTTGGTCAACCACTGCTCATCACCAGAATCCATATCATACCTAGCTACTTTGCTCGATATAGCTCGTTGTACTTCATCGTCCTCAATTTTGATATACACATCAGGTCGTGAAAAATTTGCATCAGAACCTTCCTCATAGCCAGAGACCTCCTCGAACACAGGCACTGGAATCATCCTAGACGAAGACTCTTGAAGGTTGCGCTCACAACACTCCATTTGCAATTCCTTGAATACAAGCCAATCCCACCTGTCCAAAAATTCAAGCTTCCACCTATAATCTCCAGCCCACATATAAGCATGGGTGAACCGATTAACAACACATGGCCTTATGTCCAAAGATTTGTGAAGATACATTGCTTCACCCTGAAACTTAACTGCTATAGCCCATTCCTGAGAGCCTAATAACTCCAACATGACCTCAAAACCTTCTTCTCTCCAACACCTGTCAACATCAGTGACTAGGACATTTGCACGGCAATGCACAGAGTCTATGTTCTGCTTCACCTCTGCTAAAGCGTATTTCAGTTCCTTGTTCTGCTCCATGGGGCTCTTCTTGACAGATTTCCTGTGTCTCGGAACACTGAGGGGAGTAGAGGCATCACTCTCATCTATGAAACTGAGCAAGTCCTCAACACCATGATCAGGTATTTCAATAGAGACAGGTTTCATAACTGCCTGGAGGCCTTCCTGTTTCCCTTCAAAGGTAGCACCACTGTCATTCAACTTGGACTGCCTTGAAAACTGTGGACCAGCTTGCATTCTCATTAAAGCCAAGTTCCGACTTCTGAGATACCTAGAGAAGCTTCTCTTCTTGCTATGCTTACTGAAACCTGACAATGTAATTGCATTTTGTGAACCTGATGTATAAGCATCATGATTAACACTTTTCTCAGGACTCTGCATGACACTAGTCCCAGAGAATACAATTCCCAAAGAATCTTCTTTCGCACGAGCAATAGAATCATTTCCTTGGCAAATGGCAGCAGCAGAAGGGATAAGATGGGAGCACTTTAAATATCTCAAAATGAAGTGAGGCAAATAAAGGGAACGTAGAAGCATACTGACATGCAAACTCCTAAAGAATGAGGCTAGTGCCAAATAGTCAAGCCAGATTATTGGTATAGACTGTTTAATATCATATATCCTACAAAACCTGGGAGTTGTGAAAACAACATTCTGAAAGGGAAGAAAGTAACAATTAGAACATTTAAGGCCATAATATATAAGAAAAATAAGTGAAAGTTTAGGGTAAAACTTACATCACGTCGCCCCCTGAGAGGTAATATATGTACTCCTTGCTCAGAGAAAATACTAGCAAATGACCCAGAGAATATGAAGGCAACAAGTTCCACGAGTGGTGCAGTAGTTCCCCTCATCCATTTAAGCATGCAGATGATGAGTCTTGAAATCAAATGTGAATAATTAGCATGAGAGGATTCAGCAATAAGCAAGAGCACCACAGGATCAGTGACGCCAGTGTGCAAGCTGTTTTCTCTAATGCCAACCTTCTTTGCAAAATTCTCTGCCAAAGTTGAAATTCTCAACCCCCTTCTCAAAACCACTGGTTTCCTTGACGCCAACCCAAAATCCACGCCAAAAATTGCTGCAGTTTGCTCGATTGTTTGCGGCAAAGGTGTCACCTTTGATTTCTTCCTGTGTCGTTTAGGCACATACACAATTCCAAACCTTCTATTCATATGAGAAGTCGCATCAGCGACAGAAGAAGATGATGATGCCGCACTATCTGAGAGTTGTCTCTGCCTCTTACGCTCATAAACAATTGCATACTTTTTGGCTTGCAAAGATTCAAGATTTTCCTCTGGATCATCTAACTTCTGTGACACACTCTCAACCACAACACCATTAGTCATCTGTGCTTCCTGCTCCTCGCACTCAGCGGAAAATCCAAGGCGGTTCCTGTCCCCCTCTTCCACCTTCCCCCAAAGGAGCAAGGGCGCTCCGCCGCTGCCAAAATCCTCCTGCCACCCATCCGTGCTCTTGTTAACCGCAAGCCGCTTCCCAGATCGGAGGACCCTGGAGCCCCTGCGTCCGCTGGCATTGACATCCGCCACTCCAGAGGATATTTTGGGAACGAACACCCTCGTCGATCGACGGGTCCCCACTGAGGGCATGGACGGAACCGGCGGAGCCGGCAAGGGAAACACCCGAGACCCGATCTCTGCCTCCGCTGCCCCGTACAACTTCCTCGGTGCAGCCCTATGGATCTCCGGCCACGTACGACGTTCCATCACTACCATCATCTGAACCGGCGTGAAACGCCTTCATCATCTAACAGGATCGCCCTTTCAAGTTGACATGGCGACCAGATTCAGAGTTTCACTCGATATGCCACAGATTTTATACGAATCGCGATACGAGCAGCGACTTTTTGACTTCCCTCCCAAAATCAAGCCCCCCCAAAACAGGCCACACTGCCCAGTCTTGTATCGGCAGTTACAAGCGTTTCAGGTCGTCGGCGGAGGCAAGCTAGGGTTTGCTTCGCGGGATGGGCGTGCTTCTTTTAATGACGTCCGCCGAGACACGGAGGCCATCTGATGGAGATCAGACGGTAAGGGTTTGGGGATCGGGGAGCGGGCTCCATTTACACGTTGGAGGTTTCTGAATCGACGGTGGATTTGTGGAGGAGGAACCGTTCCGGTGCGCCGCGAGGCAGATTAGACTGCAACCTGTCTGACTGGCGATTGATCGAAATTTGAGTCCCATTTTACGAGATTGGTTCGTCTACCAAAGTTTGAATAGAGCGACCACCTAGATGCTGAAAGGATGAGCCGGTCCAGACACGGAAGAAGAAGCGACCGGGAAAGGGACACGTGTCCTTGGACTACAACAAATGATATTTCCCGTTCATTGGGATTGGGTTGCCTTCCCATGGAGGCATACATTTTTGAGGAAAAAAAAAAATTCAAAAGACGCCCTTTTTTTAACAAACCACGAGAAGAAGACTCCCTATCAGGATTCCGATGGATGCCATGATGGGAACTCCGGATAGGGGCTGCCTCTCAGAGCTTGGAATACCAAAGCTCCATAGAGATGATGGTTGCGGTTTTCCTGAGATGCTGTCCGGAGAAGGATGGCCGCTAGCTGTTGAAGGTGCACAAGCAGCACTGCGGATCTGCGGCGTCAGTTTCAACCCCTCCAGGAAGCTGGAACGTCGGTGGAAGATGATGTGGTGGCTGGCGCCTCTCCCAATCGGGAGAGGGCTGTTGATGATGATGATAGTGAGGAGTATTGCCTATAATATACATGGATCATAAGACTAAAAGCATGTAACAACTCATAGTGCTTCCTACATGATCTTAGTCATTGCTAACGTCGGAAGAACGATCACAAATGAAATTGAAAAGCTCTTCGAATTTCACAAATCAAATCTCTTTAATCTGGATGTTCTCCTTTGGCCATTGTTACCTCTACTGTGCACACATTGGTCATCTTCTCCCCTTTCGATTACTCTTGGACACATCATTATATAAGCCGAGTGAGGAAGACGAAGGGGAAAGGACGCCCCTTCGTCTCCTTGACGTTTGCAACAATGAAGGAGACGAAAGGGAAGCGACGCCCTTCGTCTCCTCAATGTCCAACATCTCTCACTCGTCCAAATCAATCCATAAGGTTATATGGCCACAAAGACTATGTAGGCCACATAGATTACAAGATCATAATGTCACAAGACTAAAGCAAAACATTAATTGGTCACAAAAACCAAATAAGTCACATAGACTTTATGATGATCTAGTCACGAAGACCAGAGCATCAATTAATTAATCACAAATATCAAATCAAAACAATTATTCCCTACATTAGGAAAAATTGTTCGTGCGACTGCAAGCACACTGAGTATTCATTACTAAGAAGATTGTTACACCTTGCATAGCTTCTCTATAGAACGAATCAGAGACACCAAAACTTATCTTTATCCCAGATTAAATTATTTACATCAATATAAACATCTTTAATCCCTCATAATGACTATTCTGTTAAGAGTATGTTCAACATCTCCAAGCAATATAATTATTCATAATTACATTTTATGTACTGAACTAAAAATTTAACTAGTACCAGTAAATAAATGTTACAGATGTAAATCAATCTTAATCTTCCTTTTTAGCTAGAATCTATTCATTTTATTCAGTCACTTTCCTAGTTATGCTCCATAGACCAAATCACCTATAGCTAATAGGAAACATGCTAAAGTAGCAGACACTGATCAGAACTTCAAGTAGACAACTAAATAGTTACTTAGGGTAAGATTTAGATTAACTTATAATATCAAAGGTCTCACATAGTAGAGAAGTAGGGATTCATTCTCCTACTACCCTTTTTGGAGTCATAGCACATGTGGTATGAATCACATGCTACGATGTTATTCTCTTTACTAAAAAAAGTACATGTTTTTTTTTTAAATTTAACATCGTACAAATTTCGATCTAGACATACCTAATGTCTAATCTTGAATTCAACAAATGAATTCCAATTTGACCTTAAGCAAATTCAGTAAATGGTGGGTTCATTTACTCTGATCATTACATAAATGATCTCATCTTGACACAATTATCATGACGATCATAACTTATGGGTATATCTCTTTTTACAACTACATAAGCTGTCTCATAAACAATAGTCTTACCTCTATTTATACTTAACAAACAGAGATGATTATCCATGTGAGTGAATCAATCTCAATCTACCAACATGCTTATCGAGACTTTTATTCGAATGTGACCAAGACATATACACTGAATAGATTATGGCATTTTTCATTTATCAAAATATCTTTATAATAAGTTACATTCTTCGAGGTCCTAAAGACTTCACATATCTTTGAAATGACTCTTTAGTTAATGGCTTAGTAAAAGGATCAACCAACATATTTAGTGTAGGGATGTACTTAATAATTATCTTTTTCTTATCAACAATATCCTTTATAAAATTATACTTAATTTATATATACTTGTCTTTGCTATGATATTTGGGATCCTTGAAAAAAGTTATAGCAGCTTGACTATCACAGTACACTGTAATAGGACTCCCACTGTCCTTAGCAATCTTCAGATGCTTCAAAAACCTTCTTAACCAGACAGCCTCTTGTATAGCCGCTGCACAAGCCACAAACTCAGCTTCCATTGTCGACAAGGTTACACAAGCCTGCTTTTTTGCTATTCCATGGGATGGCGTCACCATTCAGCAAGAAGGTATAGCCAGATGTGGATTTTCTGTCATCAAGGTCCCCTACCCAATCTGCATCTGTGTAGCAACTTAGGCTCATATATGATCCTTAGAAACAGAGATAATAATTTGTTGTCCCTTTGAGATATCCGAATATCCTCTTTATCGCTTACCGGTGTCTTGATCTTGGGTTTGATTAGAAATAACTAACTAAGCCAACAGCATAGCTTATATCAGAGTGAGTACACAACATAATGTACATTAAACTACCAATAACACTGACATATGATTTTTTCTTCATTTCAACTATTTTCTCAGGAGTCTTGGGATACATACGTTTACTCAAAATATTACCTCTTGCTATAGATGTCTGTTTAATGTTGTAATCTGACATATGAAAGTGTTGTAGCATCTTAGTGACATAAACTTCTTGAGACAAATCCAAAAGCCTTTTTGATCGATCTCTAATGATCTTCACTCCTAAGATATACTCTGCTTCTCCCATATCTATTATGTTAAATTGTGATGAAAGCTAGGATTTGACTTCTATCACACACTTTATGTCACTTTCAGCTATTAGCTTATCATTAACATATAATGATATAATGACAAACTTTTCTTTTTTTTTTCTTAGGTAAACATAATGATCCTCATTGATCATTTCGAAATCATAAGATAAAATGACTTCATTAAATCTTATGTTTCATTGTCTTGATACTTACTTTAATCCATATAGACTTCTTAAGTCTACATACTCTATTTTCTTGGCCTTTAGCAATGTAACCTTCTAGCTATGCCATATAGATTTCTTCATCAAAATTACCATTAAGGAAAACTATTTTTACATCCATTTGATGTAATTCTATGTCAAATTGTGCTACTATAGTTAGGATGACACATATTGACACAAATTTTACAACTGGGGAGAAAGTCTATTCAAAATCAATACCCTTCAATTGGGTATATCCTTTTGCAACTAATCGAGCTTTGTATTGATTAATTGATCCATCTGCTTTCCTCTTTATTTTGAGAATCCACTTATTCCCAATAACCCTTCAACCCTGAGGAAGATCATTCCTCATCGTCAACTGGGAGAATCATCAATGCTCATTCTCACTGTCAAACCTTCTCTGAGAAATAATCTGATGACTACTTCTTCGTAGGTTAGACAATTGAGAAATTGACTCATTGAGTGGTAAATTACTCCCACTAGGTTGACTAGATTCAGACATCTCCTGATTTGTTGATAAATGAGCATTATCCTCCTCCTCTATCTCATATAGAGGAATTGTCTTATCAACTTCACTTTGTGTTGAGAACTCAGTTTCTAAAAAAAGTAGTATCTCTTGACTCTATTTCAAAGATGGTTTAATCTCGTCGCTCACCAATGAAGACATAATCCTTAGAAGTCTCAGAATACCTTATAAAGATACACTTCTTACCTCTGGGTTCTAATTTTTCATATTCGTGAGTCTTATCATAAACGTAGGCAGCTAACCCCCAAGTCCTCAGATTATTCAAATCCTGCTTTCTGCCTATCCAACGTTTATGTGGGGTAGATGAAACTGACTTTGAGGTACTTTGTTAAGTATATAGGCCGTAACTAATAATGCATCTTCCCAATAGGAGATTGGCAAATTAGTCTGTACCATCATAAACCTAACCATTTCAAGAAGAGTCCTATTTCTTCTTTCAGCAACCCTATTTTGTTGTGGAATTCCAGGGATAGTTAGCTGTCTAATAATCCCTTTCTCATTGTACATTGTCTTGAACTGATCAAACAAATATTTACCTCCACGGTCAGTGCATAAGATTTTAACCTTATATTCCAATTGATTCTCAACTTCATTCAAGTAACAAATAAAGCAATCTAATGCTTCAAATTTATGAGAAATCAAATACACATGAACAAAATGTATGAAGTCATTAATAAATGTAATGAAATAAGAACTCCCATTTCTAGCTTGTAAATTCATTGGACCACAAATATCCAAATGAATTAATTGAAATGGTGATTCAACCCAAATAGGCTTTCCAAATGGTTTCTTAGTTGCCTTTCCAGCAAGATAATGCTCACATATAGACAAGTTAATCTTAGCATGAGTGCCTAAAAGACCCTCCTTAGCTAATCTATTCATTCGTTCTTGTCCTATATATCATAGTCTAGCATGCCAAATTTTATCATTAACATCAGCATTATTAGTAAAAACAATATTTGAAAAATAACCATCATTATTATTTGGTTCTACATCAAGAACCATAAAACTATTTATTACATAACCATGCCCAATTAACACTAAGTTAATCTGAAGTTTCACATAACGACCATAAAAATTTACACAATAACCTAAATCAAGAAGACAAGTGACGGAAACCAGATTCTGTTAAATCTCAGGAGCATACAAGACATTATGTAGAAATTGTTGTGTCACTTTAGAATTAGAGGAGGGGTGAATAGTTTTTCGCACTTCGATGATGATTTACAGCAGAATAGACTCGAAGCAAGCTCCCAATGCTAGCACGAGGATTTACTTGGTATCCACCTCAAGAAGAGGTGACTAATCCAAGGATCCACACGGTGCACACTTTTCACTATGAACACAAACTCCTTCTTGGAACAACCGAAGGTGGAGAAACCTTGTACAAGACTCTCATAAGCGTATAACTCAAAACAAGAAGTAAATACATGATAATATAAATGAAAATCTTCTTGCTTGATCTCTTGTAGCTTGTAGATGCATCTTGACTCTTAAAAGTACAGCAACACTTGTCTCCAAGATGCTTTAAGAACTGGTGGAAGAATCGTGAGCTCGGTGGAGATCTCGTATGATTGCTTCCTCATTTAAACTCGTTGTCACCTTTATATTCCATGATTTAGGACTCCCAATCGATTGGGCCTCCTCCTAATCAATTACTACATCAGATTCCAGTGATTCCAACCGTCCAAAACCTGCATCTTGCGCAACTATCATATCCTAATTGATTGACCAATCGATTGGGTGTAGCTAGATCAATCAACTGATCGATCCAAAGGCTTTTTGTACTTTCATAGAATACCCCAGAATCGATTGACCAATCAATTCCATCTTTTTCTCGCGTTACTATGAGAAATCGAGCCCATGATCGATTGAGCTCAATCAATCAGCTGATTGATTGACCAATCCTAACTTGACTAACTCAAGTCTAGGATTTCCATACCCAACATCTGATCAATCGTGACTTGTTGGGACTCACACATGCCTAGCATCTAGTCAACCTTGACCTGCTGGGACTTCGTCACCAAGTGTTTGGTCAATTCTTTGACTCACTTAGACTTTTACGTGCCTAACTTCACTCATCAGAACTTCCTTATTTCCTAGGTTCACTCACTAGGACTTTCACCTGACTTCACTCACTATATCTTTCACATTGTGTGGTTTCACTTACCAGGACTTTCCCTTCTGTCTGACTTCACTTACCAGGACTTTCCTACCAAGTGTCCAGTCAACACTAACCCACTTGAATTTTTATCTTCTACCAACCTTCCCGTTGGACTTTCCAGTCAAACATTCGGCCAATCTTGATCTACTTAACTCTTCTTGACATTAAATTGATCAACCTTAACCAATCTCATCAAATGGACAATTACTCCTGCAATCTCTATACATTATCAAAACAATCTTCATATATTGTCAAACGTCGAAACTCGTATGTTGCGACTCAAGCTTGAGTTAATTCAAGTTTAGTCAACCTGATCAACCTTGACCTAAGGAAATTACACCAACAGAAACAAGGTTCGTCCAACACGTAGGTTGAGCTTGCAAGTGACCAATTCCTTTGACTTCAATTCTTGCATTGTTTCCCACATATATTCATTTGTTGCGAGCTGGTACCTTACGGTACTCCACATATGTAGCTTGATCACAAGCTACATGTTGCTCATGAATCTACAATCCACAAAGAATAAGAATAAGCTAACAACACTATACTTGCAACATGATGCTCATGGAAAGAATATAAAGATGGATCTACCTTTTTAAGCTCAGTGCAATCCCGATCAAAATGGCCCTTTTTGCCACAGTTGTAGCAAGTCAACTTGCTCTTAGGTCTTTATCCATATTTCTTTCCTTTCTTCTTGATTTGTTTTTTTGCAGCAACAACACTAGTCACCTTTCCTTTTCTCTTTCCTTTCTTAAACCATTTTTTCTTATTCTTAGAACCAGAACTTTTAACTACAAAAACTTGACTAGAAATCTTTGCAGATTTAATGATCTCCGCCTCAAGTTCAACATGTTGTAAGATATCAGTGAAAGTCTTGATACTTTCACTATGAGTCAGATTTTATTTCATCATTTCCCAATAATCAGGAAGGGAACGGATAACTGCCTGAATCTGTTGTTCATTGGTCAACTCATGACCGACAGCTTTTAAGTCTTGAATCATGTTACCCATCTCCCTGAGATGTTAGGCCATGATAACATTCGAGCATTTTTTTTACAGCTATCAAACTTGATTTTTAGTTGGTGGAGCTTACTTAGACTTACTCCACTGTACTTTTCTCTAAGGGCTGCCCAGACAACATGAGCCAATGGTAATGACTCATACTTAAATACTAGATCATCCACTATTGAACTAATCAATATTCCTTTAACAATGGAGTCCTTCCTTTTTCATACCTTATAGGCATCAAGGTCACGTCTATGTTGTACTATAGAACTATCAGCTAGTTTATCCATAAATTGATTTATAGTCTCTAGAACTTCTTGTTCCTTAAGAATGTATTATATCTTAAGGTGTCATATTTTGTAGTTATCCCTATATAATTTTCTCCTTTATTGAGTTCAGATATGATATTTTTAGTTACCATAATCTACAATAAATAAACACATTATTTATTATCTCAATGTAATTTATATGCATGTAATTAATTATTGACTCATTGTAAATTAGAATTGGTTTACAAAATCAAGTGATAACTTTGTTTCCACTCATCATTTGTATGTATCAATCTAATCAACACTGATCAATTATATTACACACATCTCATCTAATGAACAAATCATTGAATATGAACTAATCATATATTAAAATGAATTAATCATTTTCATATGAACTAATCATCGAATATGAATGAATCATATATTAAAATGAACTAATCATTTTTACATGAATTAATCTTTGAATATGAACGAATCATATATTAAAATGAACTAATCATTTTCAAGTTTGTTAACACATAACATAACTTTTCATAACATAACTCTATTCGTACATAACGACAGAAATTATTCATGACTCAATAACTAAATGGGCTAATGTTATTCGTACATAACAACAACAAACAAAACACTAATAAACTAGATAGGCCAAGACCACTCCCACTAGGACAAATACTAGTGCAGCGGCCAACATTATCCCTATCAACCTGAACTCATTTGGGATAATCTTAGATGGGGCAGCTTCAAGATTCTCCATCGGATCCATTTCTGGATCTTCCTCGAATATTTCTTAGTCCTCTTTAGACTCATTAGGATCTTTTTCATCCATATGGTGAAGTAGTTCCTCACATAATTCTGAATATGTGACGCGCCCTTCATGACGTCCTCATACATAGTCTACTATCACCCTAGGATACTCTGACAATGAATGCATCAAAGCCCAGATCATATAACTGTCCAGGACTAGAAACTCTTCTTGCTCAAGTTTCCAAAATAGTCTATCAAGCCGTCTAACATGTACTTCATTGACTCCATAAGCAAAGTTATACTCTATCTCTTGAATCTCCTCCTAGAGTTGGTTTCGCCGCACTTCACGATGAGTCAATGTGATAATCGTTTGTGTCATCTAAAAAATTAAAATTAAATAAGTCAGTACAAAACCGACTAACTAGTACAAAAATAGTTTAATTCAATTTATACAGGCATAGAACCATCATTATAAATTAAGAAAAATAAATCTTTTCAATTTTTTGGAGTTTAAGTCGACTGACCCATTGGATCGGTCGATCAAGAATCCAGATCCTAAGCTTAGTCATTGTCCTTATTAGAACTAATCTAATTGGACAGGGATTTCTGACCTATATTCTGTTATTGTTTTAATCTAAACTCATTTAAGTCAATTTCAGACTTATTGATCAAACTTAGGTCCATTTGATCAATCCAATGCCCATTGGATTAAGTCTGATCCATTAGAACAAATCTAATCTTTTTGATCAAATCTGACACAATAGAACTAATCTGGTCATATTTGATCAGCTCAACTTGTGTAATCAAATTATCCCACTTAATTAGATAATAAACTGATCTGGTTAAACCAACCAATGGTTTGAATCAGATATAGGTATTATTAAATCAAACTAGTCTGATTAAACTAACCAATAGTTTGAACCAGACCTGAGTTTGATTGGACAAGCTGATCTAGTTCAATTTTCAATTAATTGAATCATAAATTAATTAAATATGTATTTATTAATTAATAATATATTTCTATAAGCATTTAATTAATAAATATATTTAATTAAACTTCAAACAAGGCAATGTATGGTTTGTTATTCATTTTTTTAAAATCAATTGTTTTAATCGATTAACAATTCAACTTTTTCTCATTTTTGACGAATGAACAGTAAAATATTGTTCATCTTCGTTTAATCGATTACCTAGAACGATTAAAAATCTATTTGAGTCGATTACACCAGTGCTTGAATCGATTACACCAATCGACTACATAGATTTACTGTGCTTCGTCAGTTTAATCGATTACACAGATTTTAAATCGATTAAGATCTATTTTAATCGATTAAACTTCTTTTTCTCTTTTATGTCGCGACCGTGACACTATCTTCTTCTGCCGTGGCCAACGCGGTTGTCACGACTGTCTATTGTTGACCTCCTGACATGGTCGTCGGCACTCTCTGGCCATGAAAGTCGATAGCCAGCAACCTATCGAGGCTCGAGAACTACAGCAGATCACGACCCAGTCACGTTCTTGCCTGGCGATGGTGGCAGAGAGATTTTCATTTTGACGAAGAAACAAGTTTCATGCTTAGACATCGCTCTGATACCATTATTACCTATAATATGCATAAATCACAAGATTAAAACATGTAACAACTCACAATGATTTCCTAAGATGACCTTGGTCACTACTTGACGTCGGAAGAGCAATCACGAATGAAATTGGAAAGCCCTTCGAGTTTCACAAGTCAAATCCCTTTCGTTCGAATGTTCTCCTTTGCCCATTGTCACCTCCATGCATACATTGATCACCTTGTCTCCTTTCGATTGTTCTTTGATTCATCATTATATAAGTTGAGTGAGGAAGACAAAGGGGAAGGGATGCCCCTTCGTCTCCTTGACGTTTGCAGCAATGAGGGAGACGAAATGGAAGCGACGTCCCTTTATCTCCTCAATGTCCAACAAGGAGATGAAGGGAGGAAGGGGGCGGCGTCGGGGATGAAGCTTCTTGTGCACCAGATTGAGAGAAAAGATCTTTACATCTCTGTTACAGATTTGGGGATCGACTTCGAGAGGAATTGAACAAGCTGAATCAGATTTTCTTCTCAAAGATTGAACCGGCCTTGATTCCATAGCTTGAACCAACCTTGATTTCTTCAAGTGAACTAAGTTGAGGCTCCAATAAACCCGATCAAAATTGAACCATTCTCCCATGTAAATCAGTCTCCAAATTGAACCAATTTCGATGAATGTAAACCAATCTGGATGAATGATTCTTGATCCTGTCCGAATCGTTGAATCAATGGACGCTGGGCACGTGGCGCTCTCCTAGTGGCTGGCGTAGATCTCCGACCGGTCGTAGGGTGCTCCGGCGAACCTGCAAAGAAGTCGAGCCGGGAAGGGGTTCCCGGCGACGACCCTCCGACGCTCAAGTCAGGTAGACGAAGAATAAGAAAGTGGCTCCCAGGATCAGAGATTTTCATACATCCGGTGAAGTCTGAGGGCTCTTATATAGAGCTATGGGAGCTTGGTGCACACAAACAGAGGTGTACACGTGTCTTATACCATACTGCAGTATGGGTTTGTCAGAAGAGCATGTCTGACGCCATACTGCTACAGTCTGAGCATCTCCCTGATGGGACAGCATAACCCTTTGTCGTACAATACTGAGTATGGCCTGGTCTTCGAACATGCCTGTTGTCAGCAACAGGGGTTACTAAGATGACGTCCCCACTGTCCCATACCTTTGACTTCCTCTTCCCGGATCGACCATCAAGCCGCTCAGCCATAATATACGCCTTTGATCTGGCGTAGGTGGTCGTCCGTCCAGGAAGGTTCAGGGTCGTCGCCCGCTCGGCTCTCATGGCCTGAGACCCTGGCCGAGCAGGCAGACCGCTCGGCCTTTATACTCTTGCCTTGCACCGCGGCCGAACGGACGATCCGCTCGGCCGTACGATCTTCTTTCCTTTATTGGAAACCCGAGCTCATGGCCAGGTGGTTGTTCCTTCGGATAGGGGTCATTGCCTAGTGATCGGCATGTCCGGTCCGCTCGTCGAGCCCATGGGGTTGACCCCCTTTGACTGTTGACCTCCACGTGTCATTAACCTTTCCCTCATAAGGGCCCCCTGGCCTTACCACCGGATCACTTGCCTCCCCCTCAAGTCTTGTCGAAGGAGGCGTCAAGTCCGACTGACTGGACTGCTGGTCTGACTGAGTAACGACCACTATGCTGGGCCCGGGAAGGTTCATCCGCTCGGCTTACCTTCTTCTTCATGCCCGTTCGGCGCTGTCATGCTGATGCCTTCGGTATCCCCTCGGAATTCATGCCGAATCTTCTCCATTAACGCCAAGCACGCGCGCTGCGCGCGGTAATGGGCATTCATTAAATGCGCCCTGTGTCCTGCTGACACGTGGCGCTCCCGCTGTCGTCAGCGTACGGCGGTGGCATTACCTCCGATGGGACAGCCGCCGTTTGAAATGAACGGCTCGATAACAGCTTCGTTTCTTGCGACCTGAATCTGACGGCTGAGGCCATTCGGGGCCAACACTACAAAGCTCTCGATTTCTTCTCTCCGCCGCATTTCTGCTCCCTAGCGCTCCGAAGCCTTGCTGCTCTTTCTGCTCCGGCGACTTCATCTTTTGGCTCTCCAGCGACTTCACAGCCTCTTTCTTCGATCATCCTTTCGCTCGTAAGCCTCCCTCACCCTTCATTCCGTCGTTCCTTTGCACTTTTCGTTAGCTGTCCTTTCCGTCTTATCACCATCTTTCCTCGCTTGCTCTCTTGTTTCCTTTCCGCCTTGCATTTCTTCCTTACTTTCGACCATGACTAGCACTTCTCAGCCGACCGCCGGCGCTCCTGGTCTTTGGTACACGACCATGGAGAGCCGGTTTGACGAGGAGGACGCCCTGCGCCTCGCTCGGACATATGAACTCCCTGCTGACCACAATATAGTATTAGCCACCCCCACCGACCGGCCTCATGGCCCGTCGCCCGACACCGTTCTCTTTTTCCTAGATCAATTTTTAGCCGGGCTGTGATTTCCTCTGCACCGGTTCATCCTACAAGTATGCAACTATTTTCATATCCCGCTCGGCCAACTAGTTCCGAACTCCATTAGGCTACTGAGCGGGGTGGTAATTCTTTTTAAACTGAACGACATTCCACTGGACCCCAAAGTTTTTCACTACTTCTACTATCCGAAACAATCCGAGTGGGACACTTTCATTTTCCAATCTAGGATAGGTTTTGTTCTTTTCGATAATATATCGAGCTCCAACAAGCACTGGAAAGAACATTTCTCCTACTTGCGTTTTCCTGAGTTGCCGGCTTTCCGAACCAAATGGCAGACGGCGGTGCCGACCCAACCAGAGCTCGGCAAGTTTAAGAGCGATCCGACCTATCTTCATGCAGCCAACCGGCTGGTCGGCCAGCGATACAACATCGATAAGCTACTCCTTCCCGAAGTGCTATATATATTCGGCTTGTCCCCTATCCAAGCCGACCTGCCCTGCAGCATGAGTAAGCATTCTTCTCACCCTTTTTCCTTAGTTCTAACTGATTTATTCTTCGTTTCTGCAGCTGAAGTCATGTGGCGCGCCAAGGCTACCGAGCGGCTTAAGTTGAGAGCTGTTGAGATTGAGGCGGCGAAGAATAAGGAGGTCGCCGAACGGGGGTTGGTCCTGGCTGGCTCGGCAACTGGAGGGGGTGAGGGGACTCAGATTGTGCTCGAAGCCCTAACCGCTTCTGTCTCTCTCAACGAGGCTGGGGTCGACATCGCATCCTCTGCTCAGGCCGAGGTAGAGGGCCGCTCGGCGGATGAGGCTCCTCTAGCGACTCGGAAACGTAGACGGCAAGAGCAAGTCTCTCAGCCGACCCCATCCGATGAGCAGCGTTCCGAGCGGGGTGATGATGCTCCCGTGATCTCCGGGGCGGTTTCCACAGAGAGCACCCCCACGCCGCACGGCTCTCCCTGGGCTGCCTCCGAGGTGCCGCCTACCAGTCCTCCTCGGGCCCTGCGTCGCCTTAGACGATTGGGCGACCATCCTTCCACAATTGGCGAGCCGTCTGGCAAAGCAGCTGCACCCCAAGATGATCCGAGCGGCCCGCGGGTGATAAAAACTATTCTGCGATTTCCATCGGAGGAATACTTATTGGCTGCCGATCGGCCAACGATTCCCGAACAACAAATCACCCTCACAGGTCCCCTCGCCAAAGCCTGGGAGGATGCTCGGCTTCGCATCGCACTTATGACCCCCAGTCAACTAGGCGACAGCAATTTACAGCAGACAACTGGGTATATCTTTTGTCTTGTTGGTTACTTTGGTTTAGCTTCTAACTTGATCACATCCGTTCACAGAACTGGGTGGAGCAGATCGCTATCAGCAATTGCCTGGCTGAGCTGGAGGGCGAGCTGAAAAAGTTCAAAATCTCAGGGGGGAGCCAAGGACAATCCTCGGCTACTTTGGAGAAAGCCAAGAAGCTATTGGAAGCCAAACAGAATAGATCTTCTGACTTGGCGAGTGAAGTGGCTTGGCTCGAGGCTCTGGTCAAGCAGTGCGATAAGGAAATAAAGCTCGCGACCAACCGGAAGCGCAAGGCCATCGACGATATGGACATGATGAAGGTGGAAAACCGGGGGCTGGAACAGCGCGTGAAGGACTTGGACGCTCTACTGACCACCGAACGGGAGAGCCGCTCGGCTGATCAGGCTAAATTTGAAGGGGATTTGAAAGATCTCCAAGCTACCCTTGACGCTTCCCGAGCCACGTTCAAAGAATATCAAGCCGGGGAGCCCGGCCGGTCGGCCGAAGTACGAAAAGCTTTCGTTCGCTCGGACGAGTTTGGTGAAAAGTTCAGCGACAAGCTGTCCCTAACTTTTGAAGAGACTATCAAGGTGGTGGTTGATTATTTGAAGACTAAGGGCCACCTACCAGCCGAGCTGTCCGTCCCCCCCGAAGATCTGGCTCTCATGATGGGCTCTATCCCTGACGCCCTTTTTAATTTCGATGAGTGAGGAGTATTTGAACCGTTTTTTGTATGCCCGTTGTTCGGTGCGAACACTCTTGTTATTACTACTTTTGTCTGGCCGCCGTTCGACGTAAATGAACTCTGTTTTTGCTTGTTATTTGCTTGCTAGACCAATATTCATCCTTAGTCTTTGTTTCAGTCATAATAATTTTTTCACGCTAAGTATTCTTTATAAGGGAGCCGCTCGGTCGTACGATGGCCTTATTCTTGCCTTAATAGTAGGACGGGTTATGGGTCGGCGCTTACAACCGGGTCGTACCATGTGAACAGCTATCCGTCCGGAGGCTTTATAAACGCCGGTTCGTCGCTCGATTTTTAACGTCAGAGCTTAACGGTCTTCCGACCGGGGGGTTTATAGACGCCGGTTCGTCTCTCGATTTTTAACGTCGAAGCTCGACGGTCTTCCATCCGGAAGGTTTATATACGCCGGTTCGTCTCTCGATTTTTAACATCGGAGCTCGACGGTCTTCCGGCCGGAGGGTTTATAGACGTCTGTTCGTCTCTCGATTTTTAACGTCGGAGCTCGACGGTCTTCCGGCCGGAGGGTTTATAGACGCCGGTTCGTCTCTCGATTTTTAACGTCGGAGCTCGACGGTCTTCCGGCCGGAGGGTTTATAGACGCCGGTTCGTCTCTCGATTTTTAACGTCGGAGCTCGACGGTCTTCCGGCCGGAGGGTTTATAGACGCCGGTTCGTCTCTCGATTTTTAACGTCGGAGCTCGATGGTCTTCCGGCCGGAGGGTTTATAGATGCCGGTTCGTCTCTCGATTTTTAACGTCGAAGCTCGACGATCTTCCGTCCGGAGGGTTTATAAACGCCGGTTCGTCTCTCGATTTTTAACGTCGGAGCTCGACCGTCTTCCGTCTGGAGGGTTTATCGACGCCGGTTTGTCTCTCAATTTTTAACGTCGGAGCTCGACGGCCTTTAAGGCTAATTTTAACACTGCCGTTCGGCGAAGCTATTTGCCATCCTTTTATCATTTTTCTTCCTGCATTACAAGGACCTGGACGACCCACAACATATATAAAATTACATTTAGCGCACCTCTCATCCAGCTCGGTACGGCTGGAGATGATTCGCGCTCCATGGTCTGTCCAGCCGCCGTCCGTCTTCATCCTCCAAATAATAAGCACCCGAGCGGAGCTTCTCGATGACTTTGAAGGGGCCCGCCCAAGGAGATTCCAGCTTGCCAACGTCACCGACCGACTTTACTTTCTTCCAGACAAGGTCGCTAACCTGGAATGCTCTGGGGATTACGCGCCGGTTGTAGTTTTGCTTCATCCATTGCCTGTACGCCATCAGCCGGACGGACACGCCTTGGCTCGCTCTTCCTCGACCAAATCCAGCTCCATGTTCCTCCGCTCAGCGTTATCATCATCATAATTCTGGATCCGGACGGACTCGATGCCCACTTCAACTGGAATAACCGCTTCGCCGCCATACACCAAATGGAAAGGCGTGACGCCCGTTCCTTCGTTTGGGGTCGTGCGGATGACCCATAAGACGCCTGACACTTCATCCACCCAGCTTCCTCCCAAATGGTCGAGCCGAGTGCACAGAATGCGAAGAATTTCCCGGTTGACTACTTCGGCTTAACCATTTCTTTGGGGATACGCCACGGACGTGAAATGTTGCTCGATGCCGTAGCTTTTGCACCAATCTTTGAGCAACTTTCTCGCGAACTGCCGCCCGTTATCGGAAACAAGTCGACGGGGGATGCTGAACCGACAGATGATGTGTTGCCATATAAACTTTTTGACCATCTGCTCGGTGATCCTGGCCAGTGGCTCGGCCTCCATCCATTTGGAAAAATAGTCGACAGCCACTAGTAGAAACTTCCGCTGACCGGTCGCCATAGGAAATGGACCCACAATATCCATCCCCCATTGGTCGAACGGACATGAGACGGTAGCTGCTTTCATTTCCTCCGCCTGTCGGTGGGAGAAGTTGTGATACTTCTGGCAAGAAAGACACGTCGCGAAGGTCCGAGCGGCGTTTGCTTGCAGGGTTGGCCAGAAGTATCCGGCCAGCAGGATCTTCTTAACCAACTACCGTCCGCCTGGATGCCCTCCGCACGATCCTTGATGTACTTCTTGGAGGATGTACGCCGCGTCTTTCGAGCTCACGTATTTCAAAAGCGGGCGAGAGAAAGCCTTCTTGTAGAGTTGGTCTCCAATAAGCGTGAACCGACCGGCTCTCCTTCTTAACAGCTGGGCTTCATCCCGATCGGACGGTGTAGCACCCGAGTGGAGAAACTCCATGATGGGTGTCCTCTAATCGCTCGGAAATGCGAAGCCTTCCATCCGGTCGACGTGCGCCACCAAAGATACTTGTTCAATTGGCTGCTAGATGACGACTGGCGTCATTGAACTTGCGAGTTTGGCTAACTCATCTACCGCCTGATTTTCCGCGCAGGGTATCTTCTGGATAATGACTTCTCTGAAATTGACTTTAAGCTTTTCGAAGGCTTCAGCGTAGAGTTTGAGCCAAGCGTTGTTAATCTCAAAAGTACCAGAGAGCTGCTGAGCGGCCAACTGAGAGTCTGAATGCAGCGTCACCCGTCCGACCCCCACATGCCGGGCGGCCTGTAAGCCGGCTATAAGGGCCTCATACTCTGCTTCGTTATTTGTAGCTCTATAATCCAACCGGACGGATAAGTGCATCTTTTCTTCTTGAGGAGAGAGTAATAGTACGCCAATCCCGCTTCCGAGCCGAGTGGATGATCCGTCCATGAATATTTTCCACATAGCTTCGGGTTCTGGCCTTTGTACTTCGGTGACAAAATCTGCCAAGGACTGCGCCTTTATCGCCGAACGGGGCTGGTATTGAATGTCAAATTCGCTCAACTCCGTTGTCCATTTGATGAGCTTCTGGATTCAACAGCACTCTTCCCAATGGACTATTCGTCCGGACGATGATAGTATGAGCCAAGAAATAGGGACGGAGGCGCCGAGCGGCGAGGACCAAAGCAAAAGCCAGCTTCTCGAGCCGAGTGTAGCGAGATTCAACATCTTTTAAAATATGGTTTAGAAAATATACAGGTTCTTCTCCGCTCGCCCTTACTAGTGCCGAGCTGACTGCTTGCTCAGTTGAAGATAAATAGATACAAAGTGTCTCACCCATAACTGGCTTGGCTAGCACAGGCAGAGAGTTCAAATATGTTTTCAGATCTTCGAACGCCCGATCGCATTCTTCGTCCCAGTGAAACTTAGTGGCTTTGCGCAAGATTTTGAAAAAAGGTAGGCTCCGGTCGGCAGTCTTGGAGATGAATATGGACAAAGCAGTTATCCGACCGGTCAAGCGCTGCACTTCCCTCAGATTTCTTGGGGGCGGCATATCTTGTAGTGCTTTCACTTTGCTGGGATTTGCCTCGATGCCCTGCTCGGTCACTATGTATCCCAAGAACACTTCTGAGGGTTCAGCTTAACTCCATACCTCCTCAGCGTTCGGAAAGTCTCCTCCATGTCTTTAAAAAGATCGGCCGCTCGGACCGACTTGATGAGAATGTCATCCACATATACTTCCAGATTTCGCCCGATCTGCTCCTTGAATACTTTGTTCATCAAGCGCTGGTAAGTTGCTCCTGCATTCTTCAGTCCGAACGACATCACATTGTAGCAGTAAGTGCCGTCAGCTATAACGAAGCTAACCTTCTCTTGATCTTCTCGGGCGAGCGACACTTGATGGTAGCCCTGATAAACGTCGAGCATGTATATCAACTCGCAGCCGGCTGTGGAGTCCACCAGTTGATCGATCCGGGGCAGGGGATAAAAATCCTTTGGGCACACCTTGTTAAGATCCCGGAAATCGATGCACACTCTCCACTTGTTGCCCGGCTTGGAGACTAGTACCACGTTCGCCAACCAGCTCGGGAACTGGACCTCGCGTATGTGGCCGGCCTCCAGGAGTTTCTCGACCTCCGCTCGGATGATTGCATTTTGTTCGGCGCTGAAGTCCCTCTTCCTTTGCTTCATCGGCCGAGCGTCCGGTCGGACGTGGAGCTCGTACTGTGCTATACTTGGTGAAATTCCGGGCAGCTCATGCGTCGACCAGAAGAAGACATCACAGTTTCTCTGGAGGCATTTGACCACTTCCTATTTCTGGCTTGCCTCCAGATCGGCCGCAATGAATGTGGTGGCCTCCGATCGGGTCGGATGGATCTGTACTTCCTCTTTTTCTTCATACACCAAAGAGGGAGGTTTTTCAGTTATGACGTTTACCTCAATCCGGGGCGCCTTCCGAGCAGAATTGGCTTCTGCTTGTACCATCTCGACATAGCATCGCCGAGCTGCCAGTTGATCTCCTCGTACTTCTCCCACTTTGTCTTCGACCGGGAACTTGATCTTCTGGTGGAAAGTGGAGACGACCGCTCGGAATTCACTGAGAGCCGGTCGTCCCAATATTACGTTGTATGACGACGGAGAGTTCACCACGACGAAGTTTGCAGTCTGCGTCCTTCGCCAATCGAACTTGTCCGACCGGCAGAACTTCGTTGCCCATAAACCCATAGAGGGGGGTTGTCATGGGCAGCAGCTCGGCTCGATCAATTTGTAATTGGTCGAAGGCCTTTTTGAATATAATATTTTCCGAGCTTCCTGTGTCAATGAAAATGCGGTGAATAGTGTAGTTGGCTATTACCGCTTTGATGAGGAGAGCGTCGTCATGTGGCACTTCGACTCCCTCCAAGTCCTTGGGCCCGAAACTGATTTCAGGTCCGCTCGCCCTTTCTTGGCTGCAGCTGACCGCATGGATCTGGAGCTGCCTGACGCTAGCCTTCCTTACTAGGTTAGAGTCTCCTCCGGTCAGCCCACCAGCTATAATGTTGATTTCGCCTCGGAAAGTGGTGTTTCTATTTTCTTCTTCCCGAGCGGACGGTCTAGGCCACTCCCTAGACATCCGGGGATTGTCTTCACTCCTCGGAGTATGATGCCGCTCGGGAGTCTGTCTTTGCCGCCTGTCGGGTATCGTCCGATTGGCTTCACGAGGTCTCTGTCGCTTGTCAGATGATGGCGATCGACGGCCACCACTCCGGGGAACGGGGTGGGCGATTAGAGGAAGACTCCGGCAATCTCTGATGTTATGCGTGTCCGTCCGGTGGAATGAGCAGAACATTGGGGTCCATTTCTTCTTTGGCTTGGGCCGCTCAGCAGCTACCTCTTGCACATGGGACCTCGCATGGGGGGAGCGGATTACTTCGGCCCTCGGTCCTCTGGGCGGGTGATGAGCAGTGTGAGGCTTCCGCTCGACAGGGGGAGCCCGCTCGGTTGGAATTTCCTTTCTTCGGGCCGCTTGGGCTTCCTCCATATTGATGTATTCATTGGCCTGGTATAGCATATGATCGTAGTCTCGGGGCGGCTTCCGAACGAGCGAGCGGAAGAAGTCCCCGTCCACGAGGCCTTGCGTAAATGTGTTCATCATTGTCTCGGAGGTGGCCGTTGGAATGTCCATGACCACCCGGTTGAATCGCTAGATATAAGCTCTGAGCGGCTCTCTAGGCTCTTGCTTGATAGCGAATAAGCTCACGCTAGTCTTCTGGTAGCGCCGACTGCTTGCAAAATGGTGGAGGAAGGCCGTGCGGAAGTCTTTAAAACTTGAGATAGATCCGTCCGGCAGTCTCCGAAACCACCGTTGAGCCGATCCCAAGAGGGTGGTTAGAAAAACTCGACACTTCACCCCATCTGTGTATTGATGAAGGGTAGCCGTGTTGTCGAACTTACCCAAATGATCATCCGGGTCGGTGGTTCCATTGTATTCACCAATCGCGGGGGGCACATAGTACTTTGGCAGAGGGTCTCGTAGAATGGCCTCCGAGAATTGCCGATTGATCCGCTCGGGAGAAGCGTTCGCTCGGGGGGCCTTGCCTTTTCTGTTGTCCCGTATTGGTATTTCATCTGACGAAGATCCTCGATCACGATTCACTGCTGCGGCTTCAGGAGGCGTGCGGAATAAGACCCGATGAAATGGAACCGTGGCATGAGGTGCTTCCGCTCGGCCCCCTGATGCTGATGTTGCTTGCTGTTCAACCCGCTCGGCTTGCGACTTTTGTCTCTGTTCCACAAGCTTAGCGGCTCTTGTCTCGATCAAAGCGTCGAGCTCCTCTGTGGAGAGCATCACCGAGTGCGGTCGTCCAGCCTTGTCCATTGCTTCCGATCGGATGCAGGAGCGTTCCCACAGACGGCGCCAAATTGATCCTGTTCGAATCGCTGAATCAACGGACGCTGGGCACATGACGCTCTCCTAGTGGCTGGCGTAGATCTCCGACCGGTCGTAGGGTGCTCCGGCGAACCTGTAAAGAAGTCGAGCCGGGAAGGGGTTCCCGGCGACGACCCTCCAACGCTCAAGTCAGGTAGACGAAGAATAAGAAAGTGGCTCCCAGGATCAGAGATTTTCATACCTCCGGTGAAGTCTGAGGGCTCTTATATAGAGCTACAGGAGCTTGGTGCACACAAACAGAGGTGTACACGTGTCCTATACCATACTGCAGTATGGGTTTGTCAGAAGAGCATGTCTGACGCCATACTGCTACAGTCTGAGCATCTCCCTGATGGGACAGCAGAACCCTTTGTCGTACAATACTGAGTATGGTCTGGTCTTCGAACATGCCTGTTGTCAGCAACAGGGGTTACTAAGATGACGTCCCCACTGTCCCATACCTTTGACTTCCTCTTCCCGGATCGACCATCAAACCGCTCAGCCATAATATTCGCCTTTGATCTGGCGTAGGTGGTCGTCCGTCTAGGAAGGTTCAGGGTCGTCGCCTGCTCGGCTCTCATGGCCTGAGACCCTGGCCGAGCGGGCAGACCGCTCGGCCTTTATACTCTTGCCTTGCACCGCGGCCGAACGGACGATCTGCTCGACAGTACGATCTTCTTTCCTTCATTGGAAACCCGAGCTCATGGCCAGGTGGTTGTTCCTTCGGATAGGGGTCATTGCCTAGTGATCGGCATGTCCGGCCCGCTCGTCGAGCCCATGGGGTTGACCCCCTTTGACTGTTGACCTCCACGTGTCATTGACCTTTCCCTCATAAGGGCCCCCCAGCCTTACCACCGGATCAATTCTTATTCAGGATTTGTACTATCTAATTCCGCTAAAACTTTCATCGTCGGATTTCTAATCAAGACTTATACATTTGTCAAGTTTTCTGTACTTGCACACTTGACAACAACCATCAGTACACACATACTAACTTTAAATTTAGTCATATATCAAAATATATATTCAATGTTGGCTCTCAGCACCAATAATAGTGTTAGAATGTAAATTTAAAAGAATTATTACTCGTCACCTCTACAAAATAATCATCATATTAGGAGTTGTCAGCCCCGGCCCAGCCGTCACCTCTACAAAATAATCATCATATTAGGAGTTGTCAGCCCCCGCCCAGCCGTCCTGGGCGATTGCCCAGGGCCCCAAGTTTGGGAGGGGCCCATAATTTTTAAATCTTAGATAATTTATATATGTATATATGTTAATTGTTTTAAGAATTAGGTTAACAATTAACTTGTAAATCTTGCACATTCTCTATCATCGCACAAGCTCTTGGACTCTTGCAATTTCTACTGACGCCTCTCCTTTCTCATATTCTCTCTACTTCTTAGTTTTCTCTTGGATTTTTTTTGCAATTACATCACTTTTCTTTTAATCTTCCCTTTTCATTTTTGTTTGCTCTCCTTTCTACCGACGACTCTGCAACAACGTCACAGTGAGGCTGTGCCTTTGCCTCTGCTGATCTGCTCTACAAGAGAGATTGAATGGATTAGCAATTTTATCTATTGAAAAAGAGATTTTAGAAATCTTGAAATTAATAATATTATAGATGATTTTACATCTAGAAAATCTAGAAGAAGTCATTGTAAATAATTTTTATTTTATGAAAAAAATTAGGGACCTATTTTGATCATTTCACCCTGGGTCTCCTGAATGTTGGGACCGAGGCTGGGAGTTATTAGATAACGAATTAAAATGGTAGAAGATGTTTGTGTTGGAGTTTATGGTCATTAAATGATAATGTGACTGGCATAAAAATATATTTGATTTCTTGATCAACTAGATTCGTCTTAATAATTTGATATATAGTTGTTTGTCATAAGTGTTTGTATGATAATGGTAAAATTTAAGATATAATCATAAATTAGTGTAATAATATCACAAACATAATAAAAAGTTTTATTAAGTCAAATTTATATCATGAATCTGATTGAATAATATATGGATTTATTATATGAACTACTAGACAAGGATGCTTCGTGAAAAATAATAAAATGTAAGTATCAATTACTTCCCCATCTATAAAGATGGTTCCTAAGACATGAGAGGAAAGCATGTATTGTCAATGCATAGGAGGCCAGATCCCCTGGTCCATAAAAATTAAAGTGGACCAGGGGATGGATCACTTGCAATTGAGGCTAAATCATGGCCGCGATCCGACTACAATGGGTTGCGATCCTTCACTAGGTTCATCGTCCCCAGGTTATAGTTTGGATCGAGGTAGGTGGCCAAAAGCCACCCCCCGCTCGGCACCTGGTATCCTGGCCACTTGCCCACCGTCGGTGGCCTCTGAGCGACCTCCGGTCATCCGTCCCAACCCAAACTATAACCTGGGGAGACAGTAAACCTAGGAAGGGATTGCAACCAATTGCAGCCAAATCACGACCCGATCCAGCCATAATTGCAAATGGTTCATCCTCTGGTCCACTTTTTTATGGACCAGAGAATCTGGTCTCAATGCATAGTTGTCTTCCTTCTGTACAAACTCCTCCCGCCCTTAGCCACTTGGCGATCGGCTATAAACTGACCCTGTAATTTACTTCCCTTTACATAACCTAGGATGAGCTATGAGGAGTGCATGAGGTGAGCATAATCATCTTGTGTTATAATAAAAGATTTGCTACAATTAAAACATCTCCAAGTTTGAAGCACTAATATCATGTAAACCACATCTTTTTCTCATGTTTTTTTTTCTTTTTTCTTGTTTTTTTTATATAATTTTCCTTTGAGATATTGCAAATAAACATAACATAATGTATTTAATAAAAAACTGAAATCAATGAAAATGCAATTAATATCAAACTTAAATCTGAGTGTATAAATATTAATTTACTTTAATTGTATTCAATTTCATAGTGTTACTTTTCTTATCTCTTACTTGTATGTTATGCATGGGCCTCCACTTTCTCATCAATCTCATCAGCAACTAATATAGTCTTATCCTATTCTATCTTTACCTCATATATCTTTTTATTTCAAAATCCACCTTACTTGACTTTATCTCCAACTTACCCCCCTCTTCACCCTCATCAACCTCCTTTAATTCTCTTATGGCCCTCTTCCAATATGCAAGCATTACTTGCCATGCAGGTGTATCTTTTGGAGTGACCCTAAGGTTATAGCAACTTTTGCCACATCCTCTCCTTATCACATTGCTTGAAACATCTTTAAGATGAGGATCTTCTACAAGGCAGATAGTTAGATAATATACTCCTTTTTTCATAACGACAACTAATTCTTCATTCTTGAGAGTAAGAATTTTGATTTTTTTTCCTTTTCAATTTAATGTGAAAATCCAACTGCTTCATGTGATTCTATATTAAATTGTACAATCGATGTCTCACCTTGTTGTGGTATAGACTCAAAGTGAAGAGGGAGAGGGGTCTTGAGTAAATCAACTTACTTGGGGGCAAGAAGAATATCAACAATAATCTATAAAATCAATAACGATACATAATTAATTAAAAACTATTGGTGCAGTTAGCACCAATGGTCAAACCTAAGTTTTAATCAATGATAAATGAATTAAAGTTAGGTTTTGTGTTATCTAACCTTGTTACCACGTGTGTAGGACTTAACAGATTTGGAGGATCTAACACTAGGTTGAAATCCAGCTAGGTTTGTTGGACATGATAGCTAGTGTGAAAGTCCAGATAAGGAGTGACCCAATATTTAGTGGAAAGTCCGACTAAGTCTGCAGGACTTGATAGCTAGCTGAAGTCTAGTTGGGTCTATGGACTTGACAACTGGCAGGAAGACCTGGTGGGTTCTACATGATAAGTAAGGTAAGTCACTGGAGGAGAGTGTTCCAGTAAAGACGAGTCCCAATTAGGGACTTTAGGTGTAGGTCCAATTTAGGCTCATTTTGAAAATCTAAACTGAGATCGTGACTAGATCCTGATCTCGAGAAGACAAAATCTAATTAATAATGCTATTTTATTATTATGCTAACTCTATTTTGTAGGGTATAGTTTATTATTTGGACTAATGCATTTTGCAGATGCAAAAAAGTGACTCAAGCCTCGGGTGAACAGTGATCCAAGGCGCCTCATGTTTGATTGGAGGTGCCTCGGATGCTTCGATCGAAGTCCCTGTGTGGAAGGGCGTGGAGGCACCTCTCATGCGGATGGAGGCGCCTTGAAGCTTGGACCTGAAGGCACCTCAGAGAGCTTTGAAGGTGCCCTCTAGAGGATAAAATCTACAGGTTATGGGTTTTATCAATTCTTAAGCTAAGGGGATAAAAGTTGCTGCTAGAGGCACCTCAGATGAAGTTGGACCGCCTCAGACGAAGCTGGAAGTGCCCCTAATAGTCCATATAAGCCCTGTTTGAGCATCCTTCAAGATATATCTTCTCTATGAATTGCAAAGACCTTTTTTGTAAAATATAATAATAAATAATAATAAAATAATAAGTGTTATTCAAGAAATAGCCTTATGGGATTTTTTAGAAATTTTTTTAAAAAATTTGGGATTTAAACGGAGGTCGTATGCCACGTTGTATGGGGATGGATTTATTGAGCTGGGAGGAAAATTTATCTGGAATACCCATTTAAAGTGGGAGTTGATTATGTTGTAAACTTAGGGTTTGATTTATTAATCATAAGTTCCATTAACTAAATCATATACAACTAGCCTATCTTATGATCTCCTCCTATTCTCCCGATTCCACCGCCCACTCTCTTCATCCCTCTCACGTGATTGCCGCCAACTCTTCGTCCGATCACTCACGTCGGTCGCCCCTCTCTCAATCCCGTTGCCACTGCTAAATCGTCGTTGCATCGCCGCCCCTTCCGTGGAGTCCAGCACGGTGATGCCATAGTGCCACCCCCTTCGGCCGTGTCGGCCCCTCTTCACGAACGCGTGATGCCGCCACCGCCTTGGCCGCCGCGAGATCACCGCTGATGCCACTCTTCCCCTCCAGTATGCCTCACCATGACCGATCCCTTTTAGCTACCAGGCCTCCCTAATTCGTTGATGTCATGCCCTAGCTTTGGGCAATGTCACTATTGCCCTTTAGTTGATCCCTCTTCCCATCGGCTGATCTCCCGATATCGTACCCTAGCTGTAGTCACCAGATCCTCCACTCTGATTAGTTCCCTACCTTTAGGGATAGTGCTAGTGTTGGTTGCTACTCAAAATATCGTACTGGTTCCCTTGTACAAAAATTTTGTATAAGTCCCGAACCTTTCCTAACAACCTATTGTGTTCTTTAGAAATTAAATTTGGAATCGCAAACCGAACTTAACATTATTGATTCTAAATTCAACTTATCTGTTCTTAGAGGTTTAGACTTGGATCACAAACGATGCTTAACATTATTGATACAAATCCACCCATGTTACAAAGTTGATTAAATATTTATTTCAGAGATCGGCTTCCAGGTTAAACATGGCAAGACACTATGCCTTCTTGGGTATGAGATCATCTACCACTTCCTAGACAAAACCTTTCAACAAAATTCAATATTTAATCTCCTTATAGTAATCCTAGGTTTAACCACTAAGAACAATCGAATCACAAGATCGAAAACAAAAGAAACACATAATCGAAACATAAAATCGATTGCCTAGAATCGTTAGCCTCTGTGTATTTGATTTTTCAATTTAATTATGCACATGTCATATATATTTTAGGCAGGATAATAGTAGGATGTGCAAATAGATTAACTCTGTGGTTGTAGACATCTTAGTCCAACTATTATGGCCCTAATGTGTTTGTGTGTGATTGGACCATCGGACATGCCGAGGGCATTTTATGTGTGTGCATGATTGTATGTATTAAATACAACAGGAGCTGTATTAGTTTTAGGATTTTACTTTTTGTTCAATCTAGATTACATGTACATTCCTTCATGGAATATAGAATCGATAAATGTAAAATTCTATTTTTGTCGCGGATCGTATCTTTGTGAGACGTGGTACTATTTGAGGATCAGAGGCGCAGCGGAATAAGAAGCAAGATACATGCGACGACTAGACCCGATTGCGGTGGCTAAAGATGGCAGTAGTTAGGGTTGGCAACACACGGAGGACAGTGATGGAAGAGGCCATAATAGTTGAAAAATTATTTTTCCATATTTATTGCTTTTTATTTTTTGTGATGTGTGTATGCATGTGATGTGTGCTTGCATGATAAAATCCTCATCTTAAATAACTAAGTGGGAGAGGGATTTATAAATAAATTCCATAGTCTCCATTACTGGTTTGTAAGTGATGCAAATAAACTTGCGCGTTGGCTCTAAGTGCCTCCCTCCACATCGAATGAGTTTGTTTGCGGATCACTAGATCAAACTTCTTTTATGGATAACTATAGAAAATTATTTAGGAGTGTGTGATCTTCTCCAACTGAAGGGGCACAATCTTATTTAATGGACTAAGTATCAAGTAATGGTATACACTTAGGCGCATTTAATAGTATCCTCCCCAACGGAGACACTGTTATTATTTGTGTGACCAAAGAAATACCAAATACACAAAGGCAATATTCTAGCTCTGATACCAATTGTTGGTTGCTACTCAAAATATCGTACTAGTTCCCCTGTACAAAAATTTTGTACAAGTCCCGAACCTTTCCTAGCAACCTATTGTGTTCTTTAGAAATTAAATTTGGAATTGCAAACCGAACTTAACATTATTGATTCCAAATTCAACTTATCTATTCTTAGAGGTTTAGACTTGGATCGCAAACGGTGCTTAACATTATTAATCCAAATCCACCCATGTTACAAACTTGATTAAATATTTATTTCAGAGATCGACTTCCAGGTTAAACATGACGAGGCACGAGGCCTTCTTGGGCATGAGATCATCCACCACTTCCTAGACAAAGTCTTTCAATGAAATTCAATATTTAATCTCCTTATAGTAACCCTAGGTTTAACCACTAAGAACAATCGAATCACAAGATCGAAAATAAAAGAAACACATAATCGAAACATAAAGTCGATTGTCTAGAATCGTTAGCCTCTTGTGTTTGGTATTTCAAAATTCATACGAAGAAAATTAGCATGATACGGAATAAAATTACTAGTTATACCTTTCTTTGTAAGCAACAACCTCTTGATCTTCTATTTTATTTCTCTCCTTCTCTTGGACGTCGTGTGGGTGACGATCTACCAAGAAGAAATACACCAAAGCCTTCCTTGCTTCCAAGTTTCGGCCACCACCACAATGCTCCAAGGGATGCTAGAAAATAATGTCTCCTTTCTCTACTTCTTCACCTCCAAGCAACCAGCCACCAAGAGCTCCACAAGAGATGATGCCACCGGCCACAAAGAAGAAGAGAAAGAGAAGAGGAAGGGCCGGCCACCAAGGATGGAAGAGAGGAACAATAGAATAGGTTGTGTGTCTTGAAGGCACCCTTTACCTCTCTTTTATAATCCTTGGTGAATCCAAAAAAAGAAAAGTTTTATAACAAAAAAAATAAAACTTCCTTTTCTACTCATGATATGGCCGACCACCTCTCATCAACCAAACAAGGAAAGATTTTAAACAAAAATTAAAATCTCTCTTTTAAAATATCTCTTTTCTGGTTGACTATAAAAGGAATGTTTTATAAATTAAAATCTCTCTCTTTTAAATCCTTTTATGGATATCTATAAAAGATAAGATCTTAAAAAAAAACTTCTTTTATATCATGGTTACAAAAAAGGAAAGTTTTGTCAAAAAAATTAAAATCTTTCTTTCACATTATAGATAACTACAAATAAGGAAAGATTTCTAATCTTTCTTTTAATCCTTTGTAGAAAATCTATAAAAGGAAAGATTTTAAAATTTAAAACTATCTTTTAAAACTATGTGGATAAAAATATAAAAGGAAAGATTTTAGCAAAATTTTATTTTTAATAAAATCCCTCTTCCCTTTCACACTTGGCCGACCCCTTGCGTGGGCACCAAGCAAGGCTTGGCCGGCCCTAGCCTTAGCTCCAAGCTTGACTTGGTCAGCCCCTTGCTTGGGCTCCAAGCAAGGATAGGGGTCGGCCCCTAGCATGGGCTAAGAGACTAGGCTTTGGGTGGATATAAGGTTTTATATAAGAGGCTACAATAGGGACCGAGAGGAGGAATTGGTTATGGTCTCCTAATGATCTTGAGCTTCCTGTGTTCGCCCCGAACACCTAACTCAAGTTCATCAATAATAACTCATACCACTAAAGAGCTACTATTGAACTACCGCACCAATCCCAAATTACATTATGGGCTCCTTCTTATTATGAGTGTGTTAATCTCCCTGTGTTTAAGATATCGAATGTCCATTAATTAAATGAGTTACTGACACTCACTTAATTAATATCTAGCTCCAAGAGTAGTACCACTCAACCTTATTGTCATGTCGGACTAAGTCCACCTGCAGAGTTTACATGACAATCCTTATGAACTCCTCAAGGGGACATCATCAACTTAGATTACTAGGGCACAGTTTCATTCTATAATCAACAACACATCATATAAATATTATTATTTCCCAACTTATCGGGTCTATTGATTTATCGAACTAAATCACACCCTTTGATAAATTAAAGAAATAAATATTAAGTATACGTGCTTGTTATTATATCATGATTAAGAGTACACACTTCTATAATAATAGAGGTCTTGTTCTTTTAAAGAGTCAGTATAAAAAGAAACTACCCAAATGGTCCTGCTCAATACACTCATAGTGTACTAGTGTAATTTATTAGTCAAGATAAACTAATACTTAATTACACTACAACCACTCTAATGGTTTGTCCCATTCCATCTTGGTTGTGAGCAACTGTTTATAATTTATAAAGAACTGATAACATGAACTTCTATGTGTCTCCTCACACCATGTTATCTACAATATAAATTAAATAGACAACTACACTTAGCATAAATGTAGATATTTGACCAATGTGATTCTTATTTCTAAATAAATATTTATACAAAAAACTAGGCTTTTCGTATATATTCCAACAGCTGGATCTTTTTTCTTGGTCCGACGTGAAGCTTCCGGCCAGTAATCGGATACTGATTTCTTTGATTGGGTAGTTATGTTAGTAGGTGATGGAGGTGTGGACAGCAGTAGGCACTGCCAATGATTTTCGGTCGTGGGCTATCCTCTGATCATGAGCCACCAGTGATTATCATCGGATTTGGTGAGTATTAAGGATGAAGTTATTACTAGGACTAAATTGATGGGTTGGTTGTTAGATGGTTAACTTAGTTATTTTATGAATTAGGTGAGTTGGATTCATAATGTGTTGATTAGTGAGTTTTGGATTGATTATGCTTGCAGTAAATCCTAATTGGAAGGTGAAAGAGTTAGAGTTGCTTAATCTATTGGGTTATAGATTAGAGATTCATTTATGAGTTGATTTTTCTAGTTGGATTAATTCAAAGGAGATTAGCTATGAAAGAAGTATTGGATTATTAAATGGAAGTGAAACATAGTTTCTTATTCGGATTAGAATTATGTTTAACTATTTGGTTTATGATAAAACTTAGTTATACTATGCATACTATGTTGCAAGACTTTGATTTGAGACGAACATCTCGACGTGGGAGTTATACTTGCGTAATCTACATTTAAGGCAGGTACTTCTATAGTTGTTTCTTTAGATCTTTGACTTTAGTACATAATCTATTTTATAAATTTGGCAATACTAATTTACTTACCTTGACTCTACTCTAGATTGGTTCTTGAGTTTGATACTTTATTGCTTGCCCTTATATTTTGATCAATTGGATATCTATGTAGTCTGTCTCGTTAGTTATTCATGATAGGATTGGTTATATATATGTATAATATTACCAGACCATAATCCAGTTATAGACTTTTATTTATGCATTTATATTATAATATGGTTATATACGTAGGATCTTGTCTACAGGTTATTGATATTATATGTAGTATAGCAGTATACTTGTGTAAGGGCATATATGTTAGTGAAATCATACTTACCTATACTTGATAGAAATCACTTCCTAGGGGTAGCAAATCCCACTAGGCAATTCTCTTCGGATCACCATCGAGGACTACTTGATCTTGATCCCGTTGTTTATTATATGTATGATGATACCATGGAGTCCGAGGGAATATTATGACTACATGGCTAGGATCCCCTTGGATTAAGATTGTTACTATTATACTTGTTGTTGTGGTACTTAAACACATGTTATTAGACTTGTTATTTAATACATGGCTATGCATTTAAACTGCCCATTAGATTAGATAGTGATCTTGAGCTATCGCATGTAAACTTAACGAATAGTTAAATATCCTCCTAGACCCTTTACTTGTTATGTAGGTTCAAGCCTACACATTGGTAAGATTATACCATAATGTAGGATATTGAGCATCCTATTAGACCCTTGGTTATTATTTAGGCTCATGTCTATCTGCCATTGATTTTAGACAGTAGGGTAGCTTGAAGAGCAATATCCTCAGATGGATTGTTACTGCTTGTTTGTCATTATGGCTTGGTATCTGTATATACCCTATTTGCCCATGAGACCATCTGTGGTAGAGTGTTCTCCCACAGTCAATAGTCACTTATGCATCCTGTCTTCCCATGGGATCATCCGTGGTAGAGCATTCTCCCACAAACAGTGACTATTTATATACCCTAACTACCCAAGGACCATCCGTGGTAGAGTGTTCTCCCGTAGTCAGTAGCTGAGGTGCTAGATAGCTACCTCATCTTGTCCGCCCATGGGACCATCCGTGGTAGAGCGTTCTCCCGTGGACAGTGACTGTTTACATACCTTGACCGCCCACGAGACCATTCATGGTAGCATATTGTTACGCTACTCAGGACTTATTATTTGTAGTTTGTGCATTTGTTTGTGCAGAGTTTGGATGTACTATAGGTACTTTTGATATAATGGTGATACCTGGTTGAGCAGGTTAGTGAAGGTTATATTATGAGGTATGTTTTTCCTTAGCAAATGATTATATGAGTACTCTTACTTTTATGGTAAGTATTTCTCTTGAGACTGTTTTCATTGATCTCCTTATATGTATATAGAATCATGCACTATCTTCTTATACCCGCTGAGTATTTTATACTCACTACTCTTGCTTTACCTTTTGTTTCCAGGTTAGCAGGTAAAGGATGTGTCCTATAACTTGGAGGTCCTAGCTGTCAGTCCCACATCACACTTGAGATCATGTTTTTCACATTATTTCTATTGCTATTTTTTGTTCCGATTTTTAGACTTGGCCGTGAAATAATTAACTTGATTGTGGTATATGAGACCTATTATTTTGTGATGTGTTTATATTTGATTATGTACATGTTGTGTCAAGCTGGGCCGGCTCGCATTCAATTATATTATTTTTATATTTTGTTTATGTCTTTCACTGTGTTTTTAGTACAACCATGTGGGTTGCTTATAAACTACGTGGTTATGTTTATATCTAGTCGTGTGGGCTGTTGTTAGCTTGTGAGTAGCCTTGTGGCATTGTATACAAGTTTTATTTGTCACTATTACAGGAGGGTTGATGTCTGTTTATCAGCAGAAATTTCTCTGAGGTGTGACATTTCTACTGCTGTGAGCACGCCCAATTGTTGCTGTACTACTGCTGCCGGTAGATCGACACCAACTCCTGAGCGCTTATGGATCCTCTTTCTACAAGTTGGCAACGAAGTTAATTACTGTATCTCTTTATTATTTGCAAAAGGGAAACTTTCCTTTCTTCAATATCTTGTATTTGATTCCCTCTTTCGGTGGTTTTAGAATAGATTTATAGTGGATTATCCGTCAATACGATCCGAGGGATTGTGGATCTTGAAGTAGGAGTCACCGAAGATTCCGAACCAAATAACTCCTCGTGTTCAAATTCTTTATGTTCTTTTCGTTTCTGTTTTATTCCGTTGTGCACTTTGATTTTAAAACGAAAAAGATATATTTTTTTTTAAACACACGTGATTCACCCCCCCCCCCCTCCCCCTCCCCTCGCATGTGCACACTGATTCTATAAGTGGTATCAGAACAAGGTCACTCTGAATTGGTGAAACCATCAATCAAGTAGGGAGTTTCTTTGATTAAAAATATATTCTTACACTTTTTTTCTAATTTTGAATTTTTATTTTTTTTTCACCATTAGTTAGAACTGGTGTAATCAAATCTTCTCACAATTTTGTCATTATTTTTTAATTTATTATTTTATTATTTTTCTTCAAAATTGATGTACCATCATTTGAGCTATTCTTTATGTTTATTCTCCTGCACTACTTACCTCAAGACCTAGTCTTGGAATATCTCGTTGAATTATGTTATGCAAAATAAATGATGTGTAAAGAGATGTTGGGGGTTGAAGCATCCATGAATCTCCACCGTACGAAGTGGACTACTTCGAAATATGGAAACAACATATAGAAAACTTCATAATGATGGGCGACTTTGATTGCGACATTGTATTGAAAAGATCTACCTAAAATTTGAAAGCAAATCAGAAGGTAATAAATTTAATTTTAAAATTATTATCTAACAAAGTTATATGCAAGATAGGGAAGGTCAAAAATGCCCATGAGCTTTAGACCTGGCTAAATGAGCTTCATGAGGATTTGTCAAAGCTGGAAGATCAAATCGAAGACGGACTTATACTTAAATTTGAACTAACAGAAAAACCTACTGAATTAGGGGATGCGCTTGAGGTTAGTAATATTTATCAAACTACCCTGTTAATAACAATTTAAATGACTTGCATAATTATGAAAATAACCCTAGTATGGTGCGTGATAAAAGAATTCCTACTTGTAATAACTTAGGTTTAGATAATTTAGTAAATTTGAATAAAACAAACATAATTAAAAAAATTAAATATAAATAATTTAAATAAATCTGAAAATCTAATTAACAAAAATTTAATTGAATCAAATGATTCAAAATTAAATAAATTAATTATTAAAAATTCAAATGTAATTCATTCATCAAATTCAGAATTAGATGAATTAATTAATAATTTAGAAAATTCAATTGATAATTTAGAAAATAAAATTATTAATTCTAAAAATTCTCAAATTTTAAATTTAATTAATTCAACAAATTTAAATTTAAATTTAAATAAATTAGTTGATAAAAATTTTAAAAATATAAAAATAAATAATAATTCAAACATTAAGATAAATTTAAATTTAAAACTTAAAAACAACAAAATAGAACTAGATAAAATTAATAAATACCTTAATAATATTAATAATCTAGATAATGTCAATTTAGAAGTTTCTATCCAAAACAAAGATAATTTAATTAAAAAAAATTAAATCTTAAGGATAATAATCTAAATAAAATTAATCTAATAAATTCAACTAATAATATAAACTTAAAAAATAAAGAAAATATGAATATAAGGATAAAATCAAAACTAAATCTTATAAATCTAAAATTAAAAATTAATAAAAATATAAACATTATAGAGAAACTTTTAAACAAAAATAATTCAAATAATTTAACAAATTCAAATTTTAAAATTAATAAAAACTTAAATATTAAATATAGTCTTTTAAACAAAGATAATTTAAACAATTTAACAAATCTGAAATTAAAAATTAATAAAAACTTAAATGATAAATATATATTTTTAAACAAAGAAAATTCAAATAGTTTAATAGATTCAAATTTTAAAATAATAAAAAGTTAAAAATTAAAGATAATATTTTAAACAGAGATAAATTAAAAATTAAAAGAAACTTCAAATCTTAAATATGCTTTTTTTAAAAAAAATATATAATTTATCCAACTCAATTAATTCAAAATTTAAAACTTAAATTGAACTTAAACTACAATTAATTAATACATTAATTAAACTTTAATCAAGTTTAATTAAACTTAACAAAATAAAATCTATGATTTAGAGGGAGACTCCAAATTGGTTGACACCTCAAAAACATAACCTACCTGTTTAGGTAATTAGGACTAGACTACAAGGATACTTTGATTTTTGTCCTACATAGTACAAGGTAGAGCGAGATGATAGTACGTTAGAAAAACTTGGTCTAGAGAGTCAAGTAGGGTAAGACATACGCTACTTTGTCTACTTAGTTAAGTGAAACTAACTAAATCTACCTCGTCACATTCTAGACTAGTTAGATCAAAGTTTATCAATAGAAAAATTAAATGTCTAATTTCTTAAAAATATTTTGTCTAGAAGTAGTCTTTGCTTTGATACCTAAGAAGATCTCATGCCTCGCCATAGTCTGGAAATTGATTTTTGAAATGTACAATTAATTAACTGACTCTTAAACATGAATCTAACATAAGGTCAAATTATCTTCAAACTAAAACTACAACATAATTCATCTTACAAAACTATAGGAATAACTTGGTTGAACACTTAGACCGGGTGAGATGATTAAGGTAAGTTAAAAAAAAAATTAAATTAAAAGCATTAAGATTCAAATTCTTTTAAAAGTTATTTTAAAAATAATTTTTAAAAATTATTTAAAGAATTTCTTTAAAAAACTATTTTAAAAATCTTTTGAAAATTATTTTAAAAATCTTTTATAAATCCTTTTAATTTTTTTTAAAAAATCCTTTAAAAATTATTTTAAAAATCCTTTAAAAAACTATTTTAAAAATCTTTTAAAAACTATTTTAAAAATCTTTTTTTAAAATTATTTTTTCAAAAAAATATTCCAAAAATCTTTTAAATATTATTTTAAAAATTCTTTTAATTTGTTTTAAAAATTATTTTAAAAATATTTTTAAAAATTTCTTTTAAAATTATTTTAAAAATATTTTTTTAAAAAAATCGTTTAAAAATTATTTTATAAACTATTTTAAAAAACTTTTGAAAATTATTTTCAAAATCCTTTTAAAAATAATTTAAAAAATACTTAAAATTTTATTTTAAAAATATTTTAAAAACATTTTTTAAAATTTTTTTATTTTATAAATTATTTAAAAAATAAATAAAAACAAATAAAAAATTAATTAATAGAAAATTAAAACTTTAATTAGAATTTATCTTTAATTAATAACTAAACTTTAACAAATTTAACTTAATTTTAATTAAAAAATTAAAATTAAAATTAAACCTTAATCTAATTGAATTTAAAACTAACATTGACAAAATATTGAAGTTAATAAACCTTAATTATAAAGTTAAACTTGTTGGTGCAGCAGGACTGACAAGAGAGGGTGAATTGTCTATAGAAAAAATAAACCACTTCTCGTTCTTTGAATTGATTAGTATCATAACAATAATAAATAGAATAATAAAATTGAACAATTAAAGAAAAGTAAGTGGATAATCTTTTTATTTGGTTACAAGCTAAGTGGTTGTTAATTCAAGGCGTTGAAGAAAGCCCCACTAGAAAAACTCTTGTGTTGAAAGTGGAGTAACCTCTTATAGACGTTAACAGCTCACAGAATGAGTAGAAAGTGAATACAAGACTTGTAGTTCAGTTGTTCTCTTATTCCTAGCTCCAGGAGTCTTTTTATAGTACTTGAAAAATCTTATTCGAGGTTAGAAGGCATCTTTAATTGTAAAATACCGAAAAATAGGTGAATATGAATAAAGGAATTTTTGGAAATTTTTTGAGAATTTTTCGGAGTTCGTATGGACGAGTTAATGGGGATAAAAACGGGGTCTGGGAAAGCCTGTTTAGGCTACCCCATTTTAATGAGGAAATGTTTGATTTTCCTTTTATTTTCTTTTTTCTATTTCTTATTTCTTATTTCCCCCGCCGAAACCATGCGTGCCCTAACCCCCTCCGACGCCGATTTTCCTCCTCAATCCTTCCGAGCTCTTCGTCCTCCACCCGATGGCGCCACCTTGCTCCGCCACTTTGCCGAGCTGCGCGCCGATCACCGGCTATAGGAAGTTAGTGCCGATGCCTATGCCCTAGCGACCCGCGGCTCTCTCACCCTCTTGCGACGCCGACGGTTCCTTCTCCTTTCCCAGAGCCGATGCGCCCTTCTTCTTCCTTCCTCATGTCTTCATCACCGCCGGCGTCTGAGTATCACACCCGAGTCTTCGCTTCTTCGGGTCGGGGACAAGAGCCGAGCACCCGAGTGGATCTGTTGCCGGTGCCCTAGCCACTGCCTACCTCTTGACGTGGCGTCAACGTCGACTCACCATCATCTGAGTCTAGTAGCTCTCTGATCGGACATTCATCGACCGACCATCCTTTCCTTTTCTGTTGGATCTCTGTTCGTTCCCTCATTGGCACAGATTTGCTGCTGATCTCTCAGCCATTGTCTATTTAGTCTCCGACGAAGGGTAGGTTGCCAACACAAATTTGAATCTGGTCAGATCGACACCAGCAGTGAACATATGGGTTAAACAAGGTAACAACTGGAGAGTTTGGATTTAGGGATTTTGCTTAGATTGTATTTGATCACTAGTTGTAGTGTTCTTTCAATCTAAATTTGGGTTACAGGATCCAATCAGTGCTGATTTTGGGTATTTGATTTAGGGATCAGTAATTCCAGGATGCTGCGACCAGAAATTTGGCAGTAGATTCCTCAGGATTGGAGCAGCACTGAGGCATCAGAATTTGGGTTTCGTGTTGAGTTGTTATTGATCTAAATATTAAATTAGGTCTGAGGTAGAGGTAAGGTGTATAAATTTACTCTGGTATTAGGTTGTATTTGGAAGAGTTTAAGTTGATTAAGATTTAGACCTAAATCAAATTGTATAGTGGAACGAATTAGGGTTCTGGTAAATAAGAAATTCCTTTAGCTATGTGATATATATGTAGCTAAATAAAATGTATACATTGGTGATATAGGACATTGGATGCGAGACGAGTATCTTGACGTTAGATTTGGATTGGATAGGATCCTTACTATTGGAGGCGGGTACCTCTTGACTTATCTTTTTGATATGTCTTGTTGATATGTCTAGTAGGTTATAGCCTTTAGTAATAATTATGTTCGTCCTTGTTTCGGTACGTCACTACCGGATACTCGTCACATGCTTGTTTGCTCACCTGTTATGCATTTTTATGCTAGTACCCATATGATTATATATATGCTCAGTGAGGTAGTGACATACCATGCTTGTTATATTAAGGACCTAGGGTTTTGATATCTTATCTGACCTGTGTACTTTAGATCTTCGTATTTGACCATCGATATTACGGTACTCATTATATATATATGGATATGGTTATGTTGATCAGTTTATTGTTATGCTTAGTGTCATGCATCATGATTGCATGCTGTGCGATAGTCCACTCCATTATTGTTGAGCACATCGCCAGTTACATGGATCTGCACACACCACCACTCATGGGTTAGTGGTCGATTCAGGCAGTGTGTGTTGCAGCAGGGACTTTGTTTGACTACGTTGGTCCGCTCATGGGTAGTGTGACACAACGTGTTAGCCGGCAGGGATTCCTCCCCGTCATCGTGTACCAGGAGTTGAGAGCATTGCGCTCCCCCATTTATGATTTGGGGTAGGAGGATAGGTGTACTCCGACAGCATCCCGTCCACTCGGTCACTCATCAGGAGTAGTGACGACAGAGTGCACGGTTGTCACAACCCTACCCACTCGGTCTCGCCATTTGCCATACTCTAATTTTGGAGGTTTGAGTCTTTGGGTTATTTGTGCTTAGTTTGGTATCTAGAGCACAATTGAGTACATGACCTGTACTGACGTGGAAAAGACTGAATTAGCCGTATATCATTGTCAGCTTGGTCAGTCTATAGAGGATCGAGGTATCCTATTCCATGGGTACTTTAGTTTTAGACGGTATGTACCTAGTTGGATAACTTAGAAGGTAGCATAGGGAATGCCAGGTTGATTGGGTCAAATATGTTGATTATTCCTATCTTTGTTTCATGTACGAATGATTGTTATGAGTTGTAGGAGTTCTATGATGGATAGTTCATTTACAGGTAGTGTGAGTATTCCCATCTTGATATGGTTATTGTAGGTTCCTTGTGGATTATAGTTGTTTAGTTAGTTGTACGTGTCTAATTGACATATTGGAGGTATCTTATCGATGTAACTCTGTGTCGTGGTATGTGCACATGGGTGTGAGTGTCATATTGGAAGTATCTTGTCGACTACATCGGTGTTGTGATATGTACATATGTGTTTTGTGTGGTATCTGAGGTATCTTGTTAATTATGTGTGATTTGTGAATGCATCTGGGTTTAGTATGCCTTATTGGAAGTATATGTTGATTATACTCTTGGCATATGTGTATATATGTCATGTGAGTGTTGTTTGAGGGGTATTGTTGATTTTACCTACGATGATATATGCACACGGGTTCGGTATGCATTGTTGGAGGTATCATGGTGATTTACACCTATATTGTGAGTATGTTGGGTGTGCACTAATTGGAGGATTATGTTGATCATACCTATGTTGTGTGTGCACGTGTGTCAGGTGTATGGTTGGTAGAATCATGATGATTCTACCTATGTTGAATGTAGAATGTTGAATGTCTACATTATGACATTTGTGGTATTACCCTGTCAACTAATTATCCTATTAGTGGGTGATCGACTCACTAGGATGATGATAGAGTTGACTATGGATTTGATTTGCGTACTGGGTTGTTATACCCTAGGCTACCCACACTGATCTGTGGTAGAGAGATCTCGTGCAGTCTCTAGCTGGATAGTTAGGTGCCTTGGGCAATTATGTATTGGTTGTGGTGGAGCGTTGCTCCCACGTATTTCGGATTTCGTGTAGAGGAGCATTTCTCCCATATTTATTGTAGATTCATATTTCGGATTATTTGTGGTGGAGCGTTGCTCCCACATATGGAGGATTTCTTGTGGTGGAGCGTTGCTCCCACATATGTGGTATTTTATGTGATGGAGCGTTGCTCTCACACTAGAGGATCTATTCTTAGGTGATTTATGTTGTTGGTGATTAGATTTCTGATTTATTATCAGAGATCTTATGGTTAGGAATGTCTGTGATACGGACATTATGTGTCTTGGTTTTACCATTATGGCTTGTGGTGCCCTAGATGTTAGCATGGACTCGATGATTTGGGTATCCCTAGGATGTTTGGATCGATTTTCATTGTCTTGTTGACGATGTTATGATCTATTTCGGATCTAAGGTGAGTCACGTTCACCATCTTCGCATAGTTTTAGAGATGTTTTAACGGAAACATCTATATGTGAATATCAGTAGTGGGTATTTTGGTAGTCTCCTGTGAGATGTTTGAGACACACGGTCACCAGTAGGAATATGCCGTGGTTCCACAGGAGATAGAGGTTGTTACCAGTTGGGAGTTGTCATAGTCAATAGATGAACTCGCAACTCCCTTTTGTCGAGCTAGTTATTAGCGAAGGCTCGTTGGGGGTTTTCTACGCGTTGCTATGCCACTTACACGCCTGACCGGGAAAGGCGTGAAGTTCACTTGGACTGAGGATTGCGAGACCAGCTTCCAGGAGCTGAAGTGGAGATTAGTGTCGGTTACGATTTTTGGTTCTACCTTCTGGAGAGGACGGATTCATGCTCTGTATCGACGCATCTCTACAGGGTTTGGGCGCTGTTTTGCTGCAACACGACAGGGTAGTCTCTTACTTCTCGGCAGTTGAAGGAACATGAGGAGAACTACCCAGTACATGACTTGTCTTTGATCGCCATTATTTTTGCCTTAAAGATTTGGCGGCATTATCTGTACGACATTACATTTGAGATTCTCACTGACTATAAGAGTCTCAAATATCTGTTCACTTAGAAAGAAACTTAATCTCCGACTGAGGAGAAGGATGGAATTTCTGAAAGATTACGATTTGTACCATTAGCTATTACCCGGGGAAAGCTAATGTGGTTGCCAATGCATTAAGCAGGAAGTCTAGAGGGACTTTGGCTTGCCACCGGGTTTCAGTTACAGACTTGGTTCAGGGTTTCTCCGAGTTAGACCTTGGGGAGCAGGGACAGACAGAGCAGGGTATTCTGTTACCATGGTTGCTCAGTTGTCGATCAGGACGAGGATCCGAGAGGCCAGGTTGGTGATCAGCATTTGCAGTTTATTGGCAGCCAAATAGCTTCTGGGTAGCAGACCCAGTTCCCATGAGATGAGGAGGATATTATATACTTTCGAGGCAGATTATGCGTACCTCAGTCTCACCCGAATTTGTAGGAGCTACTTCAGAAGACTCATCGCTCTTGATTTGCGATCCACTCCGGCGGCACCCGTATGTACCGAGGTTTGAGGTGTTCCTATTGGTGGAACGGAATGAAGAAAGACATTGCGGATTTTGTAGCTAGATGTCTTGTTTGTCAGCAGTCGAAGGCTGAACACTAGAGACCTGTCGGATTACTTCAGCGGATTCCTATTTCCGAGTGGAAATGGAAACACATTACCATGAACTTTGTGGTGGGTTTGCCGAGGACTCGACGAGGTCGTGACGCAATTTGGGTAATCGTTGATCGATTAACCAAATTCGCGCACTCGTTAGCGATCCCGAAGACTGATTTCCTGGATCGATTGGTAGATCTGTTTTGCCGGGAGATCATCAGATCAAGTGGTGTCCCGTTGACTATTATTTCGGATAGAGACCTCGGTCACGTCTCATTTTTTTTTTTGACAGAGTCTGCAGCAGGCTTTAGGCACTAAGCTCTGTTTTAGTACAGTTTTCCATCCGCAGACAGATGGACAGTCAGAGCGAACCATTCAGACTCTAGAGAACTTGCTGAGGTCATGTGTATTGGATTTTGGAAGTAGTTGGGAGGACCATATGCCATCAGTAGAGCTCGTCGACAACAATAGCTTTCATTCGATTATCCAGGTGACATCGTCTGAAGCGTTGTATGGTAGTCCTTGTCGGACACCCACCCTCTGAGATGAGGTTTGGGAGGCCCAGTTGTTGGGACCTTATAGAGCTCAGCATGAGGCAGAGTTGGTCCGTACTATCAGACAGAGGATGTCAGAGGCGCAGGACCGCCAGAAGAGTTATGCTGATCGGAGACGCAGACCACTAGAATTCTCTGTTGGCGACCATGTATTTCTGCGAGTTTCACCCACGAAAGGGGTGAAGAGATTTGGCCTCAGAGGTAAGTTAACTCCGCGGTACATTGGCCCTTTCGAGATCTTGGAGAGGATCGGAGCGGTAGCTTACCGACTGGCACTACCACCGTCCCTGGCAGGCGTCTACGATGTATTCCACGTATCCATGTTACGGAGATACGTGCCCGACCCGACGCATGTGCTGGCAGATATCCCAGTTCCAGTTCAGCCTGACATTACTTATGAGGAGGTTCCGGTACGGATTCTCGACTAGAAAGAGCGTCAGTTGCGGAACAAGACTATCCGGCTGATTAAAGTCGGATGGCAGCATCATTCGGACGAGGAGGCTACTTGGGAGCTTGAGGATACTATCCGAGCTCGATATTCCTATCTTTTCACTTGAGGTATGTGGTTTAATTTACTGTTCAGCATTTTGTAGTCTTTACCTGATGTTAGTATTTGCTGATGGTAAATAACGAAATTTGGGGACCAAATTTTTATTAGTGGGGGAGAATGTAAAATATCGAAAAATAGGCGAATATGAATAAAGGAATTTTCTGGAATTTTTGGAAATTTTTCGGGAATTTTTCGGAGTTCGTATGGACGAGTTAACGGGGATAAAAATGGGGTCCGGGAAAGCCTATTTAGGCTACCCCATTTTAATGAGGAAATGTTTGATTTTCCTTTTATTTTCTTTTTTCTATTTCTTATTTCTTATTTCCCCCGCCGAAACCGTGCGTGCCCTAACCCCCTCCGGTGCCGATTTTCCTCCTCAATCCTTCCGAGCTCTTCGTCCTCCACCCGACGGCGCCACCTTGCTCCGCCACTTTGCCGAGCTGCGCGCCGATCACCGGCTATAGGAAGTCAGTGCCGATGCCTGTGCCCTAGCGACCCGCGGCTCTCTCACCCTCTTGCGACGCCGACAGTTCCTTCTTCTTTCCTAGAGCCGACGCGCCCTTCTTCTTCCTTCCTCGTGTCTTCATCACTGCCGGCGTCTGAGTATCACACCCGAGTCTTCGGTTCTTCGGGTCGGGGACAAGAGCCGAGCACCCGAGTGGATCTGTTGCCGGTGCCCTAGCCACTGCCTACCTCTTGACGTGGCATCGACGTCGACTCACCATCATCTGAGTCTAGTAGCTCTCTGATCGAACATTCATCGACCGACCATCCTTTCCTTTTCTGTTGGATCTCTGCTCGTCCCCTCATCGGCACAGATTTGCTGCCGATCTCTCAGCCATTGTCTATTTAGTCTCCGACGAAGGGTAGGTTGCCAACACAAATTTGAATCTGGTCAGATCGACACCAGCAGTGAACATATGGTTTAAACAAGGTAACAACTGGAGAGTTTGGATTTAGGGATTTTGCTTAGATTGTATTTGATCACTGGTTGTAGTGTTCTTTCAATCTAAATTTGGGTTACAGGATCCAATTAGTGCTGATTTTGGGTATTTGATTTAGGGATCAGTAATTCCAGGATGCCGTGACCAGAAATTTGGCAGTAGATTCCTCAGGATTGGAGCAGCACTGAGGCATCAGAATTTGGGTAAGTTTCGTGTTGAGTTGTTATTGATCTAAATATTGAATTAGGTCTGAGGTAGAGGTAAGGTGTATAAATTTACTCTGGTATTAGGTTGTATTTCGAAGAGTTTAAGTTGATTAAGATTTAGACCTAAATCAAATTGTATAGTGGAACGAATTAGGGTTCTGGTAAATAAGAAATTCCTTTAGCTATGTGATATATATGTAGCTAAATAAAATGTATACATTGGTTATACAGGACATTGGATGCGAGACGAGTATCTTGACGTCAGATTTGGACTGGATAGGATCCTTACTATTGGAGGCGGGTACCTCTTGACTTATCTTTTATGATATTGTCATGGATATGCAAAGTAGTTTATAGCTACAAGTAATAATCATGATTGCCTTTGGTATGTCACAGTTTGGTACCCATAGCATATTCTGTTTTGTCGCTTGTTAGGTATCCATGTTTATACCACGTGATTATTGCCATGAGTACCTTAGTTCCTAGAGTAAGCGACATACCATGCTTATTGAGTTTTAGGACTAGATTCTGGATTTTTATTTCTGGCATGTGTATCTAGATTATCTGATACCTAGGTTTTTATACCATACCTGGCTTGTGTACCTCTATTTGTATATCATATCTGATTTGTGTACCTAGACCTTTTTTTCTTTGATCTGTGCATATTGTCGGTACATATGTTATGGAGGGGGATATGTTTAGGATCTAGGTTGTTATACCATAGAGGACCAGTATACCCTAGATCCGTGAATTTGACTTACTGATATTGTGATACCCATATTATATATATATATATATATATATAGATTTTTCTATGATGATCAGGATATTGTCATGCATCATGATTGCATGCTGTGCGATAGTCGACTCCATTATTGTTGAGCACATCGCCAGTTACATGGATCTGCACACACCACCACTCATGGGTTAGTGGTCGATTCAGGCAGAGTGTGTTGCAGTAGGGACTTTGTTTGGCTCCGTTGGTCCGCTCATGGGTAGTGTGACGCAGCGTGATAGCCAGCAGAGATTCCTCCCCGTCATCGTGTACCGGGAGATGAGAGCATTGTGCTCCCCCATTTATGATTTGGGGTAGGAGGATAGGTGTACTCCGACAGCATCCTGTCCACTCGGTCACTCATCAGGTGCAGTGACGACAGAGTGCACGGTTGTCACAGCCCTACCCACTCGGTCTCACCATTTATATGTGAGATGACTAATTGGCGTCAGGGGTGACCAGGAAGCATCATTGGCATCATACGCATTGATGCATTTATTTCTTGTGATTGTGTTTGCTGCATTTGTTTGCTGCATTTTGGTTGGATGCATATGTTTGACATGCATACAGGATTTAGGACACTTTTGGTTTGACGACCCTTTTGTTCTGGATAGGAGTTCCTGGTGAGTACAGCTTCTTCAGTTACCTTTCAGTTTTGCATTTTTCCTATATATGATTAGGAAGTTGTATTCTATGTTTATTGCTGTTAGATATATCTTACTATGCATGTCTATTGGTATTTCGCTGAGTTGTTGAACTCACCCCCGTGGACACTATATTTTTTAGGTACCAGGTTGTTTATGGTGTCGCTTGGAGTATCCTGTCTGCTGGTCCCCACGTCACGTCAGAAGACTTATCGGTTTCACTTATGTTTTGTTTGTTTATGTATCAGTTGTTTAGCTCTATACTCCGGTTTTGTTTTTGGAGTGTTGATGTTGTTATGTGGTATTTTGTATTGGTTGTTGGTTGTGTAAGCCTAGCCGGCTAGCAGTTTTTGTGTTTTGGTTTGTATTTGGTTTCTGTCATTTTCCGTGGTGTTGATTTTGTTTCAGCCGAGTGGGCTGATGATATATATATAACTGTGTGGTTGTGTATATATTCCAGCCGCATGTGGCTGATGTATATTGTGGATGTAGAAAGTTTCAGATTGTCCGCCGTACAGGGGAGGTGCTGTCGAAATTTCTTCGGACAGGGACTTTCCCGGGGCGTGACATTAATAGGGTGGAAGGCGCCTTGAATAGGGTGGAAGGTGCCTCCAACGTGGCAAGTTTTAACCGTGCAAAGATAAAACTTTATCTTCGCTAATAGTCACTTGGAAGGCGCCTTCAATAGCTTGGAAGGTGCCTTAGTACTGTTTATCGAATGCGCCTTCCAAGCAATGGAAGGCACCATCATACTGTTTATCGAATGCGTCTTGCAAGCCATGGAAGGTGCCTTCCATACGACAGATAAATTCTTTTGTTGATCTCTTTACGAAGGTGATTCTCCGGCTAATCGAAGTTGAGCTATAAGATATGGTAAATTAAATAATACGTGTTATTGGAGAAATAACCTTACTAGATTTTTTCAAAATTTTTAAAAAAATTTTTGCATTTAAACGGAGGTCACATGACATGTTTAGGGGGGATAAATATATTGAGAGAGAAGAAAGACGGTTTGAAATACCTATTTAAAATGGGAGTTGATTGAAGAATTAACTTAGGGTGTAATTTTATTAACACTAAGTAGTTCTGATTATAAAAGCTCCTCATCACCGAACCCGATCATTTCTCCTTTTCCCTTTCGATCCGCAGTTAGCCCGACTTCTCCCTTTTCCCCAACCTCACGCCACATCTCCCTCCATCTTTCTGCATCATGGCCGACCACCACTGCCGATGCTTGATCGCGCTGTCCAATGCCCCTTTCCTTCTTCCTCGTGATCCTCCCACGCGACCACACCGCACAGCCGCTCCAGCCGTGTTCGATGCTAAGCCTTTGCCAATCTCCTCGGCCAACCACTCCTCCTTGGACGACAACCCTGATCAGGAGATGGGTGATGCATCGACTGCCTATTGGCCTTACTGAGCTATGCCCTAATTGTAGATCCATCGCCGCCCTCGCGTGCCCAGCTCTGATCTTCAAATCCCTCCACTCAGTTGACCAAATCGGTGACTATGACCTCACCTCCTAGTCAGATGTGAAGCAACCCCATCACTGCCTGTGCCCTATTTTGATCAGCGTCGCCGGATGCTATCGGATGCAACCGATCACTGGATGTAGGTGAGTGTTATGATGGTTTGGGTGTTTGATCTGTGCTCAGTGTTGATGTGGGGTTTTGTTAGATTATCATTTCAGCTTTGGTAATTCTACTTGCTGACGATTCAGAGATCCGACCATCTTCTCTAGCCATGCATCGTCTCTAGTCACGAATCATTAGCGACCACAATGAATCTTGGTGTGGATTATATAACATGGTGTAAACCCTAGAGTGATTATGGTATGGAATGGATCACAATTAAATTAGAGTTAAACTTAATCCAATTACATGAATGAATTAGATTGGGGTTAATGACATGATTAGAACCCTAACCTAATTAATTGGATGAATTACTTAGGGTTAAAGTTGGCTTATCTCTAATTTAGGCAATGAATTGGAGAAATGGGGGCTAATCATTAATTAAGGTTAATTAATGATAGGGAATGATTGGGGTTACCTTAAATAAGTTTGAGGATTTGATTTGGCTATTTAATTCATATGTAATTAGCTAAATTTATACTTCATGGAATTGCAGGACTTTAATTCGAGGCGAGCGTCTCCACGTGAAATTGTTTAGTACGATCGACATTATAAAAATGGATATTTTTTCCTTGGTCTCTTTAGTTCTTTAAACCTAGTGCATGGTTGTTTTTTTATTGATGGATTAGGTTGCTTTACCTTAAATCTATCCGTATTGTTATCCTGCTTGATACTTGTGCTTGACCTTTAAGATGATCTATTTATTTCATATACAATCTTAATTTTTGGATATCTATACTCTGTTATATATTTACATGTAGAGTATGTATAGTAGGAGATATCTTGTTTACTGAGTTAACATGTTGATTATGCATTTAATGTTGAGTTACACATGATTGGTATGTGTTATAGGAGTCACTTGGTTGATTGCCCATTTGCATGTTGTATGTGTACAATGTCCAGTGTTTGCTATTGGTGGAACCATGTTGATTGTATCTATGTTGCATGCATACGTGTCTGGTATAACTATTGAAGGTTTCTTATTGATTATACCAATATGGTTGTGTGTACATGTGTCTAATGTGTACTATTGGAGGAGTCATGTCAATTATACATATGTTGGTGATCATATGTGATTGGCATGACATTGGAGGTATCATGTTGATTATACCTACGTTGTCGGGTGCATACGTGTATGGTATGTACGTGTCTGATGTGGCTACTGATTGTATTTGTTGTTTAGTGACACTAGTTGGATTTATCTATACCTGTAGACATAGATATCAGATGAATCATTATGTTGGAGGTATTTATGATGATTGGGATGTTATATTAATGATGATCATATTGGTATCATGATTATTTACATCATGTTCATCATTGCATTGCATGCTGATGACCATTGTCTCCTTTGTGGTGTGAGAGAGTCGTCAGTTATTTTTAGCGCCACACACTTAGCCACTCATGGGTAGTGGTAGTTGTTGGATTGGTTAGGCCGGCTGGAGAGGTTGAGTCACCTGAAACACTAAAATAAACCTGTTGGATTTCGGTTGGGCCGGCTAAATGGGGGGTTGAATAGCCCTGCACAAAATAAAACAAAATACCCTTCTCGGACTTTAAAAGAACACTTGCATATAATGATAATAAAAAGATAAATCAAAAAGGACGAGGCTCACAGTTTTACTTGATTACAATCGGGGAGGTTGTTAATACAAGGAAATTAATGCACTAACGATCTCCTTTAGGCGGAAAAGCCTCTTTACAGTAATGAAGCACAAAAAAATAAAGGTTAAACTAACAAAGGAAGCAAGTGTTGTAGACAAGAAATGCTTGTTGATTGAAAAGCTTCTGGACCAAGCCTGTATTTATAGCCTTGGTCGGGGCACTTGGAAGGGTTCCAGGCACTTGGAGCGGGATAAAAACTTATCCCCGACACAACGGTCAAACTCCATGTCATTGTGGATAAAAACTCGGTTCCGAGCGCCCGGACCCTTAAAGTCAACCTTGTTGACTTTTTCGGTCGTGGCCCTCTGCTCTGGTTCAGCTCGCCTCAGTTCAGGTCTTCCGTTTCAGCTCTGCTTGCTTGGGTGATCTCAGCCATCCGAAATAGGGCTCACCCGAACCCAACTTCCAACCTTCTCGAGCAATCTTCCGCTCCAGCTTCTCGTCCCTCGGAAACGCCGCGTGCCTCCTTCTCGTCCGCCCGCGTACTCTTCCGTAGCACCTCGTCCCTCAGACGCACTGAGCCCTTTGGCTCTCTCCCGTGCCATCATTCTTACTAGCTGTGTTTTTTGCTCGACTTCTTGTGCTCCTAAGCTCCTGCATACTTAGACACATGGTTAAAACATCACAGGACTTAACTGAACTTGTTTGATCACATCAAAATAACCTTGAGGTTCCAACAAAACCTTTCTCTTCCTTAGCAAAGCAATTAAAATAGAAATAACAACTTAAAGAAAATAAGTAAAAGGCCAAGAATTACTTGGTTACAACCTAGATGGTTGTTAATCCAAGGCAGTAGAAAGCTCACTAAGAATCTCCTTCACTGAAGGCGGAGAAGCCTTTTACACACAATGAAAGCTCAGAAAAGACTAGGAAAGTGAATACAAAAGTTGTTGCATTTTTCTTGTTGGGATGTATACTATAAGTCTAGCTTTTGTATGAACATCTATTTTGAAATATTTTGAAATGAGAATCACTTTGGTCAAATGATTATATTTTATATTTATATATATGTCAATACAATTGTCTATTTAATTTATATTGTAGATAACATGGTGTATCGTGTCACACAGAAGATCATGTTATCGGTTCCTTATAAATTATAAGTAGTGGCTCACAACCAAGATGAATTGGGATAAACCATTGGAACGGTTGCAGTGTAATTTGGTATTAGTTTGTCTTGACTATAAAATTACACTAGTACACTATGTGTGTATTGAGCAGGACCTCTGTTATACTGACTACATAAAAGAACAGAACCTCTGTTATTATGGATGCGCATCCTCTTAATCCCTATATAATAACAAGCACATGTATTTAGTATTTATTTCTTTAACTTATCAATGGGTGAGATTTATTCGTTAAATCAATAGGCCCGATGAGTTGGGAAATAATACTATTTATAAGGTATGTTATTGATTATAGAAGGAATCTGTGTCCTAATTATTTAGGTTGATGATGCTCCCTTGAGAAGCTTATAAGGATTATCATGTAAACCCTACAAGTGGACTTAGTCTGGCATGATAATAAAGTTGAGTGGTACTACTCTTGGAATCAGATGTTAATTAATTGAGTTGTCAGTAACTTAATTAATTAACGGACATACGATATCTTAAACACAGGGAGATTAACGCACTTATGATAAGAAGGAGCCCATATTGTAATATGGGATTAGTGCGATAGTTCAATAATAACTCTTTAGTGGTATGAGTTATTATTGATGGACTTAGATTGAGTGTTCGGGCTGAACACAGGAAGCCCAAGCCTATCAGGAGGCCTAAACCAATTCCTCCTCTAGGTCCCTGTTGTAGCCTCTATATAAAGTCTCGCATCCACCCATCCATAACTTGGTTTGGTTTAACTTGGTTTGGCTTAACTTGGTTTGGTTTAACTTGATTTGGTTTAACTTGGTTTGGTCTAACTTGGTTATAGAAAGGGAGATTTTTTCTAAACAGAATTCTGTTATTTTTTTTTCTTTATAACCAATGACAATGGTTATAAAAGGAGTAGGTTGTGCCCCCTAAAATCTAATTTTCCATAAGCCCCTTCTCTCCTTGTGGCTAGCGCCCCTTCTCCACCTAGGGTCGGTGCCCCTCTCTTCCTCCTTGCTTGTGGCTGACGCCCCTTCTCCACCTAGGGTCGGCGCCCCTCCCCTCCCCTCGTCCTTGCTTAGGGTCGACGCCCCTTCTCCCTTGGTGGGCGGCGTCTTGAAGAAAAGAAAGAAGAGGAAGAAGAAGAGAAGGAAGAAGATTAGAAGGTGCCCATCCTAGATCCTCCTTTTGTAGCCGATGGTTTGGAAACCAAGAAGAGAAGGAGGGTGATTTTTTCTTAGTAGATCATCGCCCACACGACGTCCAAGAAGAGGATAGGAATACGACAGAAGATCAAGAGGTCTTTAGCTACAAAGGAAATATACAACTAGTTCTTTAATTCCGTTGCGTAATTAGTTTAGCTTTCTTTGTATCGATCTTGAATACCAACAGAAGATGCCAGCGATATTGTACTTCGATCAAGGTGTGCTTTGATCATTCAAGAACTTGCTTGATTGATCGAGCATATCTTTGATCGAACATGCAGGTTGCTAGGAAGAGTTCTGTTTTTGTACAATTTTTTTTGTACAGGGAAATTTAAACAAAATGAAATTCCAGCGCCATCATTTCATAGGTCCAAGGGTCTTTTTATAACCCATGGAAAATCTTATCCGTAGTCTGAGGGCGCCTTCCATAAGGCTGAGAGGCGCCTCCAGCGAGGCCAAAGATAAAACTTTATCCTTTTCTGCAATGACCAAAGTTGCCTGGTTAAAGGCGCCTTCCATGGCCATAGAAGATGCCTTCCATAGCTGGTTGAAGGCACCTTCTTCCTGAAAGTCACGGAGGTGCCTTCAACTCCTGTTGAAGGCGCCTCTAGCATCTCCATAGCTCCACTTTAGCTCTTCCGCTGCTCCGATCACCTCGGTGATTTCGATCAACCGAAATAGGGCTCACCCGAACCTAATTTTTGGCCTTCACCTCGAACAGACTTCCTCTCTGACTTTTCATCCCTCGAACGTCGCACACATCCTTCTTGTCCGTTGGTGTACTCTTCCGCAACATCTCATCCCTCGGATGCACCGAGCCCGTCGGCTCTTTCCCGTGCCGTCCTTCTCGCTAGCCATATCTTCTGCTCAACTTCCTATGCTCCTAAGCTCCTACACATTAGACAAAGGGATCAGAACATAACACGACATAACCTAACTTGGTTGATCACACCAAAAATAACCTTGGGGTTCCAACAATCTCCCCCTTTTTTGATGTGAGCAACCTAAATTAAGTTAGGGTAAACCAACCATCAAGTAGAGATAATAAAAATTGCAATACCAAGTAAAGATAATAAAATTATAAATATGCAACAAAGTGCAAAAAGATTTAAAATTTAAATTGAACTACTACCTCCCCCTAGACTTAACATTCCCATCTCCCCCATTGATCACATAAAAAAAATTAGGGTAAAAAAATTTTAAGGGTAAAGAAAAAAAATTTAAGAAAAGTTTTTGTAAAATACAGAAAAAATGGCGAATAATGATAAGGGAATTTTCCGAAATTTTTAGAAATTTTTTCTGGATTTTTTCGAAGCTCGTATAGCTCAGGTTACGGGGATAAAAACGGGGCCCGGAAAAGTCTGTTTGGACTACCCCATTTAAACGAGGAAAAGTTGAATTTATTTATTTGTTTTTTGTTTTCTTTTTCTTTTTCCTTTTCCTTATTTTTCCTTTTTCCCGTTTTCTTCCCCGCGAGCCGTCCCTTGCCCTAAACCTCGCAATGCCTTCTCCTCCCGTGCCCTAACCGGCGCCGCGACAGTTCCCCCTCTCCTCAGTCGTGGCCTAGGGTTTGTGGCAAATCCCTTTCTCTTCTCGTCTTCTCCCTCACCCTTCCGAGACACCGCCGGCCACAGGAGCCCTAGCGCCGACCCTCCTTCTCCCTTTCACGAGTTTTCTTCCTCACTGAGCCATGCCCTAGCAGTGTTGTATTATCGCGCCTTCTGGCGCCAACGGTTGGCGATGCCTTAGGGACCTCGGAGTCGCAGCGTCTCTCTTCCGAGCTTATCGAGATGGGTATCATTCCATTTAATTGTCGTGATGCTGAGCCAAGATAAGGCGGCTTCGTACGATGATCGGAGCCCTAGTTCCTGTTCCTCACTACAACACTAGTGCGTCGTGCCCGACTACTGTTTCCGTTCAGCTGATTGCTGGCGATCATCGGAGGTACCACTCCCGATCCCTCCTTTCTCGATTTATTTTGAATTAGTGCTACTTTGTGTGGATGCACTCCCAGAGATTGACGATTTTGTCTTCTCAACTCTTGACCTTGCTGGCAGCTGAGTCTACTGTGCCCTAGTCTTGGATCCATTGTTCTAGTTGGCTCGCCATCACAGCTGTAGTTAGAGTTCATACAAGGGGAATTTATGGATCGAGACTAGTTTATCCCAATTTGGGTAAGTTTAGAATTAAATTCATTTATGTGTTGGATGGATTAACTAGTTGTTGATGAGGAGATATGTGTCTGGAGGAATACATGATTGTATCGGAAACATTAGATTAATATTGTGATTAGCGGTGATGGGTTGGATTCGTATGGTTCCTTGTTGGCAGAATTGAATAGATTGTAATTAAGGATTTATGGATAAGAGTTGTGGAAGCTAATCATTAATCGAGGATAATTAATGATCGATTTGAATAGGATTTTTCCTGAGGGTTTGGATCTTTAGGTCTAATCACTTGTTGCTTATCTGTTAGCTAAATTGTATAATATATGATTTGCAGGACTTGGATTCGAGACGAGTGTCTCGACGAGGGATCTATTACCGGATTGGACCCTTCTATTTGAGGCGGGTACCTCTTGACTTATCTTTTATGATATTCTCAATTGGATATGCATAGTATTTTATAGCTACAAGCAATGATTATGTTTGCCTTTGGTATGTCACGGTTTGATACCCATAACATGTTCTGTTTTATCGCTTGTTATGTATCCATGTTTATACCTCATGATTATTGCCATGAGTACCTTAGTTCCTAGAGTAAGTGACATACCATGCTTTACTGAGTTTAGGACTAGATTCTGGATTTTTTATTATCTGGCATGTGTACCTATATTTTTATATCATATCTGATCTGTGTACCTAGACCCTTTTGCTTTGATCCATGTATATTGTTGGTACATATTTTATGGAGGTGGATATGTTCAGGACCTAGGTTGTTATACCATAGAGGATCTGTATACCCTAGATCTATGGATTTGACTTACTAGTACTAGGGTACACATTTTTATATATATATATGGATTGGTTCAGGATATTGTCATGCTTAGTATCATTCACCATTCGCATGATTGGATGCTGCGCGATAGTCTGCTCCATTATTGTTGAGCACATCGCCAGTTACATCACTGTCGGTGCTCCGTTGGTCCGCTCATGGGTAGCTGACGCAGCGTGGTAGCACGTCAGTTTGGCTCTGTCGGTGCTCCGTTGGTCCGCTCATGGGTAGTGTGACGCAGCGTGGTAGCACGTCAGGGATCTCTCCCCATCATGATATACCGGGAGATGAGAGCATTGCGCTCCCCCACTTATGATTTGGGGTAGGAGGACAGGTGTACTCCGACAGCATCCCGTCCACTCGGTCACTCATCAGGCGTAGTGACATCAGAGTGCACGGTTGTCACAGCCCTACCCACTCGGTCTCACCATTGTGTGTGAGATGGCTGACTTACGTCAGGGGTGACCATGTCATTGGCATCATACGTATTGATGCATTTATTACTTGTGCTTGCTGCATTTATTTGCTGCATTTGGTTGGATGCATATGTTTGACATGCATACAGGATTTATGACACTCTCGGTTTGACGACCCTTTTGTTCTGGATAGGAGTTCCTGGTGAGTACAGCTTCCTCAGTTACCTTTCAGTTTTGCATTTTTCCTATATATGATTAGGAAGCTATATTCCATGTTTATTGCTGTTAGATATATCTTACTAGGCATGTCTATTGGTATTCGCTGAGTTGTTGAACTCACCCCCGTGGACACTATCTTTTTCAGGTACCAGGTTGTTGATGGAGTCGCTTGGAGTATCTTGCCTGTCGGTCCCCACGTCACATCAGAAGACATGTCTCCGCCTTTTTGTTTATTTTATCTTGGTATATGATATGTGTATATTTGGCTTTGTGTGTTCCAGAGTGTTGTGTTGTTGTGTGGTGTAAGCCTAGTCGGCTAGCAGTGTTTTGTTTTGTTTTGTATGAGCTTGTCTTTATGTTTTTCCACTGTGTTGGTTTTGATTACAGCCGAGTGGGCTGATAAAAATATATATAACTGCGTGGTTATTGTTATATTTGTCCAGCCGTGTAAGCTAAGATTATTAACTGCGTGGTTATTGTTATATTTGTCCAGCCGTGTAAGCTAAGATTATTAACTGCGTGGTTGTGTATATATTCCAGCCGCATGTGGCTGATATATATTGTGTCTGTAGAAATGCTTCAGATTGTCAACCGTACAAGGGAGGTGCTGCCGAAATTTTCTTCGGACAGGGACTCCCCCGGGGCGTGACAAGTTTAATTTAAGTAACCTGTAAGTAAAATGAAATTTCTAAGTAAAATTTGTAAGTCAAGAAGTGAAAATGTTAAACCATTGACAACTATTGAAAGCATTAATTTAATTAACTATTTCATGCTTATCAGTTTGTTAATTAAATATTCAATTCAGTAATTAGCTTCCCGGCTATGACGAGGCACTAGGCCTTCTTGGTTATTGGATCATCAACCACTTCTAGATAAAGTCTCTTAAAGAATTCAAATATTTAATCATCTATTTGAAAGTCCTAAGTCCAATTTTACTTTTAATCTATACAAATTTCTGGAACTCAATATAGGTTCCTTCCTACATGATTAATCAAGAATTTTGGGGGTACGTAACTTTTGGATATTTTTTTTATTTGACCCCTGTGAAATCTAAGGTACCAGCTTAGTCTTTTAAAAATTTGAGTTTAAACAGTTAAACATGTATGATTTTTCAAGTTTTCAACTTGTGTCCTTAATTTATCATTTTCAATTTTTCAAAATATTCTAACATACAAGATTTGGCTAAAATTATTTTAAATTCTTTGTTTTCTTTTTTAAGTTTACAACAATCTTTAGTTAATAATTTCACACATTTAAACAACTTGTCAGGTGGGAGAAATCGTACCTAACTTATCTTGTTGATCCCGTCATCTCCTGAACTGCTGCTTTCTTCTAATGTAGCTCCTCCTTCATCGATGCTCTCGATGTTCATTTCGGACAAGCTTTCTTCGTGTTCATCTTCTTGATGACTTGCCATCAATACAAGTCCGAAAAAGGCTTCGACCTTCGATTCGGATGACATTTTGTCACAAGTCGCTTTAAGAGTCTTGTGTTTGTTCGTTTGGACGGGCTTCTTATCTTTGTTTTTGTCGTTTTTCTTTAATTTAGGGAAGTTATCTTTTATATGTCCTTCTTCATTGCAGTGGTAGTATCTGATTGTTCTTTTCTTTCTATCCTGCAGATGGTTAGATTTTCTAGTTTTAAATAATTTCTTAAATTATCTTACCATCATTATCATTTCGTTGTCGTCGAGAGAGGATTCTGAATCTTGTTCATCCATCTTTGCCTTAAGGGCAATATTGTGCTTCGACTCCTTCGAATATGCACATCTCATTTCATGAATTTTAAATATTGAAAAGAACTCTTCTAAGGTAACAAACTCTAGATCCTTAGAGATATAATAAACATCTACTAATGATGTCCATTCCTTATTTTTAGGGAATGCGTTAAGTGGGTACCTTAGTGAATCTCGGTTACTTACCTTTTCTCCGAGATTTGAAAGTTCGGTGATGAGCTCCTTAATTCGCGAGTGAAGGTGTTCAATGGCTTTGTCTTCTTCTAATCGAAGGTTGGTGATTTGGTTGCAAAGTAGGTCCTATCTCGCAAGTCTCACCTCCGAGGTTCCTTCGTGTAGTTCTAGAAATTTTTCCCAGAGCTCCTTAGCAGACTCGTAAGCACCGATCCGGTTGATTTCTTGTGATGGTAGAATGCTTAGCAGATGAAACTCTACTTTGTCGTTTGCCATGAAGTCGGCTTGTTCCTTCTTCGTCCATTGATACTTTTCCTTGCCCTCGGGTGCTTCAAAACCAAATTCTATTATTAAAAATAATTCAAACTCGATTTTAAAGAATACCTCTATTTTCTTTTTCCAGCTCGCGAATTCCCCCTCGTATTTTGGTGGGCAGATGCTTGGTTCGGCCATCTCATTTGCTTCGTTCGGCGGATAGTCCTCTTGAAGTTGTTTGGCTCTGATACCATTTGTTGGACTAGTTAGGCTGGCTAGAGAGGGTTGAGTCACTGAAACACTAAAATAAACCTTTCTCGTCTTTCAACTCAGATTAACAAAGCAATTAAAATAGAAATAACAACTTTAAAAAAAAAAGTAAAAGGACAAGAATTACTTGGTTACAACCTAGATGGTTGTTAATCTAAGGCAGTAGAAAGCTTACTAAGAATCTCCTTCGCTAAAGGTAAAAAAGCCTTTTACACACAATGGAAGCTCAGAAAAGACTAGGAAAGTGAATACAAAAGCTGTTGCATTTTTCCTAGGTTCAGGGGTTTTTTTATAGCCCTTGGAAAATCTTATCCTCATGTTGAGGGCGGCTTCCATAGGGCTAGGAGGCGCCTCCAGCGAGGCTAAGGAGAAAACTTTATCCTTTTCCACAACGGCCAGAATTGCCTGGTCGAAGGCGCCTTCCATGGCTGGTTGAAGGCGCCTTTTGCCTGAAGGTCACGGAGGCGCCTTCAACTCCTATTGAAGGTGCCTCTAGCAGCTCCATAGCTCCACTTTAGCTCTTTCGTTGCTCTGATCACCTGGGTGATCTCAGTCAATCGAAATAGGGCTCACCCAAACCCAATTTCCTGCCTTTTCCTTGAGTAGGCTTCCGCTCCGGTTTCTCATCCCTCGAACATCGTGCACGCCCTTCTCGTCCACCGGTGTACTCTTCCGCAGCATCTCGTCCCTCGGATGCACCGAGCCCGTCGACTCTCTCCTGTGCTGTCCTTCTCGCTAGCCGCGTCTTCCGCTTGACTTCCTGTGCTCCTAAGCTCCTGTACACTTAGACATAGAGATCAGAACATAACAGAATCTAACCTAACATGATTGATCACACCAAAAATAACCTTGGGGTTCCAACATTAGATAGAGCAGTTGCCGCTTGTCCTGTCGTGCCACCCGATCACTAGGCGTTGTGATATCCGGCATTGTGAGCAATTAGGGACCCCATCGCTATGTATCTAGATAACTACTTAGCGCACTGTCGCCTCGGCCACTCAAGAGTAGTATTGGTTAAAGGGTTGTTCAGTTGTCATTATCCCGACCCCTCAGCCACACAAGGGTCATGACAGGTGGAGGGACGGGTGGGAGTGACACAATGTGACATGTATGCATATTTGCATATGATGTGCGGTGTATCTTATGGAGATATATTTGCATACATGTCTAGTAGATACTAGCTACATGTGATTGTGATATATTGCACATGCTTGAGATATGATTGTTGCATATGGATGTCATGCTGCATACATGCTCATATATCATACGTGTATATGTTGTCGTATGTTTTGGTTAGGTGTGTCTTGCAGACCTGTTCCTGATCTTGGTGAGTTTATTGATCATTTTACCGTATATGTCAATTTTGGATTGGGTATGTGTATTCATTATGCAGTTATGTTTAGATGCAGTGATTATGTTAGTATGATTATGTTTTTATTTCCCTACTAAGACTGTATACATTGATCTTCATGTTTTTATATAGATCATACACTGTCTTGTCTATTACCCGCTCAGTGACCCACACTCACCACTGTATTTTTATGTTCTCTTTTTGCTCAAGTAGCAGGTAGTGATTATGGAGTTGCTTGGAGTATCCTGTCTGCCAGTTCCATATCATATCAGAGAATGGTCTTTACTTTACTTTATGCTTTTATTGTTTTTTTTGGATTTATATACTTGGCGTTGTAATAACTTTGTCGTGGACTTGGTGTTTGGCCTTGTGCCTACTTTTGATGTATTTGATGTTTGTTGTGTAAAGCGTAGCCGGCTAGCAGGGTGTCGTTTTGGGTTCATGGACTTTGCTTTCATTTTCCACAATGTTTTTAGTATAACTGTGCGGGTTGTTTATTATACAACTGTGTGGTTGTGATTATTTTGTTCTAGCTGAGTGAACTGTGTATATAACTGCATGATTGTGTATGTTCTAACCGTATGGGTTGTTGATTATAGATTGTGAGTAGCCTTGTGACATTGTATTCATGTTTCATTTGTCACTGTTACAGGAGAGATGTTATCCATTTTTCGGGCAGGGATTCCTCTGGGCGTGACATGAGCTCACCCGAACCCAACTTCGACCTTCTCCTGAAGCAAGCTTCCTTCCCGGCTTCTCATCCCTCGAACGCTGCGCATGTCCTTCTCATCTGCCGGTGTACTCTTCTGCAGCATCTCATCCTTCAAATGCACCGAGTCTGTGGACTCCCTTCCCGTGCCATCCTTCTCACTAGTAGTCTCTTCCGCTTGACTTTTTGTATTCCTAAGCTCCTGCACACTTAAACACAAGGATAAAAAAATAATATGACTCAATTGAACTTGGTTGACCACGTCAAAACTTCCTGGGAAACTAACAATCTCATCCTTTTTGATGTGCATCAACTCAAGTTCAAGTTAGGGTTAAAAAATGTAATGAATCAAATAAGTTAATTGCAAAAATAAACACAATGATAAAAATTATGAGAATTGAATTATCCTAACTCCCCCTTAACTTTTACCTATCTCTCCCCCTTTGATCACATAAAAAAATAATTAAATAAATAATTAGAAAATTTTGAAATAAGTTTCTTGGGGTATTTTCAGTAAGTCAATATTTTTCAGAAATAATTGTTTGACATTTTTTTTATTTTTAATAATTAATCTTCTGTAATGCAACTAATTTTTGATAATAATTTTGCTTATTTTCTAAGATATAGAAAACACATATTTTAATAAAAAAATAAAAATTTTCAAATTTCTATTTACTTTAAAATTTTAATTTAAAAATATGATTTTTGCAAAGTAATTTGTAATAATTCAAATAAAAAAATTTTAAGGATAGAGAGTATCATGTTTCATCATAGAAAAATAAAAATTTTCAAAAATAAATCTTAAATTATTTTTAATTTTCAATATACTATTTTCGTTAATAACTTCATAGAAAATAACTTAATGATAAAAGAAATTTCAAATATTTTTCTATTTGAGATAATTTAAAAAAAATAATTTAAAAAAGATTTTGAAACCCAATATAGATTCCTATCTACTAGATTTATTAAAATTTTTGGGTGTACATAGTTTCCAGGGATTTTTCTAATTTATCCTTGGTAATTTCTTATGTACCAATTAATTCTACTATTTTCTAATGCTGATTTTCGAAAGATATTCAAATTCTAATATGCATAGTCATTTTCTAATTTTTCTATTTATGCTTTCAATTTTTCATTTTATATTTTTAGATTATCAAACATATGAGCAAGACTTTGTTAAGTTTAATTTTAATCTAAGATTATCTTTTTCTAATTGTAGTAAGTTTTTTAAAAGCATTTTAATAAATTGGAAAGATTGTTTGGGAGTAAGTGCACGTACCTCACTTACCTTATGTTCTGATGCTCCCCTTTTATCACAACTTTCCTCTGATGATCCTCCCCCTTCATCGATCCTCATTTCTTAGCTGCTTTTATCTTTTCTTTGGTGGTATGCCATTAGAGCTAGTCCGGCGTAAGCTTCAATCTCAGACTCGGAGAACGACGATTCATCCCATGTGGCTTTCAAGATCTTGTGCTTCAATCTTGTTAGTCTGTTACCCTTGTCCTTCTCCTTCTTCTTCAATTCAGGGCAGTCGTCCTTAATGCGTCCTTCTCCTTGGTAGTTGTAGCATTAGACTTTTCTTTTACTCCTAAAGTGCTTTTTCGCTTGTGACTTATTAAATTTATTAGATTTAATAAACTGTTAAACTTTCTTACAAATAATGCTGCTTCATCTTCGTTGATTGATTCTTCGGAGTCTGGATCTGGTTCGCCTTTTTGGTTGGCTTTTAGAGCTATATTGTAGGTTGTCTTTTCTTCTTTATTTCATAAGCATACACATCTTGATTCATGAAGTTCAAAAGTGGAAAATAGATTTTCTAATGAACTAACCTTGAGGTCTTTAGATATATAGAACGAGTCGACTATAGATGTCCACTCGGGTGTCCTAGGAAATACATTTAAAGCAGACCTCAATGAATCTCAGTTTGTTACCTTTTCTCCGAGATTCGTGAGTCCGGTGATGAGTTCTTTGATCCTCGAGTGCAGATATACGATTATTTCACTTTCTTCCATCCAGAGGTTCGTCAGTTGGTCCCGGAGTAGGTCCCGTCTCACAAGCTTTACTTCGGAGGTTCCTTTGTGTAGCTCCAGGAACTTCTCCTAAAGTTTCTTTGTTGATTCGTAATCTCTAATCTGATTGACTTCCTGGGGGTGGAAGTACACTGAGCAGGTGGAACTCGGCTCGTTCATTTGTTATGAAGTCTGCTTGTTCCTTCTTGATCCATTGGTATTCTTCTTTTTACTGTGGATCTTTGGGAGCTGCAAAACTATAATTTATAATTAAGAGAATCTCAAAGTCTGTTTTAAAGAATACCTTCATCCGACATTTCCATTACACAAAATCTCCCTCGAACTTCAGTGGGAAGATGCTCCATCCAACCATCGTCTCGGTGCTTCAGTTAGCAGTTAGTCCTTCTGAGGCGTTCTGGCTCTGATACCACTTGCTGGTGCAGTGGAACTTGCAAGAGGAGGGTAAATTGCCTATAAAAAGAATAAACTCGTTCTCGTTCTTTTGATTTGATTAGTAGCACAATAATAATAAACTGAATAATAAAACTGAATAATTAAAAAAAAGTAAGTGGACAATCTATTTACTTGGTTACAACCTAGGTGGTTGTTAATCTAAGGCATTGAAGAAAGCTCTACTAGAAAAACTCCTTTGTTGAAGGCGGAGTAGCCTCTTATAGACGTTGACAGCTCACAGAATGACTAGAAGCGAATACAAGACTTGTAATTCAATTGTTCTCTTATTCCTAGCTTTAGAGGTCTTTTTATAGCCTTTGAAAAAGTCTTATCCGAGGTTGGAAGACGCCTTCAATAGGATGGAAGGCGCCTCTAGCATGGTAAGTTTTATCCGTGCGAAGATAAAACTTTATCTTCGCTAACCATCACTTGAAAGGTGCCTTCAATAGTTTGGAAGACGCCTTCGTACTATTCATCGAAGGTACCTTCTAAGCCATGGAAGACGCCTTCCATACGGCAGATCAGCTCCTTTGCTAATCTCTTCACGTAGGTGATTCTCCGGCTAACCGAAGTTGAGCTCACCCGAACCCAATTCTGACTTTCTTCTCGAGCAGACTTTCTTTCTAGCTTAAACGTCGCACATTGTCTTCTCGTCCGTTGGTGTACTCTTTTACAGTATCTTGTCTTTCGAATGCACTGAGCTCGTTGACTCCATTCCTGGGCCATCCTTTTCGCCACCTGCATCTTTCGCTCAACTTCTTGTGTTCCTAAACTCTTGCACACTTAGACACAAGAATCAAATACAACACGACCTAACTGAACTTGATTGCCCACATCAAAACTACCGAGGGTACTAACAAAAATAAATTCAACTCAATTTAATTAAAACATAATTTGAACTTTGTTTAATAATCTAACCTTAATTACAAATTTAAATTAAATTAGTTTAAGATTTAATTTAAATTTAATTAATACCTTAATTTAATTTAACCTTAATTAAAACATTAATATTACTCTAATTTACTTTAAATTAAACTTACTTTATTTAAAATTCAATAAAAACTTAACCTAAACTTAATATTAATTTAAATGAATTAACCATTTATCTCAATTTAACCCATCTTTAATTAAAAATCTTAATAAAATTTTAATTTAATCGAACTTGCAACTTGATTAACTCTATATTAATACTAACTTCAACTTAGCTAATCCTAAGTTAACTTATTTTATCTTTAATTAATAATTTAACTTTAATTAAAGTTAAATCTAATTAAAACTTAAACTACTTAGACTTAATCAACTTAAGCCAAAAATGATATTAAACTAAATTAATTTATGATGGGCTCAGTACAATAGCGTATAGTTTTCAAACAATATCACTTTTCTTAAAATACGTATTTCCAATACTAAGTCTTTTAGATACTTAGATAAAACTTCTTATAACTAATAAAAATAATTAAGAGGTGCTCAGAGGAAGATGGTACTTTAAAAATATGTTGTGCAAATTAATCAGCATACCTTAAGTAAATCCAAACCCTAGTATCAAATTAAGGGAAAATGTCAACTTAAGGGGAAGATATGTTTGAAACTGTTTTAAAAATATTTGAAAACTATTTAAAAATACTTTAAAATATATTTTGAAAGATATTTTTGGAAATACTTCAAAAATTATTTTAAAAATTACTTTGAAATATTTGAAAAGTTTTGAAAATACTTTGTTTTGTAAAATTCTTACAAAGTCTTTAGAAATTTTTTCAAACACGGGAAAACTCATTAGAAAATACTTTGAAAAACATTTTAAAAATGGTTTAAGATTTTGAAAAAAAAAATAAATTTTTTTGAAAATGCATTTAAAAATTACTTTTCAAAACTTACTTTAAAAAGTGTCTTGAAAAATCCATTTTAAAAATCCTTCCTAAAATAAACATGGCTATCTTTAGTACTTAATAAATTTACTTAGTGAGTTTGCTTGTTTCCTATTTTTGGTACACTTATTTGCATAATTTATTATGAATGTCAAAAAGAGAGGGTAAGAGTTTAAGTAAAAATAAAGTAAGAAAATTAAGAAATTATAAAAACCTTAACCCTAACATGATTAATAAAATAAAATAAAAATTCAAAGTATTTAAGTTCTCATAAATCATTTTCTATATTGATGTTTCTTGTTACATATTTTATTTAACTTTAACATAGATTGTCATTATATCAAAAAGAGAGAGATTGTTTGTACGGTTAGCACCAATGGTCAAACCTAAGTTTTGATATATGAAAAATGGATTAAAGTTAGGTGTTGTGTTATTTAACCTTGTTACCAAGTGTGCACGACTTGACGGATCTAGAGGACCTGACACCGAGCTAAAATCCAGCTAGTTCTGTTAGACCTGATAGCTGGTGTGGAAGTCCAGATAGGTCAAGAAGTGATCTGATACCTGACGGGAAGTCTAGTTGAATCCGCGAGACCTGATAGCTAGCCGAAGTCCAGTTGGGTCTACGGATCTAACAATTGGTGAGAAGACCTGGTGGGTCAAAGGCGAGTCAAGCGATTCTGCATAGTAAGTAAGGTAAGCCACTAAAGGAGAGTGTTCTAGTGAGGATGAATCCCAATTAGGGATTCTAGGCGCATGTTATGTTTAGGCTCATTTTAGAAACCTAGACTAAGACCGTAACTAGATCCTAGTCTCGGAAAGACAAGATCTAATTAATAATGCTATTTTATTATTATGTTAACTTTATTTTACAGGGTATAATTTATTATTTGGACTAACGCATTTTGTAAGAGCAAAAAGTGACTCAAGCCTTGGGTGAACAGTGATCCGAGGTGCCTCCTGTTCAAGTGGAGGTGCCTCGGATGCTTCGGTCAAAGTCCCTGCATGGAAGGGCACGAAGGAACCTCCCATGTGGATGGAAGTGCCTTGAAGCTTGGTGTTGGAGGCACCTCAGAGAGCATTGAAGGTGTCCTCCAGAGGATAAAATCCGCAGGTTACGAATTTTATCAATTCTGAAGATAAAGGGATAAAAGTTGCCACTGGAGGCGCCTCGAACGAAGCTAAAAGCGCCTTGGATGAAGTCATATAAGCCTTGTTCGAGCATCCTTCAAGATATATCTACAAAGTCCTTTCTGTTGCTATGAACATGTCTAATTGCTACTGTACTACTACTGTCGGCAGATTGACACCAACTCTTGAGCGCTTCTGGATCCTCTTTCTACGAGTTGGTAACAAAATTAATTACTGTATCTTTTTATTATTTGCAAAAGGGAGTATAGGTTGTTACTATAGTATAAAAAAACCCTAGTTCACTTAAATGAATCAAGAGTTATGTGTTAAGTGATTAATATATTAATAGATTAACAAACCTAACCCGGATGGCTAGTAAATCCGACCTGGCTTACTATATATTTGCCCTAAAGATTTCTAAGGGTTTTTCATCATCCCCCTTCCGTCCCCTTTTAAAGCCTGCGACCACCACCCCCATTCATCCAAAACCTTCTCCTTCCTTGACAAGTTGTCACCGCCCCTTTTCCCCTCAAATCTAAACCCCTAGCCAACTTGGAGGTGGAGGAAGAGCCTTGTCGGGGTGCCTAAGATCGTTTCCCTATGAAAACCCTCAATGTAAGGATGTTGTTTTTTGCATTTATTGCATTGCAGGGATCATAGTATAGTATGTTATTTTAAAGAAGTTGCAAAATTTCTTTTCATTTTATTTTCTATACTAGATGATTAGTAGGATACAGATTTGATGTTATGAGCATGTTTTCTCAAGGTCATGCTTCCTTCGATTCCTATGATGAAATAAAGAAGTTTTAATGTTCTTCGTTTACTTTTACACCAAATTTCTCCTACTAGATGGCTGAGGGAGGAGACCTTGTTGTTCTGCTGGGAATTTATTGTGGGTTGTTCGGGTGAGGGAGGAAGGAGAAGGTTGGGATTTTTATGTGTTGTTTGGGTGAGGGAAGTAAACTGAGGTTTTGAGTAGATTCGACTGATGATCGGGGCTGATTTGGATGAGGGAAGAGGCTTGGAAATATGTGCTATTCGAGTAAGGGAAGTAAGCTGAGATTTTGGGTAGATTCAACTGACGATTAAGGCGGAGTTAGATGAGGGAAGAGGGCTAGAAATCTGTGTTGTTCAGGTGAGGGAAGAAGACTGTGATTGGGACTTTGCTGGTGTTGTTTGGGTGAGGGAGGAAGGGGGTGAGAGGGGGAGTCGCAAGGTGAGCTATTGTGTCAGAGGAAGAGGGGATGGGGGAGCACGAGGCAAGGTCCTTAAACAACATTTATATTTTAGTTACTTTCCATGTATACTAGCTATTTTTCTGTTATTATGCGAGTAAATTTTATATACTCTTAGCAATGACTTTCTATGTGTGAAAAGTGAAAAATGTATTGTTTATTAATATGGCTTGCATGAATTTATACAATAGGTTAGGAAATCGGGCTTAAGAAGGTTTTGATGAACCTTACCAAAACAGAGGGGTTAGAGAATCCGACTTAAGAAGAGTCTGGTAAACTTTACCAAAATAGAGGGATTATGGAATCTGGCTTAAGAAGGGTCTGGTGAGCCTTATCAAATCAAAGGGGTTGAGGAATCCGACTTAAGAAGGGTTTGATAAATTTTACCAACCTAGTACTAGGATAAAAGTTTGGCCAAATGATCAGAGGCTGAGGTAAAAGAGGTTGCATTCAATGATATGAACTTACTTAAATATTTTGACTTTGAAAGTAATATTTGATGTTATTTTATTAAAGTTGAAGACCTATGGGACTAAATGTTAGCAAGGTTTAACTTTTAAATATTCAAGGTGTGCTCTTAAAAATATATATATTATAAATCATGTGAATGTATGTTTATTTTTTACTTAAAATATTTGAATTTGTTGAGTCTTTGACTCATTAGATCTCTATGGTGTAGGTAATGAAGAGATACAAGGACTTGATAAATGAGCTCATTCGTACTTAGCAGTGCACAGTCGACGACACTCTTCTAGAAGACTAGGTTCCCTATGTATTAGGACATTGGTTTGCTTTAATTTGAGTTGTTTATTTTTTTGGTTGAGGAAATTTAGGTTCTTTCTGTTGTCCCGAGTTCATGTACTGACTTGTTTTATATTTGGGTTGTTTCCTTTACATTGGAGTATCTTTTCCTTGTTCACTATTATGATGTATGTTTAGTTTGGTTGGAGTCCAAGCTGAATTTGATTTAGACACATGCTTTGACTAGATGGTTATGAATAGTACAAGTTCTAGGGTGTTTCAATTACACTTTCATTTCTTTGATTTTTTGTATTCGATTTCTTCTTCCGACGGTTTCGGAAGAGATTTATAGTGAATTGCCCGTCGATACGATTTGAGGAATCGTGGGTCATGGAAGTTGTCGAAGGTTTCGAACCAAGTAACTCCTTGTGTAAAATATCCAAATATTTATATAAATTAAAATAATTAAAATTAGACATAATTAAATTTATTTAGGAAAAATAAATTTAATTTGATGAGGATTAAGAGAAATAGTTTTATATAAATTTATAGAATTTTTTAAAATTTTAAAATAAATGTTTAGATATTTCATGGGGATAAATGAATTATGTTTTTTTAAAGCCTGTTTTGATTACCTGTGGAAGTTGGATTAAATATATAAGCATAAAGTTAGGTTATCAAAGCCTAACTTCATTTCCGCCGCACAGTGCGTCTCTTTCACATGACACATCACGCGACGCGGAAGCGCTGCTCACCGCCGTCGCTACGTTTCGACTGTTGCCCGTCGACCCTCGGATACCTACTACGACCATCCCAAAGGCTAGCCACCGCCTTCTTCTCCCGCACGATGCGTGACCGACAACATCTAAGCTGCTATTCAGACCCCTCCCGGACGCCACCCGCTGCTCATGAGTAATCGATACCGGCGCAGCCTCCGTCCAGGTGAGCAACCAATGTCGGTGGCTCTATCCGCTCCTCTCACACACAGACACCGCCACCGACCGACGCCCCTTCTCAAAGGTGAGCCGCCAGAGAACAGTCCCCGTAGATCGTTGGAGGTGGCCTCACTGAGTCCTCGCCGCGAGCAAGGTAAAAGTGCGTTGCCCTTCTTGTTCACCCACTGCGAATAGATCATCGATGCCACAATCTCGTGTCCCCTCGCTGCGAACATCCGCTGCGAGACGTTTGCACGAGCAACTCTAGCCAGCTAGTCGCGGCTGGTATTTCAGGTTTTCTCACCGCCGGTACGTCACCATCCTGTGTGCCACTGCTTGGCTTCGCCGTTGGAGAAAAGCCACGAGCCAACATCGGAGATTTAGTTATGGTAACCGGTTAATTAAAAGAGTTTTGCATTGATTGGATTGTGAGAGCATCCGCAATGCATTCAACGTACGCGTTAATATTTATTTTTTGATTTTTTTTAATCAAATTGGTAGCATTAACGCGTTCAAAATTTTGAACACGTTAATACCTCATATATTAATACTACAGTACTGAAAAAGATATCCATATTGGCGTTAATACCTCATATATTATGCCCTTAGATGAATAATGGTTAGAGTGTACTGTATGCGTTGGCATGTAAGTCATTGAATAATTGAATGCTTAATTAAGGGTTGATTAATAGATTAAGAATTTTAAATTAGATGTAACTCAGTTAATGAATGGATTGATCAATCAGTTAGTTAATACAAATTGATCATATCCGAGAGTCGAGACGGTAGAGGTTGAACATATGACGCTTACGTTGACTGGGCGTAGACTCCGAATGACATTGACCTGTAACCACAAAACGTCAGTACCGGACCAGAGAGGGATTCCCGGGCATTGGCCCTTCGACGCTCAAGTAAGTCTCCGGTGAAGTGGAAACAAGGAAACGAAGACGAGGAATGAGAGTGGCAGAATAACAGTGCTACAGTGAAGATTATGCATATCTCCGTCGAAGCTTAGGGTCTTTATATAGGACTCCCGGCAGTGCGTGCACGTATCTCGAGGTGCACACGTCCCTCAAAGCATACCTTGAAAAGATGTGTCAGGAAAGTGTCTCTGACATCATACCTTAACGACCCGAGCATATCTCTGACAAGACAATGGAAGCTTCCGTCGTACGATCCTCTGCCCGTCCATGCCGCCAACCATGCCGTTTGTCTGTGGCGCGAGCTCCCATGAGGATATCGATTGATCCTCCTTTTGTCTGTTAGTGGGTCGAGCGGGATAGCAGCTCGGCCAGCCTTAGGCCATTCGGCGGGTTATGACTTCGGGCCGAGCTGCCAACATCCCCCTGTTTGGGCTCTGCTGTTATAGCGAATGAAGGGGTTGTGTTTGAATGTAGTCTACTCGGTCGTTACTGTTTCGTTGATGTGAGTCCGAGCGGGCTGGCTGTCGGCGCATACCTTGTCTGTTTGAGCGTCGGAAGCTCGGTGCATGACTGAGTTGTACTAACATCTGCTTCATGTAGGCTCGACGATCCTTCCTCCCGATCGGGAAAGGGGGCTGCCCGATCGGACGATAATACCAAGGGTGTTGACCAGCTTGACTTTGACTTCCATCATGTCATTGACCCTTCTGCTGGGTGGGCCCCACCTTAACACCGGATCACATGCCTCCCCCTCAAGTCTAGTCGAAGGAAGCTGCAAGTCCGACTGACTGGACAATCTAGTCTAGAGATCGGTTGGCCGATCGACCGTGATACTGGTTGGACTCCGATCGGTCTGCCCAAGGGTGCCGGATAGCCCTGAGGTCGATCGACACTTTGCCCACTCGCACTTGGAGAAACTTGCAGTCTTTGTCCTTGGCTGAGAGAGGTCAACGCTGACATCATCTGAATCCCTTTGGAATTCATGCAAATCACCTCCATTAAAGCCGAACACGCGTCCACGCCTGTTAATGGTGTTCATTAAATGCCGCCCTGTAGGCGTGTGCCAAGTGTCACTGTCGCCGTCACCGCACGCCCGAAGCGACAAACGTTGGCGTGACGTTTGACGGTTTGAATTCAACCGCTGGATTTCCGCTTCGGCTTCCGTGACCTGGATCGAACGGCTCCGGTCGGCCGAGCCCCAACTTTATATAGTTGCGATGGTTGCTCCATCTTCTTACTTCGTACCCTTTGCGATAGTTGTCGGTGCTCCTCTGCATGACCAGTGCTCCAGCGATCTTCTGTTTTCCCCGGCGGCGGTCTTCCTTCTCTTGTAAGCTCTCCCGCTCCTTTCTGTACTTCAATCTTTTTGTCACTCAGTTATTTTCTATTATCCGCTGTGTTCTGTGTCTGTCTTTCTTCTCGTCGAACCTGTTTTCTTGTTTTCCGGCAATGGCCAGTCCTTCATAGCCGTCGAACCCCTCGCCTGGACTCTGGTATTCTACCATGGAGACCAGGTTTGATGCGGGTGACGCTGAATGTCTTAGAAACGCCTTTCAAATCCCCTACGATCATGAGATCATTTTGGCTTCTTCATCCGATCGACCAAATTACCTGCCAACCATCACCTTCTGCTTGTTTCGAGGCTAGTTTGTAGCCGGCTTACGATTTCCCATTCACCCCTTTATCATCGAAGTTTGTAATTATTTCCATGTTCCTCTTCCGCAACTTGTCCCTAACTCTTTTCGTCTACTGTGCAGCATTGTGGTCCTGTTTCGGATGCACGACATCCCCTTGACCCCAAGTCTTTTATTATTTTTACTACCCTAAGCAGTTCGAGCTGGGGACTTATCTCTTTCAGTCTCGGATCGGTATAATATTTTTTGATAAGATGCCCACTTCCAACAAACACTGGAAGGAGTACTTCTTCATGAGACTGCCCGAGCGGCCAAGCTTCCGGACCCAATGGCAGGTCGGACTACCACCTCAGCCGACCTGAAGAAGTATAAGACCCGACCGGATTATCTTCATGAAGTGAGTATGCTGGCTGGTCAGAAGTACGACATCCATAGGCTATTGCTGGAGGGTGTTATGTACATCTTTGGGCTGAGCCCGATCCGCACAAGACTCTCGAGCAACTTATGTATGAAATTTCTTGGCTCCTTGCTTTTTGAGTCTAACTGATTTGCTTTTTTCTTTTGCAGCCAAAATCATGCTACAAGCGTGTGTGGTTGGCCTGACGAAACTGAAGGACATTAAGATCGAAGCGGTCGCTGCCAAGGAAATGGCGAGCCTTGGCTTGGCGTCGATCAGTTCCTGCGAAGGTATGCCAACCGAGAGAGGGGAGGCCCCCACCGTTGTTCAGACAACTAGCATTAAAGAAATTGCTGAACCGCTCCCAACTCTCGAAGCACAGCCCACCGCTCAGACCGCGAGTGTCGAGTCTTCCGATGAGGGGTTGCCACTCATCAAGCGCAAGAGGCGCCGTACGGAAAAGACCTCCTGATCTGCCACCTCGGTCGTGGGTACTGCCGAGGGCACTTCGTCTCCTGTGGTTGTCCCAACAGTGGAAGCCACCTCTTCCGATCAGACACCATCCTTACCCGAGTCGCCATCAGAAGCCATCGCTGCTCCCCCGGTCTCCTTTTTGTCGTTGCCCCGAACCCTACGAAGACCAAGGTTGTCCAGGATTGATCCGGCATCTGACGCTGCTCCTTCGGGTCTGGCGATCTCCTTCTCGTCAGACCCGAGCGGCCGACGCTCGGTGACAACGACTATCAACCTTTCGACGGAGGACTATATGGAGCAGTGGGCCCGTCCAACCATCCCTGAACACAAGATCCTGATCCGCGGTCCGCTCGCCGTTGTTTGGGAGGAGGCGAGAGCCCGAGCGGCCACGATGTCTCCCGGGCAGCTCAGCAATAGCCATGTGCAAATGTCAACGGGGGTACGTTTTTCAGTTTATCAATTTACGCCTTACCTCTGATCGGCGCTTGACCTTTGTCTTTTTATCTGCAGTACTGGGTGGAGAGCGTGTCCATGCGCCAATGACTCACTTTTGTGGAGGAGGAACTGAAGAAGCTCAAGGTTTTTGGTGACGCCTGTTCCTCCCAGGGGGCATCGGTCGCTGAGCTAAAAACCGATCTGGAGAAGGCCCAACAACGCCTTGTGGCCGAGCAATAGAAGTCCACCGATCAGGCTATCTGGCTGGGCCAGATCGAGACTCAGTTGAAGACTTACGACAAAAAACTTGAACTAGCCTCCACAAGGAAACAGCGAGTCATCGCCGACCTAGAACTGAAGAACTAGGAGGCTCGACGGCTCGCCCAAAAGCTGAAAGAAGCCGAGGACTATCTGATCTCCGAGCGAGCCTGCCGAGCGGCTGGGGAGGAATCCCTTAATAAGAAGCTCAAAGACGCCGAGGCTGCTCTAGAGGCCTCCCGTTCCTCCCTGACGATCTATCAACAGGACGAGCTGAGCCGAGCCGCTTTGAAGTGATGAAACATGCGTACCTCCGCTCAAATCAATTTAATGACAAGGTCGTCCGCCGGATCGTCCGGGCCTTTGAATTGGCTATGGGCGGGACGATTGGTCAGCTCAAGGCGAATAACCACCTCCCCGAGGCCCTGACTGATGGCGTCATCAATTGCAACCAGCTCAACGACTCAATACCGGATGACGTCTTCGATTATCTTGAGTGAGGCGAAGAGTTTGTAGGAGAAATTTTTAAAGTATGCTTGTACACCAGCCGCTCGGCTGTGCCACTTCTTCTTAATGAAAGATCTTTTTTCTACAAATTTTTCTGTGCTTGTATGCCCGCTTTCGATCCCTCTGGTTGGTAAAAACACCGGTCTCTTGGGTTTAAAGTCACCGCTTGGCCATTCTTGAGGACTCGCGCTTGATCATCGCTATTCGTCGATTTGATGAAGTCATGAGTTTAGGGTCGTCGCTTGACCGCTGATGGAGACAGGGGTTTAACGTCGCCGCTCAACGGTTCGGTGAAGATCGGGGTTTAAGGTCGTCGTTCGACCATTGGTGAAAATAGGGGTTTAAGGTCGTCGCTCGACCGTTGTTGAAGATAGGGGTTTAACGTCACCGCTCGACGGTCTTCACAGGGGTTTAACGTCGCCGCTCGACGGTCTCTTCTCAGGGGTTTAACGTCTTCGGTCAACGGTCTTCATAGGGGTTTAATGTCGTCGCTTGACGGTCTTCACAGGGGTTTAACGTTGCCGCTGGACGGTCTTCACAGGAGTTTAATGTCGCCTCGACGGTTTGATTTGCCGTTCGACACAAGTTTTTGAAATCTTTTGCTCATAATTTGAATCCCGCATCTAAAGGGCACAGGAATAAAAATACAATGATTACATCAACGCACCTCTCATCCGACTCAGTAAGGCTGGAGATGGTTCGCACTCCACAGACATTCTAGTCGCCGCCCGTCCTCGTCCTCTAGGTAGTAGGTGCTCGAGCAGAGCTTTTCTACGACCTTGAAGGGTCCAGCCCACAGAGCTTCCAGCTTGGTGACGTCACCGACCGGCTTCACTTTCTTCCATACCAAGTCGCCCACCTGAAATGATCTCAGTATCACCCTTCGATTGTAGTTTTGCTTCATCCTTTGGCGGTAGGCTATCATTCGGACAGCCGCTTTAGCACGTGTCTCATCCACCAAGTCTAACTCCAAGAGCCTTCGCTCAGCGTTGTTCTCGCTGTAATGCTGTATCCGATCGGATTCAACTCCGACTTCGACGGGGACGACCGCTTCGTCACCATACACCAGGTGGAAAGGGGTTGCCCTGCTCCCTTCCTTGGGAGTCGTACGAATCGCCCACAATACACTGGGGAGCTCGTCGACCCAGCTGCCTCCCATATGGTCGAGCTGAGCGCGGAGGATTCTGAGAATTTCGTGATTGACGATCTCCGCTTGCCCATTGCTCTGAGGGTAGGCTAATGAAGTGAAGGCTTGCTGAATGTCGTACCCTTCGCACCACTCTTGAGCCTTTGACCCACGGATTGTCTCCCATTGTCGGAGATGAGCCGGCGTGGGATCTCGAACCAGTAAATGATGTGCTGCCAAATGAACTTCATGACCATCTGCTCAGTTATCCTTGCCAGCGACTTGGCTTCAACCCATTTGGAGAAATAGTCCACCGCGACGAGCATAAACTTCCTCTGACCCGTCGTCATGGAGAAGGGTCCCACGATGCCCATGCCCCACTAGTCGAACGGACATGCCATTGTGGACACCTTCATCTCCTTGGTCGACTAGTGTAAGAGGTTATGATACTTCTATTGGGTGCTACTCGGAATACCGTTCTGCTTCCCCTATACAAAAATTTGTACAAGCACAGAACTTTCCTAACAACCTATGTGTTCCTCATGAGTTAAACTTAAATTGGAAACGAAACTTAACATTTTTACTTCAAGTTCAATTCATGTGTTATTCAGAAGTTAAAACTTGGATTGCAAACAATACTTAACATTATTAATCCAAGTTCATCCCATGTTATAGAAGTTGATTAAATATCTATACTACAACCTTTACCTCCTCAAGCTCTTGCAACTCCCTTTCTAGCTCTCTTTCAAAACCCTTCTTTTCTCCCTGTAAGTATGTAAAATATGTCAATTTCAGTATGTAATATCTTTTAAAAATTTCGGTCTCAGTATGTAAAAACTATGTAATTATTAGTTTGCTGAGTGTAATCCCTTGTAAAATTTCTCCACTAGATAAATCTATGCTGGTTTTATAATGAATTGAGTTCTGTCTTGGTTCTTTTTCTCAGTCCTTATCTTAGTAACCAACAGGTGAACAGTAACTGTATCAGGAATAACCAAAATCATATAAGACCTGTGCTGGCTAAGTAAGAAGGGTATAGGCCCAAAGTCTTACACATAAGCCGGGGCACTGATTGAAGGTGAGATCCTGAACAGGTGAGGCTCACTGGAAAACAAACAAGAAAAGAAAGAAGAGTAAAAAAAAAAGAGTAAAAATTACAACATCATTATATTTACCTGCAACATTACATTACTGTGGTGATCTACTTAATTTCTATAATTCAGTACTACTGTATTTTCTTTTTCCTATTTACTGTTTACTATCTACTATTTACTGTTTACTTTTTACTGTTATTAACTTTTTACTATCTACTGTCTGTTTACTTTTGTTACTGTTTACTATCTACTGTCTATTTAGTTTTGTTACTATTTAACTTTTACTGTTTACTATCTACTGTCTGTTTACTTTTGTTACTGTTTACTATCTGTACTGATAAAAAAAAAAAATTGGTATCAGAGCTTTCTGGAAGTATAGGGATATGCCAAATATTATCAATAAACATTATTGACAATACTACTTTTAAAATCTTTAAAAATCATTAAAAATTCATCTAAAAATTATTTTAAAATTTCTTCTAAAAATAATTCTAAATACTACTTTTAAAAATCATTTTAAATACTTCTTTTAAAAATTATTTAAAATTAAAAATTATTTTACAAATCATTATAAACAAACTCTTTAAAAATCATTTTAAAAATTCTTTAAAAATCATTTTAAAAATTGTTTTATAAATCATTTTGAAAAAATTCTTTTAAAAATCATTTTAAAAATTATTTTATAAATCATTTTGAAAAAAATTCTTTTAAAAATCATTTTAAAAACTCTTTAAAAATCATTTTTAAAATTCATTAAAAAAATTCATTTTAAAAATCATTTTCAAAAAATTCTTTAAAAATCATTTAAAAAAATTCTTTTAAAATCATTTTACAAATTCTTTAAAAATCATTTAAAAAATTCTTTTTAAACCATTTTAAAAACTTCTTTTAAAAATTATTTTAAAAACTTCAATTAAAAATTATTTTAAATACTTCTTTTAAAAATTATTTTAAAAAATATTTTAATAATTATTTAAAAAATTCTTTAAAAAAATAAATTAAAAATTCATTTAAAACCATTCTAAAAATTTTTCAAAATCTTTTAAAAATTATTTAAAATCATTTTAAAAATTATTTAAAATCATTTTAAAAATTACTTAAAATTTTTTAAAAATTATTTTAAAATTAGTTTAAAATTTATTAAAAAATTCTTTTAAAAATTATTTAAAAATCATTTCAAAAATTATTTAAAAATTCTTTTAAAAATCTTTTAAAATTATATAAAATCATTTTAAAAATAATTTAAAATTCTATTAAAAAATCTTTTTAAAAATTATATAAAAATGATTTTAAAAATTCCTTTAAAAATCTTTTAAAAATTATTTGAAATCCTTTAAAAATTATTTAAAATTATTTTAAAAATTAATTCAAAATTATTTTGAAAATTATTTAAAAATCATTTAAAAAATCTTTTTAAAAATTATTTAAAAATTATTTGAAAATTATTTAAAAAATCTTTTAAAATTATTTAAAAATCTTTTTAAAAATTATTTAAAAATTATTTAAAAAATATTTTTAAAAATATTTTTAAAAATTATTTTAAAATCATTTTAAAAATTATTTAAAAATTCTTTTTAATATCTTTTAAAAATTATTTTAAAATCTTTTTAAAAATTCTTTTAAAAATATTTTAAAAATCATTTTGAAAATTATTTTAAAATTCTTTTAAAAAACTTTAAAAATTATTTAAATATCATTTTAAAAAGTATTTTAAAAAAATTTAAAATTTATTTTATAAATTTTTTTTTTAAAAAAAATTGTTTAACTTAAAAATTATTTTTAAATTATTTAAAAATTATTTTACTTCAAAATTATTATTAAATTATTTTAGAAATTATTTAAACTTAAAAATTATTTTAAACTTAAAAAGTATTTTGATTTTTTTATCTTAAAATTATTGTAAATTTTTTTAAACTTAAAAAGTATTTTAAATCTTTTTATACTTGAAAATTATTTTTAATCTTTTTAAACTTAAAAATTATTTTAAAACTTTTTAACTTGAGAATTATTGTAAAAAATATTTTAATTTTTTTTTAAAAAATTTATTTTAAATTTTTTTAAAATAATTATCTTTTAAATGATTTCAAAAATTATTTTTAAAATTAACTTAAAAATTATTTTATGAAATCTAAAATCTAATTTAAAAATTATTTTAAACTAACTTAATCAAAACTAAAACTAAAATTTAAAATCAACTTAACTAAAAATTAAATTAAATTAAATTTAAAATTTACTAAACTAAAGTAATAAAATTATGTTAAATTTAAAACTTAAATTATGTTAAAAATTAAACTTTAAACTTAAAATAAAACTTAAATTAGAATTTAAAATTAAAATTAAATTTTAAAATTTAATTAAGTTAAACTTAAACTAAACTCAAACTTAAAGTTAAATTAAAATTAAAATTATAATTTTAATTATAATTTATTCTAAGTCTATGTTACTTAAATGTGATTTAACAACTTGAAATTAACTACTTATTTAATTTACTTAATTCCTAAGCTTGTTTTTTAAAAAGATTAATAGATTAATTAATCTACTAATTTATTCAATTTCAAATTAATACTGACTACAAACTTAACTAATCCTACTTAAAACAAAAAATGAAATAAATATTTTATCTAAGATTATCATTAAATTAACTCAATCTATTAATACAAAATTTAAGCTATTTTAAACAAATAAGTATTAAATTAGTAACAAATTATTTTATTACACCTAAATCTAAATCCCCTAGAACACTAAGGTACCTAAACCCAGTGTTGACTTCAAGGAGAGTGCTGACTTCAAGTAAGTGTTGACTTCAGGGGGAGTGTTAACTTCAGGCGGAGTGTTGACATCAGGGGAGGTGTTCTTGAGAATTATGTTTGTAAAATCTTTTGAAAAATTATTTTTGTAAAAATATTTGAAAAATCCATAAATATGAAAATATTTTGAATAACCTTCTCACACTTTATTTGAAAAATATTCTTAAAATATTTTCAAAACTTTTTTAATCATTTTGAAAATTCACCTTCAAACTTTGTGTTCTTTTAACTTGGATCAACCCCCTTGACACATAAGAAAGTTTTACTTGTGAAGTCCTAAGAATGTGTCAAGTTAAGGGGGAGCCCTGATTGAAAGACTAAAAGTAATATTTAAAAATTACTTTTGTAAATCTTTGATACTAAGTTTGAAAAATTATTTTCATAATCTTTTACAAAATCTCTCTTTACTTTACAATTTTTTGTGAAAACACATTGAAAAATATTTTGGAAAAAAGTATATACTTAAACTTTCAAAAGTTATTAAATATGTTAAAATATACGTTAAAAGGTGTTTTTACAAACACTTTGGAAAGTTTTTTTCGCACATTATTGGTGTAAAACCTAATAGAAACTAACCTTAAGTTCATATTCTTTTGATGTGTGCCAAAGGGGGAGAGTGATATCTTAAGTTATAAAAGTTAAAACATTCCTAATCTCTCTCAAGCCTTCTCAAATTTCTCAAATCTTGAGAATTAACCCTTAAAAGACCCAAGCCTAACTTAAAAAAATTGTCAAACATTAAAAAGGGGGAGATTGTTGGTACAATCGACCTCTAGGATTTCGATGTTTGACAATATGACTAAGGGTTGACCCAAACAGGACTTGATGTTTGGGAGAAAGAAGTCTATTCAGGACTAGATGACTAGCAAAGGTAAGTCCTAACCAAAGGTTAGACAAAGTGGAAGTCCTGGTGAGTGAAGTCTGGCCCTAATGAGTGAAGCTAGGTGGTGGAAGTCCTGGTGAGTGAAGCTGGGCCCTAATGAGTGAAGCTAGGTGGTGGAAGTCTCGGTGAGTAAAGCCAAGCCCTAGTGAGTGAAGTTAGGTGGAGGAAGTCCCGGTGAGTGAAGCCAGGCAATGGAAGTCCTAGTGAGTGAAGCTAGTCAACTCTAGGAAGTAACCCTAGGTTATACTTGAATTCTATTAATATTGTGCTAACTCAGTGTTGCAGGGAAGCTCAGCTAGGTCGACAGGCTGACCAAGTAGCTGACACAAAGTCCAGATGGGTCGACGGGCTGATCGGACGTCTGGCAGGTAAGTTAAGGTAAGTCACTGGAGGGGAGTGACTGTGAGGACGTGTTCCCGAGAAGGGAACATTAGACGTCGATCTGACTTAGATCTATTTCGGAAATCTAAGTCGAGATCGTGACTAGATTCCGGTCTCGAGGAGATGAAATCTAATTACTATTCCTTTCTATGACTATGCAGTGCTAACACTCTGTTTTGCAGGATATATCATTTACACTTGCCTCCAGACTATATCATTTACACTTGCCTCGAGGAGACGAAATCTAATTACTATTCCTTTTTATGACTATGCAATGCTAACACTCTGTTTTGTAGGATATATCATTTACACTTGCCTCCGGACTAACGTTTTCTTGCAAGAAGGATATTGCTGGAAAACAAGGGTCCGAGTGTCGGAGGTAAATTTTATCCCCAAACACACGTCGACACGTGGAGCTTCATAGTTGGCTGGGCTTTGTCACACTCCAAGCGCCCAGAAAGGATCAGGGTGCCCCGAGCCTCCTATATAAAGAGGGTGAGGCCTAGAGCAAAGTACAATGAACGATTTGCTCTACTGTGCTCCTGCGATGATGCGAAGACTCTCTGACAAGTGCTATTTCTTTTTCTGTCTTTCTTTTCTCATTGTTGGGTTTTGTCTTCTCTAAATAATTTTGTACTTAATTTATAATAACTGTTCGAATTATTAGTGATTTCCCAACGAAAGCACTCGATGAGTACGGGCCTTGTAGTATGAGTCGTCGAAGGCTCCGAACCAAGTAAAAAATACTTGTGTTAGCGTTGCTCTCTCTTTTCGTTTATTCCGCTGCGTGCTTACTCGATATTTTTTTAATCGCTATTCACCCCCTCCCCCTCTAGTGAATTCTCGATCCAACAATGCCGAGTCGATCACATGTTCGGTTGAGGATAAATAAATTCTGAGTGGCTCGCCGACAGTTGGCTTGGCCAATACAGGCAATGAATTGAGATACTCCTTCAATTCTTCAAACGCCTGGTCGCATTCCTCGTCCCATTGAAATTTGGTGGCTCGGCGTAATATCTTGAAAAAGGGCAAGCTCCGGTCGGCTGACTTGGAGATGAACCGAGATAGTGTTGTTATCGGACCGATGAGACGTTGGGCTTCCTTAAGATTCCTCGGCGGGGGCTTATCTTGCAGTGCTTTCACTTTGCTGGGATTCGCCTCGATACCCCGCTCGATGACAATATAGCCCAGAAACCGCCCACTTTTTGCGCTGAACAGACACTTGTTTGGGTTCAGCTAGATCTCGTATGCTCTAAGTGTTTGGCAGGTCTCCTTGATATCTGCACATAGATCCACAGCTCAGAGGGACTTAATCAGTATGTCGTCGACATATACCTCTAGGTTGCAGTCGATCTGCCGTCGGAACACCTTATTCATTAACCTCTGATAAGTGGCGCTAGTGTTCTTCAGTCCGAACGACATAACATTGTAGCAGTAGGTCCCATCGGCCATGATGAAACTGACCTTTTCTTGATCTTCTCGGGCGAGCGCCACTTGGTGGTACCCTCGGTATGCATCTAGCATACATATCAGCTCGCAACCGATAGTAGAGTCTACCATCTGATCAATCTGAGGTAGCGGGTAAAAGTCCTTCGGGCATGCCTTGTTGAGGCCCCGAAAGTCGATGCATACCCACCACTTGTTACCTGGCTTGGAGACCAGCACCACATTTGCAAGCCAGCTCAGGAATTGCACTTCACGTATGTGGCCGGCTTACAAGAGCTTCTTTATTTCCGCTTAGATGATTAAATTTTGTTCAGCGCTGAAGTCCCTCTTTCTCTGCTTCACTGGCCGAGCGTCTGGTCGGACGTGAAGCTCGTGCTGTGTAACGCTTGGGGAGATCCCGGGGAGCTCGTGCGTCGACCACGCGAATATATCGTGGTTTTGTTGGAGATAGGCGACCAGCTCCGCCTTATGCTCAGCTTTTAGGTCTGACGTGATGAATGTCGTTGCCTCAGTTCGGCAGGGGTGGATATGCACTTCTTCTTTTTTTTTTCATAAACTAGAGTAGAAGATTTTTCAGAGATGGCGCTTACCTCTAGTCGGGGAGTCTTCCGAGCGAACCTAGCTTCAGTTTTGACTATCTCGATATAACAATGCCGAGCGGCCAGCTAGTCTCCTCTGACCCCCTACCCGATCTTCCACTGAGAACTTGATCTTTTGGTAATAAATTGAGACTACCGCTCGGAACTCATTGAGGGTCGGTCGGCCCAGGATGATGCTGTAGGCCGAGGGAGTGTCTACCACGATGAAGTTTGTGGCTCTGGTCCTCCGGAGCGGCTCATCTCCAAGTGAAATGGCCAACTTAATTTGGTCAATCGGCAGAACCTCGTTGCCAGTGAACCCGTACAGCGGGGTTGTCATCGGCAGCAGCTCGCCCCGGTCGATTTAGAGCTGGTTGAATGCCTTCTTGAAAATTATATTCACTGAGCTACTTGTGTCAACGAAGATTCGGTGAATAGTATAGTTTGCAATTACCGCTCACACGATGAGAGCGTCGCCATGAGGGACTTCCACTCCCTTGAGATCTCAGGGTCTGAAGCTAATTTCGGGTCCACTCGCATTCTCTCGGATATAACTTATAACATGGATCTCCAGCCGCCGGGCGTATGATTTTCTGGCTCGGTTGGAGTCTCCGCTGGTCGGTCCTCCGGCGATGATGTTAATTTCTCCCTTAGCGGCATTGCTTCGGTTCTCCTTTTCCCATGCAGATGGCCTGCTTCGCTCGCGAGAGGTTCGGGGAGGATCTGAACTTTCCCTTTGATGATGATGTTGATGCCGCTCGGGAGATCTCCTTGCTACTTTCCGCCGCTCTATGGCTTGATGTCTGTGTCATCGGTCAGGAGAAGGGGACTGACGGTGATAGCTCCTCGGGGTTGGTCGGGCGATCGATGTGAACTCGCGATAGTCCCGGGTGTTATATGACGCTGATTGGTGGAAGGAACAAAACATAGGCGTCCATACCTCGCCCTTCGCTATTTTCGGCCGATCAGAAGCCACATGCTGCACGGCCTGCGCTCTTGTTTCTGGGTGCGGTCGACCTTCAGCTTTAGACCCCCGTGGCGGGTGGTGGTTGTTCGGCAGTCGTCGTTCGGTTGGCACCGCGGGCTCGGCTGGCGCCTCCTTCTTTTCTGGCTGCCTGGGTCTCCTCCACATTTATATATTCGTTAGCCTTCTTGAGCATATAATCATAGTCGCGGGGCAGCTTCCTGATGAGCGACCAGAAGAAATCTCCCTCTACGAGCCCCTGGGTGAAGGCATTCATCATGGTCTCAGATGAGACTGAGAGTATATCCATAGTTACCTGGTTGAAGTGTTGGATGTACGCTTGGAGGATTTCTCTCGGTCCTTGCTTTAAAGAGAACAGACTGACGCTTGTCTTTTGGTAGCGCCAACTACTTGCAAAATGGAGGAAGGTCGTTTGGAAATCCTTGAAGCTTTGTATTGATCCGTCCGGTAGCCTTCTGAACCATCCCTGAGCCGAGCCGGATAGCGTTGTGAGAAAGACTCAGCACTTCATCACATCTGTGTAATGGTGAAGTGTAGCAGTATTGTCGAATTTGCCCAAATGATCATCCGGATCGGTCGATCCGTTGTATTCTCCGATTGCCAATGGAGCATAGTGCCTGGGCAATGGGTCTTGAAGTATCGCTTCGGAGAACTGACGGTTGATCCGCTCGGGAGACACGTTAGCTCGGGGCGCCTTGCCCTTCCTTGCGTCCCGAACGGGCGCTTCGTCTAAAGATCCCTTCTCCTGATTTGCTTGCGCAACCTCTGAGGGTGTTTGGAATAGAGCCCGATGGAATGGAATAAGCGCGGGTGGGGCTTCTCCATGTGTGCCGATCGGCAGTCTATTTTGTCCCCAAATAGAATATTGCTCCGGTCGATCGTCGTGACCCGCTCGACCTCCAAAGGCCGACGTTGCTTGTTGCGTTAGTCGGTCGGCTAGTGTCTTTTGCTGCTGTTGCTCGACTATCTTTGCCACTCGTGCTTATATGAGCGTGTCGAGCTCCTCTTGAGTGAGTGTCACAGTGTGAAGTCGTCTAGCGTCGTCCATCTTCTCGGCTCGGATGTAGGTGCGTTCCCACAGACGACACTAAATTTGATCCTGTCCGAGAGTCGAGGTGGTGGAGGATGGGGATATGACGCTCACGTTGACTGGGCGTAGACTCCGAATGATGTAGACCTGTAACCACAAAATGTCAGTGACTGGCCAGGGAGGGGTTCCCCGCGTTGGCCCTCCGACGCTCAAGTAAGTCTCCGACGAAGTGGAAACAAGGAAACAAAGACGAGGAATGAGAGTGGCAAAATAACAGTGCTACAGTGAAGATTATTCATACCTCCGTCGAAGCTTGAGGGTCCTTATGTAAGACTCTCGGGGAGCGCGTCCACGCATCTTGAGGCGTGCACGTCCCTCAAAGCATACCCTAAAATGACGTGTCAAGAAAGTGTCCCTGACATCATACCTTAACGACCCGAGCATATCTCTGACAAGACAGTGGAAGCTTTCGTCGTACGATCCTCTGTCTGTCCATGCCGCCAACCATGCCATCTGTCGGTGGTGCGAGTTCCCATGAGGATATCGGCTGATCCTCCTTTTGTTTGTTAGTGGGTCGAGTGGGATGGCGGTTCGGCCAGCCTTTGGTCGTTTGGCGGGTTATGACTTCGGGTCGAACGGCATGGCCGATCGACCAACATCCCCCTGTTTGGGCTCTGCTGTTATTGCGAACGGAGAGGCTGTGTTTGAATGTAGTCTGCTCGGTCATTACTGTTTCGCCGATGTGAGTCCGAGCGGGCTGGCCGCTCGGCGCATACCTTGTCTATTTGAGCGTCGGAAGCTCGGTGCATGGCCGAGTTGTACTAATATCTGCTTCATGTAGGCTCGGCGATTCTTCCTCCCGATCGAGAAAGGGGACTCCGATCGGATGATAATACCAGGGCGTTGACCAACTTGACTTTGACCTCCACCATATCATTGACCCTTCTGCTGGGCAGGCCACCTTACCACCGGATCACAAATAATTAATGATTATCGATTGATTAATCGATAAATAAGGTAAATCGGTAAACTAATTAAGAGTAATTAGTATTAAATGATATTTTAACCAGTTGAATAAACCGATTAGTGGGATGACTAATGGTTTATCTCCGGATAAATTTAAGCTTAGTCGATGAATTGAAGTTTATTAATTAATTAAGATTGGTTTGATTCGATAATTAAATAAGTTAAATTAGAATAATCTAATTAATTAATTGATCTGATATAATTAGTTGAGTAACTAATTAAATGGTTGGTAAATGATTGTTAATATGTTAATTAACGTGTTGGTTCATATTACTTAAATAATGATTAATTAATTAAGTATTTGATTAACTAATAAATTATTGGTTGATTAATTGATTTATTAGATTAAGAAACTGATTTATTAATTTCATTAATTGCTAGATCCTTAAACAACCAATTAAGAATTTGCTACATCCCAATTAAGCAATAAAGATGATTGCTAAATTAAAGGGGAAGAAATAAATGATCAACATATGTAGCTTATGTATGACTATTAGGGTTATTCTAGTACTTAGTTTGCTCTGTATCCTGTACTTGTAGGATTCAATCTTGACGCAGACCTTAGACTTGAAGAGGGTTAGGGCAATCTACAATGAGGTGGATAGTTTTTACTTGTCTTCTTTATATCTTTGATTATTTTAGTATATGATTGTAACTGTTTATATATTGATTAGACAACATTTATTTGTTTATCTTGACTCTACTAATATTATCTCTTGAGCTTGACCTTAAAGATGATCCATTTTATATCTATGCAGCCTCATGATTTTTCATGCTTGATTTTTATATATGTATGATATCATCATACTATAGTGTATGATGTTGAGTATCCTGCTAGATCCTTGGTAGATGAATTGAGTTTGTGTGTATTGTTAGTCAGATTATACTGTAGTATAAGATATCAAGTATCCTATTAGACCCTTATTTGTTGTTTAGGTTCATGCTTATACACTAGCGAAGTTATATCGAGGGGTGATTATAGAGTATTATATTGGATGTGAATATTCATTTTTTTTTACTTATCGTTATATTGCTATATCATGATGACCATTGTTTCCCATTTATGGTTGAGAGAGTCGTTAGTGACCGTTGTATATCTCATTGACCATTATCTCCTATTCGTGGTTGAGAGAGTTATCAATGATCATGATACATACAACTACCCACGGGACCATCCATGGTAGTGTGTTGTTGCCCGTAGTTCGTAGCTACACTATAAGAAAATTAGGATTTTACAATTACAACACTTAAAAGACAACGATTCTTTAAAAAAACGTTGTCTTTTTTTTACAACACTTTTAGTGAAAAGAGTTGTCTATCTCTTTATTGTTTACTAATAGACAATGATTTTTTAAAAATCATTGTTTATTACTAATTTTTGTAGATCAAAGACAACACTTTTTGAAAAACGTTATCTATTAGCATTTTTTTAGTGTCTACAACAACGATTTTAAAAAGCGTTGTCTATTATAAAGTCCTCATCTAAATCTAGGATGATATAAACCGTTGGATCAAGTAAGTAGTAGAAAAACCCTATGTTTCACTCGACATCCACTTATCTCCGAATACCTCCCGAACCCCTCTCACACATCTTTGATCTCCTCTCGAACCCCCTCCCCCGATCCCTAACCAAAGTCACCAAACCAAACCCTCTCTCGTCGAAATGAGGGAAGACAACGAAGCCACGAAGCCTTAAGGCGGCGAGATCGTCGCCGAAGAAGGCGCAGATGAGTCTCAGAAATCGGAAGTTCCACCATCTCCGTCGCCACCTTCGGCTATATCCCTCAATATTTGGCTGCCATCACAGTGAGTTCAAGAAGTCGTGATCCGTCGTCGTCGCCATGGAGACAGTGGCATGGCGGCGTCGAAGGCTTCTTTCCCAATGATGTCGCCACGAAGTTGGGACATATTTTAATGTGCAGTGCACAGTTCATGGATAAACAGTTGATTTTTAATTATATTAATTGAAGCCGGTGATACGGTGCATGATCGTGGGGTCAGATAGATGATGCGGTTAGAAGTCAAGCTCACGGGGCGGTCAGAGGTCAAGCCCCTGTGGCGGTCCGAAGTCAAGCTCACGTGGCGGTCAGCAGTCAGACCTAAGTAATAGTCAAAAGTCTGCCTACGTGGTGGTCAAGAGTCTGGCCTACGTGTAGGTCAAAGGTTCGGATTACAGGACGACCCAGGGGGGACATAAGCGGCATACAGGGGTCAGGCTTACATGATAAGTAAGATTTCGGAAGGTAAGATGTGCTGGTCGGGATATACGAATCAGGACATACGGATGAAGGAACACGGGTCAGGACGTACAGGTCGGGATCAGGACGTACGGATGAAGGAACACGGCTCAGGACGTACAGGTCGGGATATACGAATCAGGACGTACGGATGAAGGAACACTGGTCAGGACATACAGGTCGGGATCAGGACGTATGGATGAAGGAACATGGGTCAGGACGTACAGGTCGGGATATACGAATCAGGACGTACGGATGAAGGAACACGGGTCAGGACGTACAGGTCAGGAACAGGACGTACGGATGAAGGAACATGGGTCAGGACGTACAGGTCGGAATATACGAATCAAGACGTATAGATGAAGGAACACGGGTCAGGACGTACAGGTCGAGATATACGAATCGGGACGTACAGATGGAGGTATATGGGTCAGGACGTATAGGTCGGGACATACGGAACGGGATGTACAGGTTAAGATAGGCGGCTTCAGGCTCGCCGGATAGGAGACACAGGACAGGACAGGCGAAAACGGACACGGACTGAGGCGTACAGGTTTGGACAGGCGAAAGCGGACACGTACAGGCCAGGATAAGCAGAATCAGAATAAGGCGCATAGGTCAGGATAAGCGGACACGGACTGAGGCGTACAGGTTAGGACAGACAAAAGCGAACATGTACAGGCCAGGATAAGCGGAATCAGAATAAGGTGCACAGGTCAGGATAAGCAGACACGGACTGAGGCGTACAGGTCAGGACAGGCGAAAGCGGACACATACAGGCCGGGACAAGCGGAATCAGAATAAGGCGCACAGGTCAGGATAAGCGGACATGGAATGAGATGTACAAGGTAGGATATGCGGACCCGGACGCACAGTGCAAGATAGGCGGACTAAGGCAAGGCATACAGAGCAGGACTTACTGTCACGCCCCCAGAGGAGTCCTTACCGAAAAATTTCGGCAGCAACTCCCCTGTATGGGTGACAATCTGAGGCATACATACCTACAATATACATCAGCCACATATGGCTGGAATATATCTATACAACCACGCAGTTATATAATCAGACCACTCGGTTGAAATAAAAATAAACACAACCACGCAGTTATATAAATATATTAATCAGCCCACACGGCTGTACTAAAATCAACACAGCGAAAATCACAAACAACGATCACAAAACACAAAGCAACTAACTGCGAGCCGACTCGGCTTGACATAATAACATCAAACCAATTACAAGATACACAAACATAAGAACAAGAAGCAAAACCAAAACACAACTAACGTACGGTATACCAAAACCATAATATCATCCTCGAATGTGACGTGGGATTGGCGGACAGGTTCTCTAGGCGACTCCATAAATCCTTTACCTGCTACCTGGCGAAATTACCAATATACGGGGTGGTGAGTATAAAGACTCAGCGGATAATAGACAGATAGTGCATGAGTATAGTAAAGAACTAGAGATGCAAAGGTATACAGTCTCGTATGGAAATAGCAGATACTACAGTGATATCATAATAGATGTCCATACCTGAAACCATATCCTAAGCTAGTAATGGAAGGTAGGTGTAGCAAAATCCTGCTACAGTGCTGCTCATAACTATATGGTATCATGTGAGGTATATACATGTCAATAGTAAGTAAGCTAGTGTCTAAACACATACCACAGGTATATATCTCAACCTATGTAAGCATATCAGCATAAGTAAACAACAATAGCATAAGCTAGTAACAGAAGCATAGATAAGCAACAACAGCATAAGTAAGTAACCAGCAGATATAATAACAACAGCGTATGTACGGATGGTCATCCCACCCACCTCTCTGCACCATGGCCCCTGTATGGTCGAGAGGCCGGATCGATGACAACTGTACCATCCAAAGACCGCCACTACTCTCGAGTGACCGGATGGACAGGTGCATAGTAGCTGAATAGCTATGTCTGCGACGGGGGTCCCTGCTACCCGTGACTCAAGCTATCACTACCCATGAGTGTGCGAGTGGGGGGCACGACAGGACAAGCGACACGCTCCAAGCTACCACTACCCATGAGTGGCCGAGTGTGCGGCCCTGGCCAACGACCGTCTCAACCACAAGGGAGAAAGGGTCGTCGGCAATGCATGCAATGACATGATGCGAACAATGCAACAATCATCATATATATATAAACAGAAACAGGTATGCTACATGAAGCTAGCATGCTCAGTAAGGTGCGTAAATAAACAGCAACCAAAGCATGTAAACATGGTATCAGGTGTCTATATATCCAATACCTAATATATAATGTCTGGCATCTGGTATCTGGTATCTGATACCTAGTAATATAGTATCTGCTAAATATCATCGATAGCAACGAGAGACTGTATAAATACAGAAACAAGTAGCTCAAAGATTGAGTGGAAGTATCAAACGCAGGACAAATAAGAGTGGAGTCAAGTTAGATACAGCAACTATCTGAACATAAAGCTCATGCACTAGGATCAAAATACTAAAGAGATAAAGCAAGAAGTACCCGCCTATATATGTCGATCGTGCCAAATGACCTCACATCGAGATGCTCATCTCGGATCAAAGTCCCGCAAATCACAATATGTATAATGTAGCTAATCAAGTAGGAACTAAATAACTAAACAGAATCCCTAATCTAATTAGGGTAACTCTAATCGAACATGATCCTGGAGTAATCCCCCAATCAACCTTAATTATACTACAACCTAATTAGATTAGGTTTACACATGAATCATCAATTAATCCAATATATAATCCTTGAGTTTCTCAACTTTTTAATTAACATGAATCCATAAATTCATTTACAATCCAATCCTAACCTCAATCTTTAATAAACAACCAATCCATAATATATTAATAATGATCATGCATCCATTTGTATAAATCATTCACCAAATAACCATCATGAATCTAACATACATAGTTCTTCCACTTAACCAGTTTCTAACCACCACATCCAATAATCCCAGCAACACCACTAATTACTCATCAATCATCACCAATCAAATCCCATGCAGAACTAAAATCAAATCTCAACATACCTTACTCTAAATTTGGCAACAAGATGTCACTGAAAGTGGCTCACAACCAATAGCAACGATTCATTACTGTTCGCTAACTCCTTCCCTTGCGAATCTAACAATCCAAACAATGAATCCTATTAATTAACCTTGTAATCCAAGTCAAGCTTGACTTCAACAACCTATAACTAACACTTACCCAATCTCAAGTGAGTTGCTGGTAGCTCATGTCTGAAAAGCTCACAGTTGTAACAAGATGGCCGACATTGTGGATCGCCGGTGAACAATGCTGGCCGGAGCTACAAAACCAACCAAACATCAAATCTCTATATTCCCATACAAAATGAAAATTAACTTGCTACACATCTGATACGAACCATACCTCAATCTAATTCTGTGTATGAAATCTGTCCCACCCAACGGATCGATAACCAATCTGTACTAGCGACGAAGAGGAACCAAAATCCAGTGATCGGAGTTGCGATGTGCAGAGATCCAGTGGCAGCAGGTTGAGTCTAGGACTCAGATCACATATCAAACCTTACAAGAATGACGACTCAACCCTCGGAACAACAATGACATAGATCTATGCCGACGATGAAAGGGAAGAGGCGACGACAAGGCCGAGCTGCTTCAGCCTCGACCGATCGAAAGAACGGTGACCAATCAAAACAAAGAAGCAGGAATCAGAGAAATCGCAAGAAAGGCAAAAGACTCAAGAACCCTACTTTCACCGACTCACGCGCTTGGTTTCCGGCGAGTTCCTGGTGTCCGCGGCTAGGGCTGGACAGACGACCGCTGGATCGGAGCTAAGGGGGGTCAGCGTCGGCAATCAAGTGTCGGGATGAGGGTGAATCGGGAGAGGATCGGTGAAGAGAAGAATCGGCGATCTGGCGGTGGACTGCGACGTCCGGCGTCAAGTTGTGGTGGTCGACGGTGGCATGGAGAGGAGAAGGAAGAAGAAGAAGAGGTGGTCGATCGTGGACCTCGGCATCGAGGTCGACGGCGCTTGGCAGAGATGGAAGAGGAGTGGTTCGGCGGCGATGAAGAGAAGAGGAAGAGAGGCCAGCGCCGATGAGGAGGTTTAGGGGAAATCGGGAGAGGGAGAGGGAGAGGGGGTGTCGGCGGAGAGGGTGAGGAGAGTAAACTTAGGGTTTTAAATTAAGCCCTAAGTTGATTTCCTCAATCAATTCCCACTTATTAGGTATTCCAAACAGGCTTTCTCCCATACCTATTAATTCATCCCCGCAAACTACCTCCTACAAACTCCGTTTAAATCCCAGAAAATTTCTAAAAATTCCTGAAAAATCTCGTAAGATTATCTGACAAATAACCTTTTTATTTAACTATTATTTGGGTACAGTATTTTACATTCTCTCCCACTAATAAAAATTTGGTCCCCAAATTTACTGCTCACCTCAGGGATTCTCATCTAAGAGTATCAACCAAACCACATACTCATAAACCCCTACATCCAAGTATCAAGAACAAATATCCAGCCGTAAAAGATAACTCTGTGGGTTATGTGCTCACCCTACTTCCGCTACTCTCACACTGCTGTCTAGCCAACTGTGAGTAAATCAATTATCCAAAATCCACAACACCTAGTATCAGTAAATCCTCTAACATCCACATTAAGCTCTCAGTCTGTTCATCTGTCTAAAGATGTAAAGCGGTTCTAAAACAAAACTTTATACTCATGGTCTGCTGTAAAATCTGCCACTATCGTAATGTGAATCATGAATCTCCATCCAGTTCAAAACTCAGAGATATACTCTGAGGTCCGGTAATCTCTCTACCATATAATCCTACTACTCGATCCAATAAATCCATCCTACGAATCAATAGCTAGGGGGTAAATTCATCAACCCATCACTGATTTACCAACGCATCGTATCCTCTCCATGTCCTGGGTAATCTCATAACAAAATTCATCACAACATGCTCCCAACTGCACTCTAGTATCTGAATGTACTTACCAATTCATACACCCTATAACGGTTGTATCTCGTAAGTGTTAAGCAACTAGCTCCACACTTTTCCACGTCAGAGGGGATCATCCTACCAGGTACATACAGTCTATGGTTAAAGTCTCCATAGAATAAGATACGTCGATCCTCTACAGACTAGTCAAGCCAGCAATGGTATGCAACTAACTTAGTCAATTCTCCGTCTGTACAAGTCCTGAACTCAAACGTGACTTTTAGGTTATCTAACCAACACACATAACCCGAGGATCAGAATCTCTATAAAATAGAGTGAGTCGGTCTCTTACTACCGAACTAATAAAATTAACTCAGTACTCTACCATCTACACCGACAAGAACGGATCAATCTTCTACTGATCCAGTCAACAAAGGTAGATCGATCCTCTACTAACCGCAACAAGAGTAAACTGGTCCTCTACAAACCGAACCAACTAGGATAAATCAATCCTCTACTACCCAAGCCAATACGAGTAAATCGATTCTCTACGAACCAAGGCAATACGAGTAAATTGGTTCTTCACGAACCGAAGCAATATGATATTTAGCATATACTAACCACTACTAAACTAGTGATAACAGAAATTACTAACACTAGTGGTATGGTAAAAGAAGTCCTATAAGACTGTATTCCTTGATCTCTAGTAGGGTCAACCGTGATCAGTGATTGACCCAACACATTTGATGTATGCTACAAACAACTGGACAGGTACTAACAAAAGCATACTAATACATAACATAACTAACATAACAACTATGCATGTACTAACAGAAATGTAAGATAACAATATACAAACATACCTCCTATAGTTTGGAGAATCCTGTCGCTGCCTGATCCCAAAACCCAAAAAGTCACATCGAGAAACCAAATCACGAAAAACCAAACGAAAATAGGCCTCGTAAACTTGGCTCTGATACCAATAAATTGTCACGCCCCCAGAGGAGTCCTTACCGAAAAATTTTGACAACATCTCCCCTGTATGGGTGACAATCTGAGGCATACATACATACAATATACATCAGCCACATACGGCTGGAATATATCTACACAACCACGTAGTTATATAATCAGCCTACTCGACTGGAACAGAAATAAACACAATCACGTAGTTATATAAATATATTAATCAGCCCACACGACTGTACTAAAATCAACACAGCGAAAATCACAAACAACGATCACAAAACACAAAGCAACTAACTGCGAGCTGGCTCGACTTGACACAATAACATCAAACCAATTACAAGATACACAAACACAAGAACAAGAAGCAAAACCAAAACACAACTAACGTACGGTATATCAAAACCATAATATCGTCCTCGAATGTGACGTGTGACTGGCGGACAGGTTCTCCAGGCGACTCCATAAATCCTTTACCTGCTACCTGGCGAAATTACCAATATACGGGGTGGTGAGTATAAAGACTCAGCGGATAATAGATAGATAGTGCATGAGTATAGTAAAGAACTAAAGATGCAAAGGTATACAATCTCGTATGGAAATAGCAGATACTACAGTGATATCATAATAGGTGTACATACCTGAAACCATATCCTAAGCTAGTAATGGAAGGTAGGTGTAGCAAAATCCTGCTACAGTGCTGCTCATAACTATATGGTATCATGTGAGGTATATACATGTCAATAGTAAGTAAGCTAGTGTATAAACACATACCACAGGTATATATCTCAACCTATGTAAGCATATCAGCATAAGTAAACAACAACAACATAAGCTAGTAACAACAGCATAGATAAGCAACAACAGCATAAGTAAGCAACCAGCAGATATAATAACAACAGCGTATGTACGGATGGTTATCCCGCCCACCTCTCTGCACCATAACCCCTGTATGGTCGAGAGGCCGGATCGATGACAACTGTACCACCCAAAGGCCGCCACTACTCTTGAGTGACCGGATGAATAGGTGCATAGTAGCTGAATAGCTACGTCTGCGACGGGGGTCCCTGCTGCCCGTGACTCCAGCTATCACTACCCATGAGTGTGCGAGTGGGGGGCACGACAGGACAAGCGGCACGCTCCAAGCTACCACTACCCATGAGTGGCCGAGCGTGCGGCCCTGGCCAACGACCGTCTCAACCACAAGGGAGACAGGGTCGTCGGCAATGCATGCAATGACATGATGCGAACAATGCAACAGTCATCATATATATATAAACAGAAACAGGTATGCTACATGAAGCCAGCATGCTCAGTAAGGTGTGTAAATAAACAGCAACCAAAGCATGTAAACATGGTATCAGGTGTCTATATATCCAATACCTAATATCTAATGTCTGTCATCTGGTATCTGGTATCTGATACCTAGTAATATAGTATATGCTAAATATCATCGATAGCAACGAGAGACTGTATAGATACAGAAACGAGTAGCTCAAAGATTGAGTGGAAGTATCAAACGCAGGAAAAATAAGAGTGGAGTCAAGTTAGATACAGCAACTATCTGAACATAAAGCTCATGCACTAGGATCAAAATACTAAAGAGATAAAGCAAGAAGTACCCGCCTATATATGTCGATCGTGCCAAATGACCTCACATCGAGACGCTCATCTCGGATCAAAGTCCTGTAAATCACAATATGTATAATGTAGCTAATCAAGTAGGAACTAAATAACTAAACAGAATCCCTAATCTAATTAGGGTAACTCTAATCGAACATGATCCTGGAGTAATCCCCCAATCAACCTTAATTATACTACAACCTAATTAGATTAGGTTTACACATGAATCATCAATTAATCCAATATTTAATCCTTGAGTTTCTCAACTTTTTAATTAACATGAATCCATAAATTCATTTACAATCCAATCTTAGCCTCAATCTTTAATAAACAACCAATCCATAATATATTAATAATGATCATGCATCCATTTGTATAAATCATTCATCAAATAACCATCATGAATATAACATACATAGTTCTTCCACTTAACCAGTTTCTAACCACCACATCCAATAATCCCAGCAACACCACTAATTACTCATCAATCATCACCAATCAAATCCCATGCAGAACTAAAATCAAATCTCAACATACTTTACTCTAAATTTGGCAACAAGATGTCACTGAAAGGGGCTCACAACCAATAGCAACGATTCACTACTGTTCGCTAACTCCTTCCCTTGCGAATCTAACAATCCAAACAATGAATCCTATTAATTAACCTTGTAATCCAAGTCAAGCTTGACTTCAACAACCTATAACTAACACTTACCCAATCTCAAGTGAGTTGCCGGTAGCTCATGTCTGAAAAGCTCATAGTTGTAACAAGATGGCCGACATTGTGGATCGCCGGTGAACAGTGCTGGCCGGAGCTACAAAACCAACCAAACATCAAATCTCTATATTCCCATACAAAATGAAAATTAACTTGCTACACATCTGATACGAACCATACCTCAATCTAATTCTGTGTATGAAATCTGTCCCACCCAACGGATCGATAACCAATCTGTACTAGCGACGAAGAGGAACCAAAATCCAGTGATCGGAGTTGCGATGTGCAGAGATCCAGTGGCAGCAGGTTGAGTCTAGGACTCAGATCACATATCAAACCTTACAAGAATGACGACTCAACCCTCGGAACAACAATGACATAGATGTATGCCGACGATGAAAGGGAAGAGGCGACGACAAGGCCGAGCTGCTTCAGCCTCGACCGATCGAAAGAACGGTGACCAATAAAAACAAAGAAGCAGGAATCAGAGAAATCGCAAGAAAGGCAAAAGACTCAAGAACCCTACTTTCACCGACTCACGCGCTTGGTTTCCGGCGAGTTCCTGGTGTCCGCGGCTAGGGCTGGACAGACGACCGCTGGATCGGAGCTAAGGGGGGTCAGCGTCGGCAATCAAGTGTCAGGATGAGGACGAATCGAGAGAGGATCGGTGAAGAGAAGAATCGGCGATTTGGCGGTAGACTGCGACGTCCGGCGTCAAGCTGTGGTGGCCGACGGTGGCATGGAGAGGAGAAGGAAGAAGAAGAAGAAGAGGTGGTCAATCGTGGACCTCGACATCGAGGTCGACGGCCCTTGGCAGAGATGGAAGAGGAGTGGTTCGGCGGCGATGAAGAGAAGAGGAAGAGAGGCCAGCGGCGATGAGGAGGTTTAGGGGAAATCGGGAGAGGGAGAGGGAGAGGGGGTGTCGGCGGAGAGGGTGAGGAGAGCAAACTTAGGGTTTTAAATTAAGCCCTAAGTTGATTTCCTCAATCAATTCCCACTTATTAGGTATTCTAAACTGGCTTTCTCCCATACTTATTAATTCATCCCCGCAAACTACCTCCTACGAACTCCGTTTAAATCCCAGAAAATTTCTAAAAATTCCTAAAAAATCCCATAAGATTATCTGACAAATAACCTTTTTATTTAACTATTATTTGGGTACCGTATTTTACACTTACAGAGTAGGTGAAGTCCTAGAGAGAGATATGTATAGGCTTCTAAGCAAAAGTCATTGTTGAGTGAATTACAGGTCTGTGTCCCCAGGTCGGGGTCAGCGGGTATGAAGACCAAGCTTAGGGATAAGGAACTTAAGAGGGCGCACATTATATGACAAGCAAACAAGGGAATCGTAACCACCCGTTAGAAAATAGTCAGGGCGTGTTAGGGAATATGCTAACGGTCCAGGGCTCATTACCCCTTATCCCTCCTCTGACCTATAGGAGGATGCCACGTGTCACTCACCACCAGACAAAGTCTGACACTCGACATTTCCTGACACTCGCCAGACTCTAGAAATGCCCACAGCCATATAAAAAGGGAGGCTTCGTCCCTACGCAGGTACGCTCACTCGTCTTCACACACTCGTCCTTTACTTTTCGTCTTTTTTACTGTATTTCTGGAGAAAAAACATCTGACTTGAGCGTCGAAGGGTCTGACCCGAAGACTTTTTTCCTGGTTTCTGGTCTCTAACGACTTGGGTGATTTTCTAAGTGTGTGCAGAGCCTTCGCCTGATCATCCCCGTCATCACCCCTCGTCATCCACCCGTGGGAACCTTTCCCGCAGGTGCCAGATCGACCAGCCATCTATGCGACTTTCCGTCAACATCGAAGATAGCGCAGCCCGACCTCTGTCCGACTCAATTTCCGGATGGGATATGCCGATATGGCAAAAACTCAGTTTAATCAGTTTTATCGAACTTGTTAATTTCATACTATCGACACTCATAATCTGATATTTTTTTCCTATTAGATTACCCTTGAAATATTCATGAAGAAATTCTAAGGAAAGGACACTGCTTTTATTATGAATAAACCTTTTGCAAAGTTAATGATAAACTTGCTCGATTTGATTGTGCCTACTGCTGAGGAACATTTTGTCCTATTAATATTCTATTATCATGGTATTGTTGGAAACTTGAAATAAATGAGTTCTGAGTTCTCTTTTATTATCTCTTTATATCTCATCTTTGATTAACACTCTTTGATTGTGTATTCCCATTGCTTTATATCTGTCTAAAGGAAAGTCCATTTGTTTAATTATTAATGAGCTTGCTTTGTTAATGTCAACATGTATTTTTGCATCCTTTGTTTCTTAATGCACAACTAGTATGTTCTGTTAAATGATTGTTATTGTTAATAGTTTAATACTTTCAACTTTGAAAATGGCCACACCATGTTCTTTTATTACCGGGCATTCACTTTAGATAAACATGGAAATTAGATGATGTGATCTGTGATTAGCTATTTCTGAAACCAGATAATCTAGACACCAACCTTCATGCTGATGGTTATGTTGCAGATATTCTCTAATTGGCCTAAGGGAGCATATTAAGAAACATCCCCCCTTGGCAACCACAGAGAAAGTGCAATAGTTTGTTAGGGTGAGTTGAAACTTGTGCATATCACCTGGTAGATTACCTATTATACTATTATTTTATGCATATCATATTATAGGGTTGGCATTATCAAATGGTCTAGTATAATTTGTTTATCACTCGTATTTCATTCATAACTCATGAATATATAAATATAGTTTTGTGTGATTGTTCTAGATGTTATTAAATAAATATGCCATGCATTTTCCCCATTATTATAATAAGAAAATCTGACAAATTATTATTAGGTATGGAATTAGAAGCTTTCATGTAATAATAACATAGAACCGTTAATAAATTTTGGATCCCTGAGTTTGTTTGACCTTGTAAAATGCTTTGTTTCTGAATGGCCATTATACAATGAAAATCCTACTGCAGTACAAAATGATTTTCTGATAAATAATATAAAAAAAATAAAATGTTTTATAACTGTGCTTATTTAATTTCCTTTCTTTTAGTACATAAATTTAAGAGTAAGCACAATTTGGTGACCTTGTAGCATGAATTTTTCTCATTATTGTGGGCTTCAAAATTAATATTCATGTATAGCAAGTTAACCAGATATGTTTGTTTTGTTAGGCAAAGGGAAGAGAAGCTATTGTTGCTGGATTCTATCATGGAGGTTATGAAAATTCACTGTTGATGCTTATGAAGAGAAGGAGAGTACATTCGGGTTTGGTTATAAAGGTGGGCAGCTTCTCTTCCATTCAAAACTGACTTTAGGACTACAAATGCTGTTTATTGCTATGCTCTTTTACCAAGTGTTTGTGTTAATTATTTGGAGTCTATATATATATGTGTGTATTGGTTACCATAATATCAGTATATATTAGCCCACATCATCAAGTAGGAAGCCTTCGACACCATCAACTCCAACAGTGGTCGCGAATTCACTTCCATTAACGAGGGACTGACAGTCCTCCAGATCTACTCCAAGGATATCAGCTAATGCATGATGGATTTCTTAAAGTCGAAGCCCTTGCCAGCCTCATCTCCACCCACCACCGAGGAAGCGGTTGACAAGGCCATTTCAGTGCAAGATGAATCTGCCACCACTACTGAACCTACCATCACTGTTGCTAGTGGTGACAAGAGTCCACGTCCATTATCGAACAGGAGTTTGCGTCCGTTTGAGTCTTGTGTTCGACTTTGGCTAAGTCTAGCATATAATTTGTTTGTTTCGTGTACTCGTATTCCCGTACTTAATGTTTCTCTATTGATCTATTTACTATGGTTTTTGTATGATAATTTAAGGATTGTGGTTATGGTGTTCATTTAACTACATGACTACTTTTACTTGAATAATTTGATGAATTGGATGGATCAATTTATATTCATACAATAATTATGATAGAAAAGGCCTTTTTCCCCACTGAATCAAATTTAAAACACATTTTTGTTTTGTAATTATATATATGATGTTTTTTAGTTGTATGTAAAGGCTATTTCATGCGGTGAAGAATCATTTAAATTGATTTCTTTTGTTCTCCATTATTTGATATTCCTTGTTTACCTAAACTTTTCTTAGAGATTGTAAGTGGATGTAGCAAACTTTGTTAATATAATCTTGCATTTATAACCTATAGATTATTTTGAAAAAGCAATGTTCTTTTCCCTTCTTGAATCCTTGCTTTGTTGTTGTAAAGATTACCTGCTTATCATAGTGGCATTATCTCACTTATAATACTGGGGGTGTTAATATAATGCTAGCAACTTGTTTCCCAAATCATCTTTTGTTGATGACGCGCATTCGGAGTTGGCAGAATGTATACGAGATCATATTTATGAGTAGGTGCGTTCAAATTTATATAAGTTCATTATCTTGTTTTAGCTAAAGTGAACAAGATTTTTTAAGTGATTTTTTAATGAACTATTTGTTGTCGTTAAGTATAGTATTTTGTCTTTAATTTTATTTTCTTCTAATGTCAATATTCCTGAAAGCGAATAAGATTTCCAATGAACTTTTTATTTTCTTCAGCACTTACTGATTTCTTACCCTTTTTTGTATTTCTAGGTTCTAGTAATGATTTCTTAATTTCTCTTTCAAATAGCAACTATTAAGTAGTTTTGTACTATTTTATAGTTTTGTGCAACGTGTTGCCTGGAATCCAGATTTATCTCGTCTGTACCTCAATTTAGATTTTTTAATTGTTGTATGGTGTGAACTGTGACCTTTGTTTTTAGCTTTAAAAGTGAAAATTTCTTTTGCATAATACTGATGGTATTATTTTCTGTGGCAGATACACAGTGTAGATGTTTTGTCCTAGTCTCAAGCCGACCATCCTTTTTTAGTGTAGCTAGTAGAAGTAAGCATGCAGATTGTTGCCTTCAAGACTAGCTAGTTATTTTGTGCTCTTTTGTTTTAAATTTGAATGTCACTATCTATATTGAAACAGAACTATTTAGTCTATGAAATTAGCTAAATTCTACTTTGTAGCTGAATTCTCCTGTAAATACCAATATCTACTTTGTGGTTGAATTATATTGTTTTAGTTGAATTATATTGTTTTGGTACGAGTTTGAAATCATTAGCCGAGCTAATTAACTGCTATTATATGTCAAATTCGAATCTGGACATGGTAAAAAAAAAATAATAGTTTTGTAAATATAAAAACAATGATTTTGTAAATAGATTTTTTTTTATTTTAAAAAGACAACGCTTTTAAAGCATGGTAAAAGTGTTGTATTTGCAAAAAACAGCAATGCTTTTAAAACGTTGTAATAATGTTGTTTTTTCAAAAAAATGACAATGCTTTTAAAGCGTTGTAAAAGCGTTGTCTTTGCTACAAACGACAATGCTTTTAAAGAGTTGTCGTTGAGCTGACTTTTAACAACAGTGTTTTTAACAACGTTTTTTCAAGCACATAGACAATGCTTTTAAAGCGTTGTCTATCAGCTTTTTTCTTGTAGTATTAGATACTATACGTCCTGTCTGTCCACTAGACCAGATAGTGGTAACGTGAGTTCGTCCGCAGATAGTGATATTTATATACTCTGACTGCCCACTAGACCAGATAGTGGTAGCATGATTCTGCTCGCAGTCAGTAGCTGAGGAGCTAGATAGCTATCTCATTCTGTCTGCCCACTAGACTAGATAGTGGTAGCATAAGTTTGCTCACAGATAGTGACCCTGACTGCTCACTAGACCAGATAGTGGTAGTATGAGTTTGCATGCAGTCAGGACTTGATATATGTGTTATATGTTTGTTATGTGTTTGCTTTATGCAGGTGATTTATTGGTTATACCTGGTGGAGTAGGTTAGTGATGTGTTATGGTTTGTTTAGTAGATGATTTTATATCAGTACTCTTACTTTTGTAGTAAGTATTTTACCTGAAACAACATCCTTTTATTTCCTTGTAGTAGTATCATGTAATATTTTCTTATAACCACCAAGTGTTTTGTACTCACTATCTTTTATTTTTATTTGATCTCCAGGAAAGCATATAGAAGATATGTTGTGTCACTCAGATGTCCTGGCTGTCAATCCCACTCAAGTTGGATTCATCCTTTGCGAGTCGTTTGATTTATTTTTTCGTTGCATTTGTTTATGGTTGTATTTCCTAGTTGAATCTTTAAGTTTTGTTATAATAATTTAACTATTTAATTTAGTATGATTATATGTGTGTATATATATATATATATATATATATATACACACACACACACACACACACACACACACACACATATATATATATATATACACACACACACACACGAGGCGTAACACATGTTCGAATTCTTTGTGTTGTTTTCGTTTCTTTTTCCATTTTATTCCGCTATGCACTTTGATTTTAAAATGAAAAAGATAGATTTTTTTTTAAACACATGTGATTCACCCCTCTCATGTGTGCACCCATCCTACAAAAACCTTTAACTATATAACATGAGTTTAGCAACAGTTGAAAAATACATAATGGTTATCCAGGGATGTGAGATTCATTGTAATTTAGCCATTACTTTATTTATATGAGAAAAAGTATATCTTCACTTACTTAGGGCATCTTCAATGGAAGATTTTTAAAGAAGTTTATAAATAAAAAAGCTAAAGAAAAAACTCTAACTGGAAAGAGTGATATATAGTTTTATATTTTTGATGTGGCATTGAAGTGACATATTGGAGAATACAAAAAACTCATATAGAGTATTAACTATTGAAGATGCCCTTATTCTCAAAACTACATTGCTGCTTTACTTTTGAATATAGATATGCTCAAAAAAATGAGCCCATGTCATAATTCAACAGTTAGATACAATATCTATTTATGAAAGAAATTAACTAGTTAATCAAAACTTATATCAAGTAGACAAATAAATACTACCTTTATCTAAGTAATAAGAGGATAGGACTAAGAGTCTTTGATGCAAAAACATCCTCAAATATTCAGAGTTGAGGAGTCATATATTTGTATATTATCTTAATCCAATTATAACTTCATAGATTTTCAAAATTATTGACAATATCTATAAGACCTAAAGTTATCTTATATAACCCCCAAGAGTTTGGTGTGGTGGTAAGAGACAAGTAGGAATGGCAATGGGGCGGGGCGGCCGGGGCGGGTTTACCATTCTCATCCTCGCCCCCGAATTTTATCTCTGTCCCCATCCCCGCCCCCATACCCGATTTTTCCTAATCGGGGAATCCCCAACCCCGACCCCACGGGGATTAAATCCCCCATCCACGGCCCCGTCCCCGATTTTTTAATCGGGGAATACCATCCCCGCCCCGACCCCCATCCCCGATTTTAGAAAAAAAATTATATATCATCTCATTTTAAATAATATAACAATACAATATATTCTCAAAACACCAATTACAATAATATAACAATACCATCCTTTTTCAAACCAACATAAGTTTAATTCTTTAATCTGTCAAACAAAGCTAATGAAATAGTATAATGATGTTTAAAAAAAAAGATTAATATTTCAGAATTTAAGGAGCAAAATCCACCATCAATAAACAAAGCGATCAAGGTCCAAATAATGCATATGTAACAGGTGCAAAATACATAGCATTGCTAAGTCTCAAGGATCATATGAAGGTCCAAACAATGCATATACATCAAGTGCAAAATACATAGCATTGCCAAGCCTTAGGGATCACCAAAACATTTGCACTGCCACTGCTCTCTCCATTCTCTAACTCATTCCTTGCCTTCTCATTCTCTAAAGGCCTGTAAACAATATTACAGGAGTAACAAAACAAAATCAATTCAGATATCAATAAAAGAGTGACAAGAAAATCACCAAAACATTTTTTTACTAGAATACGCATAAAAAAGAAATCACAATGTTACATTGAGTAACAAGAGAATGCATCTTGTTCAAGATCATGGCACCACTTGTGCCTCATGTGCGACAACCTAGCAGATTCGACAAAAGATCACACAACGGAGTATATGGCAAATGCAGTCTACATATCGATTAACAAAAACATGGTTTTCCATGTGTCATGCATCATATGATCACACATTTTGTGTGAAAAGATAAATCAGATATATCAAAATATACTTATTTTTGTATATATTAGTCATTTTTATTGATATAAATATTTTTAAAACTGATCATGTATGCCCACATATTTTATATGCACTATATGGGTTGACCACATATTGCCTGCATTAGCTTTTTCACATCTTACTCAAGATCAAAGGCTTTCTTCATTAATGCTACAACTAATGATAGTCCAACTAATGTGTGATGAACTTCAATATATGGACTCTCTTAGCCAATTGACACATGACCAGACAATGATACGTACAAAGAGGAGAAAGATAATTGCACATACGACAGGAACAATTCTAGAGGAAGGAGAAACATGAGAAGAAAGCAAAGAAAAAGCAAATAGAAGAATTCCAAGTCTATAAGAGAACTAATATAATATTATCCTTTTCTACCTGTCTCATCGTACCTCAGCTTGGTATCAGAGTTGCTTTTTGCAACACCAGCATTACTATATAGTTAACGAATCAAAAATCCAAAAATTCCTAGTTAGGTAAGTGTTGCCATATGTACTTCCTCTTAAGTTAGATAAGAGTTGTGCGTCAAAGATGATTCGCAGCGACAGGAGAAAGCATGAAGTTTCTTATAATCATGTCCTTTATAAAGGGGATCTGAATCATCAACCGCCTACTGAGAAAGGAACCATCACACATATTCCGAGCGTGAAAAAATAGATAGCCGCAAATTGCAGCATGAATCAAAACATGGCACAGACAAAAATCTGACGACTAAAATAACCAAGACAAAATAGGAACGGTCCGAAAGGAAAAAACGAGATCGGCACATAATACTAGGCAATAATCTCAAAAACAATTAGAAAATAATTCTAAATTCTATGGAGTAATAGGGAACAATATCTAAGAGATTAAATTATTATCAGAATATATTCTTGAAACTGATAAAAAGGGGAGCAATTCTAACATTCTATGGAGTTGCTGTCTGTGACTGTGCGTGAGCATGACTCCGACTCCTACAAAATAATAAGACATATAGAAAAAATTAATTAAATTTAAAACACTTTAATACAATAATAAAAATAACTTATCTCAATATCAGTATCATTGTCAAACTTTTGATCCTTTGAAATTATAGAATCTAATAAGACAAAATAAATAACAAATATTTTAATGAAAAATAATAAAGAAATAGAAACAATTTCATTTGAAAACTATTTAATACCTTGAATTTCACTCCATAACCAATCTCGAGCACACATCAAAGCCTCAACAGTTTTAGAATGAAGTTTACTACGGTGAGCATTTAAAACTCTCCCACTAGTACTGAATGTTAATTCGGAAGCAACGATTGTCACGGGAATGGCCAACACATCCTTAGCAATATCATGCAAAATGGGATATTTGATCCCATTTGTCTTCCACCAACATAATATATCAAACTCACTTGTTCTTGGCAAAAGAGACTCTTCTAAATAATAATCCAAGTCTGACTTATGTTCGGTACTAGTATTAGAATCTATGAACATCTCAAATTTATCAGCATAACCACCACGCTTAGGAAGTGGAGGCCTTAAAGAAGAAGATTGTGAATTTTTCACTTTCTGCGATTGTTTGGATTTCTTCTCATACTCTTCAACCATGTCACACAACTTTTTCTTTAGTTTTTCAATCTCATACGAAGACATATCACCATAAACAAGAGGATAATAGAATTGAACTATCTTCATTTTGTACCTCGGATCTAAAATACTCCCAATTGCCAATAAACAATTCATTATGTCCCAATACTTTTCAAACTTTACTTTCATATTTGTTGCCATTGTTTTCACCAAATTATCATCCGAGAGAAGTCAATCACCAATTGCCAACTTAATATCACAAATAGTTGAGAAGAAAAGATTTATAGTGGGATACTTGGTCCCCGAAAACAACTCCGTGACATCAAAAAACATATCCAATTTGGAAGAAATATCTTTCACTTTTGACCAATCTTCTTGTGTGGAAACTCTTTTATATAAAGTCTCACGTTGTTTCAAGCGAGCAAACACAGCTTCATATTCCAATGCAATGTTAAACATTAAATATGTAGAGTTCCATCGTGTTTTGCAATCAAGTTCTAGTTTCTTTGTGCTTGGAACCTTCAATTGTCGAGCTGTTTCAATAAATTTTTCATCTCTTTTTGGTGTTGCTATCCAAAATGCAACACTATAACGAATTGTTTCAATGCTATCACTGATTAATTCTAGTCCATCCCTCACAACCAAATTCAAAATATGGGCACAACACTATTGGTTAGTCCTAGGAAAACGTATCGGTTCCACTGTACAAAATTTTGTTGTACAAGTGTCGAACCTTTCATTAAATAACCTATTGTATTCTTTAGAAGTTAAATTAGGAATCGCAGACGGAACTTAACATTATTGATTCCAAATTTAACTTATCTGTTCTTAATGGTTTAGATTTGAATCGCAAGCAGAACTTAACACTATTGATTCAAATCTACCTAAGTTATTAATTCCATAAATATTAATTTTCAAAATTGACTTCCAGGACTGCATGGCGAGGCACATGGCCTTCTTGGATATGGGAGCAACCACCACTGCCTAGACAAAGCCTTTTAAGGAAAGCTAATATTTATTTCCTTAAATAACTCTAGGTTAACCAAAAAGAACAATTGAATTACAAATTCGAAAAATAAAAGAAAAGAAACACAACTTCAAAACAAATCTGAAAACTCTAGAATCATATGTCTCTTGTGTTTGGTATTTCTAAAAATAACTATACAAAGAAAACTAGTATGATGCGGAAAATAATTACTAGTTATACCTTTCTTTGTAAGCAAATAACCTCTTGATCTTCTACCGTATTCCTCTTCTAACCTCGGACGTTGTGTGGGCAACGATCTTCCGAGATGAGAACCACCAAGCACCTTCTTCTTCCTTCTAGGTTTCGGCCACCACAATTCTCCAAGAGAAGTAGAGGTCCGACCACCACCACCAAGCTCCAAGGGATGCATGAAACAAAACCTTCTTTCTCTCCTTCTTCTCCTAGCTAGAACCGACCACCATCAAGAGCTCCAAGAGGGGTTGCCGCCGGCCACAAGAAGAAGAGAAGAGGGAGAGGCTAGGGCCGACCACCAAGGAGGAAAAGAGAGGAAGAATAGAATAGAGTCATTAGCCATGAAGGCACCTCTACCCTCTCTTTTATAATCCTTGGTCTTGGCAAATAAGAAAATTTTAATAAAAACTTCCTTAATTCTTTTTCTATGAAAAAGAAAATTTAATTAATTAAAAATCAATTTTCTTTTCTCAATTCATATGGTCGGCCACTTTCTCCCCAAAACAAGGAAAATTTAATTCACACAAGAATTAAAACTTCCTAATTTATTTCTAGAAATTTATAAAAAAATTTTCCAATAATTTTAATCCCTTCATGATTGGTTAGTAAAAAGGAAATTTTATAAATTAAAATCTTTCTTTTAAACATGTGGATAATTTCCAAAAAGGAAAGTTATCTCTAAAAATTAAAATCTCTTTTCAATCTACAAATAAGGAAAGATATCAAATCTTTTCTTAATCTTTTGTAGAAACTAATAAAAGAGAATATTTAATTTTTAAACTTTCTTTTAAATCATGAACATGGTTAAAAAAGGAAAGTTTTCTCAAAATTAAAATCTACCTTTCAATCTACAAATAAGGAAATATTTCAAATCTTTTCTTAATCTTTTGTAGAAAACTATAAAAGGAAAGATTTAAATTTCAAACTCTCTTTTAAAACCATGATATCCGCATAAGAAATAATTTTAACAAAAATTCCTTTTTAATATGATGTGGCCGGCCACCTAAGCTTGGGCTCCAAGCTATTGGCCGACCACCTTAAGGCTCAACCTTTAGGCTTGGCCGACCCTAAGCTTGAGCTTCAAGCTTGGCTTGGCCGACCCCTATAGGTTGGGTAAGAAGGTGGGTATGTGGTGGGTATAAATCTCTATATACAAGAGACTACGATAGGGACCGAGAGGAGGAATTGGTTTTGGTCTCCTGATGAAATTAAGCTTCCCGTGTTCGCCCCGAACACACAACTTAATTTCATCAATAATAATTCATTCCACTAAAGAACTATTATTGAACTACCGCACCAATCCCAAATTACATTTTGGGCTCCTTCTTATTATGAGTGTATTAGTCTCCCTGTGTTTAAGATGTCGAATGCCCACTAATTAAATGAGTTACTGACAACTCACTTAATTAATATCTTAGTCCAAGAGTAGTACTACTCAACTTCATCATCATGTCGGATTAAGTCCACCTGCAGGGTTTAACATGACAATCTTATGAGCTCCTCTTGGGGACATTCTCAACCTAGATCACTAGGACACAGTTTCCTTCTATAATCAACAACACACACTATAAGTGATATCATTTCCCAACTTATCGGGCTTATTGATTTATCGAACTAAATCTCACCCATTGATAAATTAAAGAAATAAATATCAAATATATGTGCTTGTTATTATATTAGGATTAAGAGCACACACTTCCATAATAACTGAGTTCTTTGTTCCTTTATAAAGTTAATATAAAAAGAAACGACCTCTAATGGTCCTACTCAATACACTCTAAGTGTACTAGTGTAATTATATAGTTAAGATAAACTAATACCTAATTACACTACGACCTTCTAATGGTTTGTTCCTTTCCATCTTGGTCGTGAGCTACTGTTTATAATTTATAAGGTGCTAATAACATGATCCTCTATGTGTGACACCACACACCATGTTATCTACAATATAAATTAATTGAACAACTACATTTATCATAAATGTAGACATTTGATCAATGTGATTCTTTTTTTCTAGATAAATGTTTATACCAAAAGCTAAGCTTTTAGTATACACTCTAACAAAACACCGCATGTGAAATAATTTTCCTTCTAAGATAAGTGAACTCGGAGGAAGCTTGTCTAGAATAAGCTCAATCATAGCATCATTAGTTGTGCAATTATCAATGGTTAAAGTAGATAACTTACGATCCAAGTTCCAATCCAAGAGGCAATCAACAAGTGCATTTGCGAGGACCTCAGCAGTATGTGGACACGACACATATATAAACCTAGTAGAAAAAGAAATATAATACATTGTAATGATAATAGTAATACTATTAATGGTAAATGCAAGTATAAAGTTAAAGAGAAAAAAATTTACCTAACAAGCCGACTTTGTAATTTCCATGAAACATCGATGAAGTGTGAAGTGATGGCCATGAATCCTCTTTTTTGATTACTTGTCGTCCACATATCAGTTGTCAACGCAATCCGACTAGCATTTAAGTCTAATAATTTCATTGTTTTATTTCTTTCATACTCAAATATCTTCATGATGTCTGTCTTGATTGTGTTATGGGAAACAACTTTAAATATTGGTTGCAATGCATAAGACTATCTTCTAAAGCCAACATGATCAACCATAGATAACGGGTACTCATGCAATATAATTATATTTGCAAGCTCTGCCCTTGCTTGATCTTGGTTGAAATGGTATGTCCCAAGCTGTGTTGTCCCATCATTGGATTTTGTTGGCTGCAATAGAGATTGTTGTATGGTCTTCTGTTTTTTGTGCAAGCATGTTTTCATGTGGTTAAGTAAATGCTTGGTACCATTCTTAGTTTCACCACCTAAGCTCTTCTTACAATCATTGCAGACCGCTTTCCATTTTCCTTCAATTAATTTTTTCTCGAAATGATCCCATGCAATAGATCTAATTTTTCTTTTTTTTTCACCATTTGTACCCGAAATTTCAACATCTAAAGTGTTATTTAGAGTTGCTTCATTTGCCTCGATTGGAACACTCTCATTTTGCGAATGCGATTCAGTCGCGGCATGAACTTCACTTCCCACAGTTGGAGTAGTTAGCATAACACCCTCAACCTCGTTATCATTAATTTCCATCTGAAAGGATATATCATAATATCAAAAAAATCATATTCTACTTATCCACATAATCCCTACATTAATAAAATAAGGTAATGTTATAGATGAGTTTTTTTGAGGAACATACTTTTAAAGAAAAGTCTTCTTAATTGATTGATATCCTTAATCATTATAAAAGCAACACAATCTTAATCTATCAGAGAGTATATATCCTTAATTAATTGTCTTCTTTTATCAGACAGGTAAAAGAGAAAAAAAGACATCACTAGTTCATTATCTCTGTCAGGCTTGTTTACGTTATTAACTGTGAAAGTGGTTGAGCTACTAAAATTTTGAATAAATAAAGTTTAGTATAATCATCAACATCATGTTTTTATGCCAAAGCAACATGGATTGATGATTTGATTAGCAATAGTGATTCCTCTAACATAGCAAAGCAATTAACTGCTTAATTTGTTGAAACATTCAACAATGAGGCCAGGTTTCACCCTTGATCAAGATGGAAAGAAGGAAAATCTTGCTAGATTCTCCTTTCCATTTGAAAGAGCATGCGCATCGAGGTGAGAACAACGATTCTAATGAGTAATGACTTTGACTAGCAAGTGTTGATGATAAAAACTTGAAATATGGCTCACCTCATTGACAACGGGAGCAAGTGTTGATGACATACAAGGATCGGAGGATGTGTACACTGATGACGTTGACAGAAGACTAGAGCAAAGATCAAACTTGGACGGGAGGTAGGGAGCGATCAACGATGACGGGGCTGGAGAGGCCGGAGGCGTTGAACGTCGAAGGGAGCGGCGTCAACGGAGGCGAGGGCCGTCGGTGAAGATTGATGCGAAGGGACGGCGTTTTCGAAGGGACGGCGTCAGCGAAGGGATGACGTCGGTGAAGGGACGACGTCGGCGAAGGGAGCGACGTCGGGGAAGATGGATGCGCGAAGGGACGACGTCGAAATGTTGAATGGCGGCGTAGGGTTTCCTGTTTAGGAATTAGAGTTTATTTTTATCTCACTTTTATTTATTTATTTATTTTATTATTATTATTATTATTATTATTATTAAAACCGGGGTGGGTTCGAGGATGGGGATAGCATACCCATACCCGCCCCGGTTTAATTTCGGGGATTTTAAAAATCCCTGAACCCGAACCAATACCCGAATTAACTCCCCAAAGCCGCCCCCGTTTCGGGTTTTCCCCACGGGACCCCAAATCCATGGGGAAAATTGCCACCCCTAGAGACAAGGTACATTTCCCAAGTAATCAGAGTTCAATTCTCACGCAGGGCACACTTACAACAATTGAACTACTGGTAAAGCTGGAGCTCAATGACAGGAGTCACCTCACTTTTTGAATTTATTTAGTGAGAATAATGTGAGGTCAGATTGTCTATCCTAGGATTAATAGGATCTAATTACTTGATAAAAAAGCTAGCCTATTTTTACTAGAAGCAAACAAAACAAAAGAAAAATTATACAAAATATAAAATTTATAAAATAACAAAATATCCATAATTGAATTAAGATGGAGAGATTATGTCCTCAGTAGATTTTCTAGTATGAATCAATTTAGTTCTTTATGTGTAATTTTTTTTTTAAATAATTCACTGGAAGTAACATTAGAATTCATTTGTATCTCTGTATTTGAGATTCCAAACAATAATGCTATATCTTTCATTGTGAAGGATAAATACATGTTGCAGAATTTAAATGTCTTTACTTTTGAATCTCAATTCTCAAAAATGTTAATTAGTAATCTCTTAAGTTGTGAAATTTTTGGTATAATGAGGAATGGCACAAAGGAGCTACTATTTATAACTTGAATGTGTTTTCATCGAGATATACTATTGAATAACCCTTTCCCTTTGTGGAAGTTTTAGAAAAAAAAATCCTATAAAATATCATAATTTACTCATCCAATGCAACTTTTTCTCCAAAGTTGATAATTGCATCTTTCGTGTAGATACAATTTTTTGAATTTCCTATAATAGAATAAAACAATCAAACTTTGTAAAATTCAATCAAATTACTTTCGTAAAACTAAGTTAAACTAAGTTTAGTCATTACCGCTATCAAAAACTTATCTAAACAATGAGACAATTATAAAAATGCAAAAATATGTATGGTGAAAAAATAAGTAACATAAACCTTAAAAACATTACCTTTGAAGATGATTGTAAGTTGAAATCTTTTAATCGACATTGTCCCAAAAAGTGAATTTATAGGTGAAAGAAAAGTCAAAAACTAGCTTAAAGTTTAGTGAGAAGGAGTTTGGTTGGAGGGAAATTACAGTTTCAATTCTTATAGTGTAGAGGTCAGGATGAGGAGCTTTGGGTGAAGAAGAGAAGAGGGTTACGACTTCTCACTGGAGCTTCAAATTGCGTTGGGACAACACCGCACCTCAAAGTTGTCAGGAGTTGCTAAGGGAAAACAAGAGAGAAGGTGATTATTCAGAAGCTTTGATCGATCGATAATACATGATTTTAGGTCGGACATTGATCACAAAAACTCAATGGGATGGAAGGAAACTCATCGGGACAGAGATATTAGGGTTTTTAGAATAACTTGAAGTGAGAAATGGTTTCGGTGGCATCAAGAAATGGGGTTTTGGGAAAAGTAAAAGTGGCTCATGATTTTTTTGGTTTTGACGAGTACACGATGTTGGTGTAATCGACCTTTAGGATTTCGATATTTGACAATATGACCAATGGTTGATCCAAACAGGACTTGATGTTTGGGAGAGAGAAGTCTAGTCAGGACTAGATGACTAGCAAAAGTAAGTCCTAACGAAAGGTTAGGCAAAGTAGAAATCCCGATGAGTGAAGTAGGGTCCTAATGAGTGAAGCTATTAAACTCTTCATAACATAAAACTTATATCATTGTTAATATTTATCTTTTGTTTAAATTCATTCTTTTCAGTCTCATTTATCATGGATTATGGCTACAGCTAGACCCGACCCCAGGCCGAGTCTGGCCCGGACCCGGCCCGGGCCTGTAACCGGGTCAACGGGTCGGTTGCCCGTTGACCCGGTTCGCCGGGTCGAACCGGAACCGGCCCGGCAAGTTGCCGGGCCGGTTCCGGTTCATGGGATGTAAACACGACGAACCGCCGGTTAACCGGCGGTTCAACCGCAAACAATTTTTTTTTTTTTTTTTTAAACGGCTTGAACCGCCGGTTAACCGGCGGTTCATAGCCGTTGGAACCGTCGGTTAACCGGCGGTTCGTAGCCGTTGGGAGGGTTTTTTGGGTATTTTTTTCAACGGTTAGAATCATTTGACCGTTTTTTGATCAATGGCTATGATTTAGTGTCCGTTACTATCAAAACTCTATAAATAGAGAGCTCATTTCATCATTTTTCACACACATCTTCTCTACTCTTAATCTCATTTTCGTATTCTCTAATCTCTACACGCTTTCGTTTTCAATTTTCAATTACAATGGAAGGAGGCCGCGGAGGTGCATCATCTCGAGCTCGGAAGGGAAAGCAAATAATGAATCCGCGGGAGGAGGACCCTAACATTCAATCCACCGATGATGAGATCGAGCATCTTCCGAATCCGACACCCGAAACACAAGGAAGTACCGATGCAATTACTTCTAAGGTTCGGGAACTTCCTCCTCTAAAGTCTTCTATTTTTATTAAACATTTTGAGAAGGTCACTCTTCCGTCGGGAGAAATGCGTGCAAAATGTAAGCACTGCAATGCTTCCTACAAATTCCAAGCCGGCGACGGCTATGGGTCGTTGAAACGACATGTAGAAACGAAACACCCGACAGAATATGGACTCGACCGTTCTCAAACACAATTATCAAGATTTTCTTCAACTAGCGGTAGTATCGATTCCGGTTTATTTTTATATTCGGATAATAAATTAAGAGAATTATTAGCTAAATTTATTTCCGTAGAACATCTTTCTTTTAGTTTTGGATCTAAATGCACATTTGAAGATTTTTGTAAAGAATCTCTTAATCCATGTGCTAAACGTGTTCCTAGGACTACACTTACTTGTACAATTAAAAAATTAGTAAAACAAGGAAAAAAGAATTTAATTGATGAATTTAGTAAATTAGATAATAAAGTTTCTTTATGTTCCGATATTTGGAGTGATCATTGGCAAACACATTCGTATATGGGTGTGACTTGCCATTGGATCGATAACTCTTGGAACCTCCAAAAAAGATTATTAGCTTATAGAGTTTTTGATGAATCACATAATGCTCATAATATCGCACAATTATTATGTTTAATTTTAGAAGAATATGGTTTAACTCATAAAATATTTTCAATATCATTAGATAATGCTAGTTCTAATACCGCTTGTATAGATGATCTAAAATTTGTTTGTCAACCTATTATTGGAGGTTTATTTTTTCATATTCGTTGTGTATGCCATGTTTTAAATTTATGTGTTCAAGATGGTTTAAAAATTTTAGAAAGTTATATTAAACCAATTAGAATTACAATTTCTTATTTATAGTCTCATCCATTTATAATGAAACAATGGGGTAGGTTTTGTAAAATTAATGGAATGAGACCTAAAAAATTTTCACGTGATGTACCAACACGTTGGAATTCAACATACCAATTATTACAAGATTCATTTCAATATAAAGAATTATTATGTTCATTTTTTGCACAAAACACTAATACTAATATATATTTATTTTCACAACAATGGAATATTTGTAGTAGTATTTGTGAAATTTTAAAAGTATTTAATGATGCAACCGAACAACTTTCCGGTGTTTATTATCCCACTGCTCAATTAGTTTTAGAAAATTTTTCTAATATAGTATTAGTTTTAAATGAACATATTAATAATGAATCTTTATCTCCTTGCATCTTAGCTATGAAAACTAAATGGGAAAAATATTTTTATTTAATTCTTGAAATTTATTTAATTGCATTTGCTTTAGATCCTAGATTTAAATTAGAAGTTTTACAAGAAATGTTAACTTTATATTATGACGCTTTAATTTCAATTAAAGATTCTTCTTCCCCTGATCCAGTTAATATTATATATAATATTAGAATTTATTTATATGATATTTATAATCAATATTATGCAAAATATGGAACACAAATTAATATTTCTGAAATTCAACAAACTACTAGTAGTAATTTAAAACTTACAAAAGCACAACTCTTATCAAAAGAACGGACAAAACATCCACGAGGATCCTCAAGTTCCACACAGGAACTTGAGAATTATTTTACGACTTCTTTTGATTTTAATGAAGCAGATAGCGAAAACTTCGATATCTTAAAGTGGTGGTCACAGAAGGCTCAAAGCTTTCCCGTTCTCTCCGTGATTGCAAAAAAATTTTTAGCTTGTCCAGTGTCAACTGTTGCTGTGGAGCAGACGTTCAGTGCCGGCGGCAACATATTAGATGAACGAGATCAACTTTGTCTCCCGACTCATTGGAAGCCCAAGTATTACTGGACGATTGGACCAGAGCGGAGAAAAGAATCCAAGGAATGCAACTTTCAGATGACGAAGTTGAAGATTTTGATACTAAAGGAACAAATACGACAGGAACAGGAAATGGAAGTGAATGAAAATGTAAAAGGATAAAAATGTAAAAGAACTACGTGGGCTTTGATTCCCCTAAAGGGATACGTAGGCAACTTAAATAAGTGCAAGCCCTTTTTTCAATAAATTTTAATTTCTAATTTTTAATGTTTAATGTTTAATTTTTAATTTTTTTTAACATATTAATTTTGAACCGTGACGAACCGTGACGAACCGTGAACCGAACCGTGAACCGTGAACCGGCGGTTCTGAACCGTGAACCGTAACCGTCTTGGGCGGTTAAGGTTAAGGGTCGACCTGCCTGGAACCGGCGGTTCCGAACCGTCGAACCGTCAGTTCCGAACCGTGGTCAAGTCTAGCTACAGCTAATCATTTTCGATTAGCAGCATTTTTATTTTATTACCTTATTATAAATGAAAAAACATTAAAAATTTTATCATTGAACTACTGCAAGTATTTTTTTTTCAATATTTGTTTTAACATTTTGTTGTTAAACTTTAATTATTAATTTTTTCTTGTTTTTTAACAACTTACTATTTTTACAATAATTAAAGTTTTTACAATTTTGTATTAAGTTTAATGAGTAAAATTATATTTTTGATGAAAACTTCACCTTTCTTCTCTTCTTTTTGATATTTGCAAAATCACTTTAGGTAATGTCCCTTACCCTTGTACCTTTAAAAATTGATTTAGTTTCTGCCTTATGTCATGATGTGGCCACCACATGGCTGTCATGTGGATCTGAAATTTAATTGACTTACTTTTACTTTAATGTTGGGAGATAAACTGAAAATGCTTCATAAACTCTAGGAGGAAAATGACAATTTTGAAAAGTTGGAGGTCAATTTACAAAAAACAGATCAAGTATGAGAGGAATGTGAAAATATATATCTGCTTTTCATTGTCTTCCTGCTCCATGATCACATTTTCCTTCTTTTTCTGTATTAGGGTATTACAATGATTATTTGGCTTGTGGTATTCAACAAGTGCTTAATCATATGACTGTCAATAACTCGGGTATTCTATGGTGTACAAGAGTACAGAGTTAGTTCACTGTTGGTGTGATTGACTTAGCATTTAATAAGGTGTGCCGGACACCATTTCTTTTCCATGCGAGTTCCATTGGATAAAGGATTTCTACCATATACTAAGACCTCATGTTAGTGGGAGTCTCGTGTGTTGGGCCTTATCTTTTTTTTCTTTGGAACAATGTTCTTCACAATACCATTTCCTTAAATTGGATAAGCATGATCCTAGTTGATCCAGCATGATATGATTTGCAACTCCACAAACTGCCAAATATTCACTGGAATTGTATCAAATAGTGAAACAAAGGAGCAGATTAATGCTTGGACCAGCACTCAGCATTTGTTGGACATTGCCTAATAGTTCATCGATGCAAATTACGAGCTGTTTCTCTTTCTATGACTCTGGACTCTTTGAGCTAAATATCATATTGTTTGAGAGAGTTGCTTATATGTCTTGCATGCTTTCTTAGGAAATAGATTACACTAAAGAAGCAGCAAATGCTGAAAATTTTTCTAAAAACTTCAAGGACATGGATTACGTGAAGGTGCCTAATATATACTGGGAATACACCACGACGCAGGTTCATATCGTACTTCCTAATTTCTTTGAGCGCATTAAATTTCATAGAAGCCTATTAAAATATTGGATCACTTTTTGCATGGACTAAGAGTTTTCATTCTGATGGTATTGCAGCATTAGCTCTAATATTAGGGAAGGGCTACTTGAAGTATTCTATGGTACGTATTTATGAGAAAGATCCAGACCGGGTCAGTATCTTGTGAACTTCTGTCCTATCTATTACTCATTTAATTGCAAATCTATTATAATCTTGATACACTAAAAACTACTGCTTATTCTTGAGTCTGATTTCTTTTGATTCAATTATGAACACTTGTCTCTCTGAAAGAAAACACTGCAAGTTTCTTATAGGCACCACCTTCTTCAATATTTGGCTAGCAAATTTTTGTTTTCGTGTGAGCTGTTTTCGTAATTTCATTTCTTTACGGTGATGGGAAGGTAAACAAAAAATATATCTCATAACAATTTTGTGATATTTTCATCTCTTTCTCATATAACTTTCTTTTCTTACGTAATGGAAGTACCAGAGTAGCTAGCTGCTATGCTATTTACATGCTAGTGTTGAAATCTTAATTTATAGTCATTTCATTTTTCTTAGCAATATCTATTATATAATTAAATTGCCATTTTATTCTTGATTATGAAAATATATTGCAAGCAGGCGCTTCAAGCAATGATTCATTCAAATGAGAGTTCTTGTTCCCACTGGCGACATGACAGCTGTCAGGCGAACAACTCAGTTCTTTCTTAATAGGTGAGGTAGAGGAAATTTCATGTAAATTAAACTTTGTATTAAGTCCCCTTGCGGCTCATCAATTTTTAAAACTTTCTATATGGTAGTTTTGAAGAGCGCCTTGTAGCCCAAAGGAAAGAGAGGGAAATGGCCACTGCAGAACTTGGATTCAAAAAACAATTGTCTAAAGAAGAAAGATTTGAAAAGAAGAAACAAAGGCTAGCAGCAATAGGTAGAGAAATAAGACCTTTTAATTTTTGTATCATGGAGGTTGAAACTTTATCTATTACTTTATGTTTGTATTCCATGAATTCTGAATCTTCAGTTTTGCAGCGGGAAGTTTAGTAAACCTTGCGACAATGTTGCATTTCAATTGCCTTCGGGTATTAGCTTTGATCACTCCAACTTTTACAAGCGACATTGCTGATTTATTTTCTTCCATCCTTCTAAACAAGTTTCTGAATGCAGATGCCTGCTACAGCAGCATACATTCTGTGTGCCTTCTTCGGATTGCAAGTCCTTGTAGGCGTTCTCAAAATAAAGAAACTGGACCAACAAGAGAGATTGATAACCGGCACGGCTTGACCTATGAGTTTCTTCCTTGTAGCAAGTTGTTGTCACACTCTTATCGATTCTCTTTTCAAATCTAATTTCCTCATCCATTTTGTATCATAGAAACTGCATCTTAGTAACAAGCAAACTTGTAAATGGTGCATTATAATTGTAAATATAACATTGTAGCTCTCATTCTTATAGAGTTGAAAGATTTGCTCGAGTCCTGTAGAATTGCCTAGGTTAGTTCCTGTCACTCTTTTTTATCAATTGACTCGACCAAACAGATCATGAAGATTGATCATTGCTCAACTTCGATGCACAAAATAGTGCCATTCTCAGAGTCTTCAACATCCATTTTACCAGACAATCATCGGGGACCAATCCATCACAGTTCGTTCAGATGACCCCATCAAACCATGTGAATGAGAGGACTTACCTTCTTGATTTGTGCTCACTTTTTCTTCCATTGATTGAACATAACTGACAAGTAGATCTTAACTTGTTGCAAAATAAACGATAATTACAAGCAAAGTTAATATCTAGTTGCCAAATCGAACAAAAAAAAAATCCTCAGCTGCTGCTTTCTGTAGTCATTGCGACCCTAAGGAAAGGAAGTTTGAATGACAGGGAACATCTAGAAGTCCAGATTGAGCCATTTATTGTAGTACACGCATGTCTTGGGCGATATAACCCCATCGGGTGTGCATTCGCTTATTCTCGGGCACACTCCGCAAGGAACTGAAGCCAAGTAACCAGCTTCAGTTCCCACTTTTCCCCTTGAGATCCTATAGCAAGTCTTACCTGATGGCACCCGCGCGAATTCTCCTGCACCCTTGCTCCTAAATTCCTCAATCTCTTTGTCAAGAACCAAGGTACGAACGATCTCAAGCAACTGCTGCATGCTACATGGCACGTTCAGCACTCTTGAGGCCTCTATGGACCTTGATATTTCTTCCATTGTTGTGACTTTGTGCTCCGCAATGTACCTCAAGCAAACTCTCTTCAAAGCATTGATGAGCTCCGTATCGAGTTTTCCATCGGTGTACCATGAACCACCAGATATTTCCCTTGATGGTTCAAACTCCACAGCCATGAACATCTTTTTAGCTCTGTTGTGAACATTGACGACATCTTTTATAAGGTTTTTGTTCTGCAGTGACTTGAGGGCCTTGGTGACAACAGTGTTAGGAAGACCTGTTTCTCTTTTGATGTCCGCTGTCCAAATCCCCATGCTTTGTTTGCTCTTGATCGATGTGTAGATTTTTTGTTCAGCTTCCGGGAGTGGTGGAGGTTTAGATTTGGAGTCAGGATGTGGCCTCTTCTGTGGTAACATTGGAGGCTGACTCTTCGAAACTAATCTACATTTACATTCACAAAAAAAATCAGAGAATGCAAACAAGTAATAATTCTAGCAGAACAAAATGTAATTGTTTTTGTTATCTATTTGCCTACTGCATTCCATAATTAGTAACATTCAGTCGATTCAACGTTTCTCATTAGAGCTAAAACAAAATTCTTTAAAGTGAAAATATCGAACAGAATAAAATTGATGAGACCAAAAGTAGATAACCCTAGTGTTTTTCAAACTATATACCATAGAAAACTCTTTCTAATGATATTGAGAAAATCTTTGAAGCTATTCATAGAATAGATGGAGCACAAGTTGTACATGACGACAAAGTGGTTTTTTAGTCGGTCTTCAGGAAAAGAAATCCAGGGGCAGAATTCGGTCTTACACAGTTAAGTAGAAGACACTGCAGTAAAGGTATGTAACAAAGAGGAAGTCATCGGTATAATACAAGATGTGATTGAATGTTGAAATAAGCAATACAGGTAAGCCGTTTGTGTGAAGGATTAGGAGTTGTCTCAAAGGTACAATTTCTAGCAGGTATAGTCATGATTAAAAACATAGCCTAATTGTTTTATTACAATAAGAAAGTTATGTAACAATTTAAATGTGATTGTTGAATTAGGATACCAAATGATTCACTAAGTTGTAAGCTATAGTTTCATCTCCGTTAGAAAGGGAGAAAACAGAAAAATGCAATGAATGGTGCCTTGAAGAAGAGACAACCAGTTACGGACCTTGTCGTCCTCAATTTTCCAACAATTTCCAACAGAAAAAATTTAAGATCTTTTCATTTCTTAGTTGCACAAAAATTTCTCAGTTGCACAAAAGAGATTAAAGGGACATCTAACACCATCTGGAGGAATCAGAAACCGGGAGATCAAATGAAAAGGGGAATCAAAATTGTAGCAATAAATGAAATGGCAGAAGCAACAACCTAAAAGGTTCTCGCTTTCTTCCACACGGTGCCAGGGAGGGAGGCCGCTGGAGGTTGCTGGAGGTTGCTAGAGGTCGCGAGAGGGAGGTCGCGGGAGGTGGCTGCTGGAGATCGCGGGAGGAGGGAGGCCGCGGAGGGCGCGGGAGGGGGCCGCTGGAGATCGCGGGAGGAGGGAGGCCGCGGAGGTCGCTGGAGGGAGGTCGCAGGAGGGGGCCGCGGGAGGGGGCCGCGGGAGGTCGTGGGAAGGAGGTCGGGGGCGGACGCTGGAGGCCACGGGATGGAGGCGATGCCGGCGGGAGGTCGCTGGAGGGAGATGACGTTGGAGGGAGGCCTTAGAGGTCGCGAGAGGGAGACGACATGGAGGGAGGCCGCAGGCGACGCTGGAGGTTGGGGGAGAGGAGGTGACGCTAGGGCTTCTGTGCGTGGGCGCGTGCAAGCGTTTTGCACGTGAGAGGGATCGTATAACGTGAGAGGGATCGTATATAACATATGTGGTCCAGGGAGAGACCAGGGATAAGTGGTCCAGAAGATCTGATCCCGGATGATTCGGTGGCGTGCATCAAGCAAGAACGACTAAAAATAGGAAAAAAAAAGCCGTCCAGGTTCAGATCTGTCTTCCCATCGATGAACGAACGGATGTGAGTCTCGGGCAGCATCCGTTCCATCGCGTCCTCCTCCTGGGCCTCCGGCTTCTGCCTTCCGACAGCCCGTCCGTTCCCCAAGCTTCCACCGTCTGTGATTTCCTTCCGCTGCTTGCCGCTAAGGAACTCTCCGCTGCTGCCGCCATCGATTTTGTGTTCCTTAGTCAACCTCTCCCTTGCTGTTCGGGTGAACAAAATTTCCCTCTTTCTTCTCACTACTGATTTGCCAGAGTCGATTTTAGTACTTGATCTGATTTGATCTTTTCCCTTTGCTTGCTACTTACTAGGATGAAGTCGTTGGCGTCGAGGTTAGGTTTCTGGGTCGTAGTTTTGGCGATTCTCAGTGCTGTGAATTGCGGGCAATCCAAGACTGACGACGCTTATGTCACCCTCCTCTACGGGGACGAATTTCTCCTCGGAGTTCGTGTTCTTGGAAAGTCGATCAGGGATACAGGATCCACAAAAGACATGGTTGCTCTTGTCTCAGATGGCGTCTCCGACTATGCTGAGAAGCTACTCCGTGTAAGTTTTCCCTAATTTTCTTCCTTGCTGAGATTATTTAGGTTCAAATTTTGTAGCTACCGTCTCAAAGAGATTTGCGTTCTTCTCTGCTGCAAGTGATTTATCGGGAAGGCTTTGCAAGATGTACTTTTGGCTATTGGAATGTGATAATTTTCGAGATTCTGAGTGTATATATTATTATCATAATTAACATTAGGCAATTCTATATTAGTGTGTTTCATTCATGAACTAGATTAGTATGTCTCATTTGTCTAGTGGCAAAAGGTGAAGCCATCACCTTAGCGTCCCCGCAGCTCCTCCACGACGACCCCACACACTGGAAGGGGTAAATCATGGGGGCTTATTCAGCCTTAGACCTTCCTTGACTCATTATTTCCAAAACTCCTCTTCAAACTGGAGTGTTGATGTCTATCATGCTTAATTTGCCATATAATAACATAACTTACCAAGTGACTTTGTAAAATATCAAATTGGAGCGTAGGTGTCTATCATGCCTAACTTGTGATTTAATAACATAATTTAGGTCCAACTAAGTGGCTTTGTAAAATATAATTAGTCTATTCTTCAAAGAAGTGTATGACATGTTGATATACTTGGACATAGTAACCTTTCAAATGAAATGGCAATTAACGGCACCATATACTGGAGTGCTTGGAATGTGATTAATAGCTTGATTGTTGCTACACATATTTGTTTTTTAAGTATGTGAAAACTCAAGATGTGCTAATAAGGACGTGATCCACATCATCTCACAAGTTCTCATAGTTTTATAATTTTTTTTAGCATGAGAGTGGGCTACAATTCTTTGTTATTGCTCTTTTACATAAGTAAGTTGTTTTCATCAGAATGTAAAACTATAAAGTGGACTCCTATAGTCCTATTAATTGTTGATCTGACATATCAACATCATAGAATGTTTCAATATTGAAATGCAAGATGTCCGCATTTCTTAGTGAGGAAATCTTGTTGAGGATCATCAATGTTATGAAGCTTCTCTATGCAAGAAAAAAATTGCTCCTTTATCCTGGGAAAATAATGAGCATAAAGTGCAAAGAGAAAAAGCGATCACAGTGAGAGAGAGGCACGAGAAGAGTGCCTATGCCCATGACCACAACAAATAAAATTGTATTGCTCAAAACATACACCAATTAGGCATGCACAACATGGTAGCACCCTCTCCTATTATAGACCAAGGAGTTAGTGATACTGTCAATCGAATCTGCAATTATTGTATCTGGTAGAGGTAACTTTAATCTACATCTTCCAAAAGTTGAAATCTCTATTGTCAAATTTATTTATTTTTAACCTTCTTTTACTGCCATTAGATCCACTGGGAGATACTTAGGCCATTAAAAGGAACTCCTAAATTGGATGATACTTGGTTCATAGAAGATGAACTTTGTTAGATAGTAACATAATATTCTTTGAAATCCAACAAAAATAGAAAAGCCAAAGTTAGCTTCCTTAGGTGTGCCTCTTGACCATCCACTCGTACACCTATACACGACATTGGAAGCTTGATCAAGATTTGAAGTCTTCTTAGTTGATGGAGTTAAGTTGAGATCTTTTTGGTGAGGGAGGATAATGCAATACTTAGTATTTTTTTTTTGTAATTAGATTTGAAGTGGTAAAATATTAATTTTGATTACTTTGGTTTTAAGAGAAAATTGTTGTAACAGTATAGGTTGTTTATTACTAAGGTCATCCAAGTTATTTTAGGAGAAGAATATTTAGTGTCCAGTTTTAGGTGAAGGGCCATGGCTGGCATTTATAAAAGAAGACTTAATCTCTCTTACCCATTCATCTTTTGGTTTAATAAATTCTTTTTGTGACTTTTGATTGTCCCTTGTGCTGCATGACAACAATACTATATTTTCTGTTCCACTTAGCAAGTGAAATCATGGTTGATCAGTTCCTGCTGATTTCTGACGGTTTCACCGAATATGTACTGATAGGATGCTATTCTTTATCATTGTTAATGTGTTAACTTATGGAATATGAAAAACTGCATACATTGAGATATATACTAAATGGTATTGGTTAGAAATTTAGTTAATTACAACACAGATGTCAGTTAAATCTTGGCAATGAGAAGATGGGTCCATGTAAGTCTTAATTTACCTGTGCCATATTGCATACGCTACAAATCTAATTGGTGAAAACCAAAGATTTTTAATTAAAGTTTTTTGTCAAAGTTGCCAAGGGAACATAATGATTTTGCATGTGATCATGCTGAGAGCTTGAAAAAAATTTGTCACTATACATAGCTGGTCAAAATTCTCCTTCTGTGGTTGATATTGGTAATTTGTCCATGGTTAATTTTTTGTTGTTGAATTTGTATATCTTGTGGCCGGGATTCTTTATTATGATTCAATAATTACTATCATATATCTGCATCTTTTCTCCCTTTTAATTTGTTGGATTTGTGTTGGGTGCTCACTTATCATTTTTAGATTAAATGTAGGCTGATGGTTGGATTGTTCAGCATATAAGTTTATTGGCTAATCCAAATAGTGTGAGGCCGAAGAGGTTTTGGGGAGTGTACACAAAACTTAAGATATTCAATATGACAAACTATAGAAAAGGTAATTTTTTTAACTATCTTATAAACTGTTCGTTGCTTTTCATCCATTTCCCTTATAGTGGATTTATTAAGCTAATCTTATTCTTTTCCAGTTGTTTATCTTGATGCTGATACAATTGTGATAAAGAGTATTGACGATCTATTCAAGTGTAGAAAGTTTTGTGCAAACTTGAAACATTCTGAAAGATTAAACTCTGGTGTGATGGTTGTGGAGCCTTCTGAATCCATTTTCACAGATATGATGAGCAAAGTAACTACTTTATATTCATATACTGGAGGTTAATTTCTACACTAATTTCTTTTACAACTTTTAAATTTTAGAGCGATGTTAACAATAAATGAATATTTAGCTTCTATAGAAGGTTTTTAACCATGTAATATTGCACGTTTTTGATTGAGCTTGAAAATATAAATTCAAGAATGACTAGAAATCTCAAGCATCTAATTATATTTTTTTGGGCAAAAATCAAAAGGGCGCCTCTAATTATCAGAATCGTTAAAAGGGGCGCCTCTTTTTTTTTTTAAATAATAATAAAGAAAATAAATAGAAAGGGTGCCCTACCATATTTCTCATATTGAAGTTACCCTTATTCACAACCACTATGTAGCTGCCACAACTTGTAAAATAAATTAATTCAACTTATTCAAAAAAATCTATACATAGATTTTATATATAAAAAATACTAACTTGGTCAAAATTGCTCAAACTTGATCAAAATTGCTTCAACATGGTCAAATTCACCATAAATCTGTTGGAACAAGGATTAATCAGCTAGTATTGTTGTAGTAGCCAAGTTGGTACAACATTTTTATAGTGAATTTGATCATATTCAAATGATTTTGATCAAGTTTGAGTATTTTTAACCAAGTTGGTAATAATTCTTGTTATCTAAAAGTGCTCTATGTATATATTTTTGATCAAGTAGCTATGTCATGGCTGCTACACATTGTAGCAGCTATACCAAAGTTGCTACAACAATATGAATAAGGATAACTTTGGTATGTGAAATATGGTGGCATGCCCTTTTGTCTTTTTTTTTTTTGAAAATGGGGCGCCCTTTTGACAATTTTGATAATAGGGGCATCCTTTTGATTTTTGCCCTATTTTTTTCTTCTGATTCTTGTCATCTCAATAATTTTTCTTAAATTTCTGCAGGAGATCAAGGTTTTCTGAATACATATTATTCTGACTTCCCCAATGCACATCTTTTTGAGCCAGATTTGTCAACTGATGCCATGAAAACTAGACCTGTACCTGAAATGGAAAGGTTATCAACCCTGTATAATGCAGATGTTGGTCTTTACATGCTGGCAAATAAGGTGAGTTACTAGTACAAATGAAACTAATTGTACAAATTTACATTCTTGCATGCTTTTATCACGGGTTCGAATCCTGGAAACAACCTCTTGCAAAAAACAGGGTAAGGCTACGTACAATGGATCCTTCCCCGGGACCCCGCATGGCGGGAGCTTCGTGCACCAGACTACCCTTTTTTTACATTCTTGCATGCTTTTATCACCACTACATTCCATAAAGTTGTCTTCTACTATTATTATCTTGAGAGAATGAAGAAAGGTTACTTGTTTTTCTTAGGTTACACACACTTGTAGTGATGTTTTTTCACTTCCTAATTAGTCTCCCCTTATCCTTATTGATTTAGGTATCTTTTGCTACCTTTATTACCTAGCATCAAGTAACTAATATCTCAACTGATGTGATAGCGATAAATATATTCCTACATGGTGTCTTTAGTTGGAAGGTTATAATATTAATGCCTTTTATATCTGGACATGCCCTTCTTTGACCATTGTCTTGAAGGTATTGAAGATTTCCTTGATGTTTCTTATTGATATGGTGAGCTTCGGTCACTCCTAGGTTACTTCCATGGTCCAAAATGATTTGGGGTCATTGCCAATCTTGTTGGTAATGCAACAATTGATGGTTTTGAATTCTCTGTGTTGGGTTCAACAATATATAGGATTGTGCAGAAATAAACTACATTCTCTTCTTAATTCATAGTCTTAAAGGTATTGAAGCTTTCCAAGATGCTTTCTAACAGATATGCTGTGCACCGAGCACACTTAGGTTACTTTCGTAGTCTAGGAGCCATTGCCAATCTTGTTGGTAATGAAGCAATTGATGGTTATGGATTTCCCATGTTGGGTCATGGTTGTGTCTAACATATCCAACTATACCAAGTGTCAAACAAAATCTATTTTTGGACTTTTGAGTGGTTTTTAGCATGATTTTGCGTGGGGATAATTAAGTTTGCAAATTATCACCCTAATGGAGCATTTTGAAGAATAGGAGATACCTAAGGTGTGTTTGGAGTTTGTGAGACCTTATTGTTTTAGAGAAGAGGGGGTTCTTCTCGTAGAGCCTTTTCGTGCTTGGGGAAATCTAGGAGTGAGGTTTTCCACTTTACTATATTTCAATAGTTAAGGGAGGGTACGAAAGTTATTTTCATTTTTTAATTGCATTTTTTACTTATATATTATAGGCTTTGAATCTATTTGATAACTATAGGTTAACTTTGTTAAATGGCTCAACATCTTATTCCTTGCATTGGAAAAACTTTGTTAAATGGCTCTTGATTTTTTTTGGTGCTTTTCTACTTCTAAAGACAAAGATTCCATTGGGCTTGTGTTTCATCATGTTATTTTGTATTCTAACATACAATGCTAGAGTGGTCCCCAACTGTATCTAGTGCTATTAAAGACAATTGTGATTCTAACAAGTGATATTAGAACTCAAATTATTAGATCTTGCACTGATGTTTCATAATGTATGGATTGACATTGGCGACAAGTTGTTTGTAGATGATAATGAATTTAGTCAGCAAGGAAGATTTCTCTATCATAGTTTAGATGAAAAATCTACTTTCTCATGAAAGCAATTAAGGATATTAGGTTTATTGATTAAGCAGTGTCTATGGTATAGTGTGGTGTACTTTAATTGAGAAGGATGAGATATATTTATTAGATAGAGGATTAGGAAATTATGGAAGGTGAGCTTACAATTAATGAGTTATACAAAAATTAAAGACATGTTATATTGTAATTAATATCAACAAACATGACAAGAGACGAACATTTGATGCAGCACATTCTAAGGCCTCGTGGATGAGATATCCATGGTAAGCAAGAATCAAAGTTGTACAGTTAATTATCTTTTTCTCTGGTCAAGATATCAAAGTAGTCTTTAAAGTCAAATTGGTAGGAACTTCTAGGTCTAAGTCAATAGAGGATTTTTCTATAATCAAATTATCATAGTGGTCTTCTAAGGTTGTATTTTATGATTCAATTGTAAGGCTCGTCAAGTTTATAAAAAGTAAATAGTTTGGATGATTTTTTAAAATTTAGTTTTATAATTGGATATTAGGGTTGAAGTTTGTGGTTTAATTATAAGTTTCTTTGAGTTAAGGAAAAGTAAATGTTTTCTTTAAATTTAGATTTATCATTGGATATTTTCCTCTTAAAGCTGGGTTCTTAATCTTTAAATTATGGAATTTTTTAATGGATTTACTTTCTACAATTTTTCTGTGCGCAAGGAAGGAGGGATTTGACCATTAGCGTATTATGACTATTGTCTTACCTATAAATCAATTATTCTGTTGGCCTAAATTACCTAATAAATTAATGTCGAGTTCACTAAGGCTTTAGCTAAATCCAACGTGTTGTGAGATATTTTCATGCATCAGACACTTTCCCGTTTGTTAGGGGATGATTCATCCAGATGCACAACTGGACTTGGTTAATTTCAAGAGATGACGTTATGCTATATCTTTCCTTAGTAGATATAATTTCATCATATAAGATGTACACAATGTCACAATTGACGTCAATCCAAAATTTTCTATTCTTCACAATAGCACAACCCACAGTAGTCAACTACAACAAAGAATTTACCATGCGATCCTAAAACACAAAACACGCAATACATGAATCTAACATTTGTGTCACAATATCAAATTACCATGCATTATAAAGTAGTAAATCAAGTACCAAGTCATACAACAAATCCATAATAACACAACTAAAATACTGAACATAAAGTTTGTGAAATCCAATTTAAAGTAAGTCCAACAGCAAAAGCATCAAGTCCTATGGAGTCTGGTTCCTGGTCTTTATTGGCACCATGAGACCACCTCTGAGCAGAACTATGGACTTGCTACTCCTTGTCTGAGAATCTGAGGGCACAAAAATGGGTGCAACAACATAAATATACCACATAAGTCCTGTTGGCCAAAATAAATACAATGCAAATACAATAAGTATAGAATGAGGCAGCCATGCAGAGTATCAAATGACATGCAATTCAGATTTTCATATGTAACTAAATATAAGTATCACTCTAAAGAGAGCATGGATTAACAAATGTCAGCCAATAGGATGATATATGCCTTCCATATACTGCACCACATACTTGTGCTCCATCCAATACAACATGCACACAGTCAGCATCTACACCATGGTAGAATAAATAAAACCTCCAATTACATGACCGAAGGTCTAAAAATGCATAAAGTTAAATTGTCGGAGCACACCATGCAACATGAATCACACAAAGTTCCCTCTATCACAGGCACCACCTCAGAAAAATGGTTGGAGCTCACCAAGTAATGTAAGAGTTGCACAAAGTGCCCTTCATTGTAGGGACCATTTACTAAGAATGATGGCTGACATCTACCAGATAATGCGCGAGTCTTATATAGTGTCCTCCATCACAGGGACACTATCTCAGTAAAAACAATGATGCGAACATGCATCACACAGCAAATGTTTGAGCCTTCCAATGAGCTTGGAACATCATAGTTCTAACTATAGGTGGTCCAGTGACCTGTACAGTATCCCCCACCTTAGAAGTCTATTAGTTTTCCTTACACAAAAATTCCTTTATTTCACCTCCAAACATGTTTAGAGCAGCATTAGCAAGTTGGAAAAACACCCAATTAGAGACCCTGCGGATATGTTACAAGTCTGACATTCCAAAATGTAGTTACAAAGACTAATGCCCATCTTTTAAGTGTCTTAAAAAACTTGCTTAGACCTTGGCTCGGCCCAAAGTTTGCCCAAATTACCAAATTGCAATTCTATCTCAGCAACATAACATAATCTCTTTAGTTGACTCTATGTTGAATTGAAACTTACTAGCGACAAGTATATTCCCTCTAGAAGCACCAAATTCCTCCTTTTGTAGTTGCCCTCGAATCAAAAGACCTTTTTAACTCCAATAAAACATATAGATCAGCGCCAAAAGTCCTTATTTACATGTTAGGATGCAAGGTCACCCTTGAAACTATCAACACAAAGAAAATAAGGACTAACAATGTCTTACCTATCCTTGAAGAGATGGGTCCTTCCTTTTTGTCATATCACTAGAAAGTGGCTGCTGAATCTTGAAGAGGGCAACTATCACAGAGTGGGTTAGGGATACAGCTAGATTTTGTAAAGAGAAGAATAATAAGTGGAACTCTAGTTTGAGGTTCATAATGGGAAAAAATGAATGAAGGAGGGAAGAAGAAGGTGTTTGTGTGTGGACGAGGAGGGGAAATCACATGGTATAGAAGGGGATCTGCTAACTCCAAGTACCTCAAACCAAGGTTTAACCTAATTCTTCCCTTGAATTGAACTGAAATTAACTTGGTTTAGCTTTGGTTCAATCATAACTTATTCAATCAAACTCTAAATCCAAGTAAAATTTGAGTAAAGCTATCTCAAAACTCTTATTTTGAATTTGACACAAGTTCAAAGTTCCATCTCTGAAGGCTCATTTTTAAATTTTAAAGTTCAAAACATATTTAATATTTATTAATAAATTCAAATAAATTATAGTAATTAAATATATGAAAAATGGGCATATCCCAGTTACTTATTGTAATGTATTCCTTAGAGCCTTGGCAGAAGGGGAGCCTTGGCGCAACGGTAAAGTTGCTGCTTTGTAACCAAAAGGCCACGTGTTCAAATCCTGGAAACAGCCTCTTGCAAAAAGCAGGGTAAGGCTGCGTACAATGGATCCTTTCCTGTGACCTCACATGGCGGGAGCTTCGTGGACCGGGCTGTCCTTTTATTTGAACTTAGTTAAATTTACTTCCAATTTGGGATATGTATACATTGGGCCTTTAGTTTTATATGTAATGAAATGAAAGGAAAAAGATAGTGTACTGGGTTCGGGGGTGTCGTGAGCAGCGACGGTGGCAGTGTGGTGTGCACAGTTCGTGAGACTTAGCTAGGGACTGCTATAGTGGGATTTCCTGCTTTGGTGCATGGGTTTGTGGATGGAAGCTTGGTGCAAAGCGCTGGGTCATGGAAAGGGCTGATCAATAAGTTGCCCTGTCACTAGAGGGCGCTGATGCATCCACATAAGGCTCAGTTGGCAATGAGGTTGCAAAAATGTGTTGCACGTATGATGTCAGTGAAGTTGAGAGGTTGGGAGAAGCAGTGGGGTGGCTTAACTTGTGGGGCACTACAAATAAGGGTGCAAGTGATGTGAATGTGAGGAGGGAGGTTGACCTTGAGCTTGAGGCCAATTAGTAGTGGGCATGCGGACGATTGGCAGAGGACTTTATTTGGCCAGGATGATGGTGCGAAGGGCTTTGAGAGGTAGGGAAGATATATCTTTTCTCTACTCGACTTCTGTGGCTCAGGAACTTCTAATGAGGATGTGAGATCGATTGAGGGGTAGTATCCACACAAACTCAGCTTAGATGAAGAAATTGCAAGGAAATAAAACAAGTGCTAGAGGGAATTGGGAAACTCATATGGATACCAAATTAGGAATTCAATTTCGATACCAATTGATGCAACATAAAAGGTCACTTTGCAAAACTCATCAAAAAGGAAAAGATCATTAATCGAATAATAAATACATACATGAGATGCTAAACCTTTTTATGAACTGAAAAATGACTTTAATTCTTTGTGGAAAGAAATATAATAAACTATAAATTTTTACTCAATTTAGACAACTTTGAAATTTTAAATGAGTTTAAATATGAATTTCAACTGTGTAACATGTAATACGAATTTATCTATATACATACATATGCATATTATAAAAACCTTAGTGGTTTGATTTAGTTTTAGTGTTTTTATAGGCTTAAATAATTTTTTTTTCCCTACTTTACAAATTGAAACCAAATTGATAAACTAACAAATTGAATTTCAATGATCTTGGATTATTAGTTTTGGATTACTGCTAGAGTTAAGGGGTATCTTATACATAGTTGATTTGGAAGTCATTTTACCTCACCCATCTGTGAGCTACATTTGCAACCCTCTACCCTTCCTACAAGTCCCCTTTTGCCCTTTGTCACTTGTGAGCCCTGTTGATCTTGTTCATGTGCCCTCCATCATCCATCCTTGTATGTTGGCATAGTTTTGCATTTTGCCCTTGTTGATGATCCCTCCTCCCTCCATATTGATTGGTGAACCCCTCCCTCTGTATTCAATGTTTTTTTTTAAATTTTTTTGCAAACAAAGAATGTATATTCGTATACATAAAATTTCTACTCAAATTCAACTATGTTGCAATCTTTGGAAAGATGAGAAAGCATTTATTGTAGGGAAGAGATGCAAATGTCTGATATTTGAATTGTTTTAAAGTACATACTTGGTAATGAGTTAAGGATTTTTGGTGCCGATTAATCCATTTTTGATGGAGCCCCTTTCTTGTTTAGGCATCTGAATTTATTTGATCACGATTAGGGGTGGCAATTCGGTTCGGGTTCGGGTTGACGAATTCGGGTTGGCAGGTTCGCAGGTTGGCAAATGACAACCTGAACCCGACCTGATTATTAATTCGGGTCAAACTATTCAACCTGAACCTGATCTGTTTATTTGCACTTGACCCGAATCCGACCCGTTTAACCCGTTTGACCTGTTTGACCCGAACATGACCTAAATTCATTAAAGAAATTTTGTATATTAAATTAAAAATTAAAATAACATTTATTTACACAAATTGAAAATCCATATCATAAATGATAAGCCATGGCAACATTGCAATCAATAGCATATCTCTATGTTTATAGTTTTAACTTTTTTAAATTTGTAATTTTAGTTTAAATTTATAATTATTTATAAACGGGTTTGCGGGTTGTAATTGGGTCATTTCAGGTTGACCCGAACCCGACCTGTTTATTAATTGGGTCAATTGGGTTGACCCGATTTCGGCCCGAACCCGAAACTACCCAACCCTAACCTGATTTTTTCGTGTTCGGTTCGGGTCGTGTTTTCGTGTCGGGTCAAAAATTGCCACCCCTAATCACGATTCATCTTCTTTCTCGCAAATGAGGAATAGTACCTGACTAGTGAAACTAATATCCATAATTATTGCAGATGTTTTAGAAGTGAGTGTTTTATTGGAGTGGGCTTGGAAAGTGGGAGAGTGTGAAAAATTGGCAAAGGAATTAAGTTTCACCTAATAAAATTCTGATCATCAGTAGTGCAGTAAGTTTTATAAAGGTTCAGTATGGCCTTGCTCTCCTAATTAACAGTCTTATAGACGTGGTCTACAAACAGATCTTGGAATTCCGAGTGCTCCATATTTGCTTGACTTTTGCTTTGTAATTCACACGTCACCAGATCAGACCCATATTTTACTTTAATGTACATAAGAACTGGTACGTTCTTCAAAACCTTGTGTTTAGCAAACTTTTGATTGATAATTGGTGACCTTTAAAATTGCAATATATTGTCAACTTGCATTTCATGTTAGCTTCTAATTGGCATTTTTAAATGCACCCTGTTTGAGCATTAGATGACTTGTGCTTTCTGTGCAGTGGATGGTTGATGAAAAGGAACTCAAAGTAATTCATTACACCCTGGGGCCCTTGAAGCCCTGGGACTGGTGGACAGCTTGGCTTCTGAAACCAGTTGATGTGTGGCAGGTGATTGCCCTTATAGCTTTTTTTATTTTCTGTGAATTTCTTTGTAACTTGTCCATTAGGATCAGAGTGCTTTCTATTGGACTTCCTTTTCTGACATAATTGTGCGATTGGTTCATGCTAATTAGAAACCTAACTTACACTGCTTATTTAGTTGACAATTAGAATTTTTTTTTGGCATTGCTTGTATTGTATTACAGAATGTGCGAGTGAAACTTGAAGAATCGCTTCCTGGAACTGGTGGCGGAAGAAATCCACATGATCAGCTGTTGGTGCAAATTCTATTTGCATTTCCAGTTTGCTTGTTGTTTATATGTTATTATAGATCACTTCTTCTGGTTAGTAATTTTATTTCTTTTGCTACTTTGAATGACATTTTCTAAAATACCCTTTTTTAGTAGTTTGTTTCTGTTTCACAGGCGAGCAGAGATTTCACCACTAAATTTTCTCGAAGTTCTGTAATTGATTATGTAAGGCGTATATGCTTGCATTACAGATCAGGCACACTTCCTACATATTCTGGTGCTGGTGTTGCTTCATCTTCTTTTGTGAATACAAATCAACAGGTCAGTCTTCTAATATAAAAGTGATTAGGAAGTTGGTTTTTTATTTTGTTGATCAAGAAATAATGCATCATCGAACTTGGAAAACTAGAGGGTTTGATTTTTTTTTTTTTTTTTTTTTTTTTGCATAGTCTATTTAATTGGAGCTGTCTAACCTTTTCTTGGTGTCTCCTGGTTTCGACCCATAGACGATATAATTCAGCAAGCAATCGGAGATAGAAAAGATTATTGGAAAACATTAACTTCTAGGTATTTTTACAATTCTACATTTGGTTGTTTATAAAACTTAATTATGATGCATTTAGTTCAAGAAATGAAATAGAGAAGGAACATAATGACAATTCTTAACGATGGTGGAGGGAAGAGATTCAAGGTGATAAAAATCTAGGATGGAAAGGGAAGAGAAAGGGGGGGGGGGGGGGGGGGGGGGGGGCAAAACGCGGTCGGCGTCTGCAGCTCACTGTTAGTCCAGAGTTCACGGGGCCGCAATGATTTGCAACCAGGTCGCACACTTGCAACTGCAACTCATGGAAAGGCCAACGAGCTTGTGGCTTGATCGGAACGATTGTCAGCCCAATTGCTAGCTCGCAGTTGCTGCAATTGCAATTCGGAGCTCGTTGCTGTGACTCAGGTCCATGCTACGATCATGACTCATGGCCAAAATGCTAGAAGCCTAGAGCAACTCGTTACCTCGACTTGCGGCCAAAATGAAACTTGCTTCGTGATTTGTTTGTGATTGTTGGCTCTTTAAGTCCCTCGCCAAATGGAGTTTTCTGTGACTTGGAGAGGGGGGATGGAAACTTCGTCTACTCAATTTAGTTGGATGACAAATTGTTCACTCGATTTTGGCTTTCCAAAAAATATCCAAAAATTGGTCCACAAACAAATTCTAAATCCATCAGATCATTTATTTTGATTAAATAAATGGTGGATATTGTCACTCTCGCGCAATTCATCGTTTTTATTGCCCATGTTTTAGAGTAAATAGGCAAAAGAGGAGAATAGGAATATTAATCCCTTTGTTTTAAGGAATAAAAAATATTTTAGTTGATTTCTTATGTTTAATATGTAGGAATGTAATAAGTCATGTACGATGAATAATTTTGGCTTGTCTGACATCCACAATCCTTTTGGCTTGATCCAACCAATTTACCTGGCTTGAGATTTACCCAAGCTGTCCAATCTAGTTGGCTCAATTAATCTACCTAATTTCATTGCAGTAATTAGCTTGACCAACATGATTGACTTATCTAGCTTGTTTGATCCACTTCAATCCACTGATGCAACCCATTTTATCCAATGGATTCTCTTTTCTTGTTCATAACGTATTTGCTTTGAAGGGCTCAATAGAGGAAAGACAAGTATTGTTTGGAGAATGGAACAGTGGAAGAATAACTATTCCTTATTCCATAAATAGCTGAGGTATTCCTCATGATTAGGCAATCATAATTCCATGGAATTGATATTTTGAGTTCATTTTTGGAATCCTCACTTTTTGAGAATGATTTGGATGAAATCAAATATATTCCTCATACTTTTGAGATCCAAATGTAAAGAAAACCTACCTTTGAGAGGAAGAAACTTGAGAAGTGGCTTGGGCCTCTACGAGGAGTGGTGTTAAGGCTTTGTTGCATGGGGAGACATAGAGGTTTGAGGTGCTTGGGCATAAGGGAGGACTGAGGAGGAAGTTGAAGCTTTCAGGTTTGTAGGTTAGTCAGTGTTGTTGAGGAGATGAGGACTCTTTAAACAAAGTGAAAGTTTGCGTTAAGAATCCTCTCGATGAAGTTTTTGGAGTTAGACTTATTAATTTAAACTAATTATTATATGCTTAATTTTTAATAATAAAATTAAATAAATAAATCATTATTATTAGTTTAGGATTGTTATTAGTTAACCATTAATTAGCTTAATTTAAATTAATTAAATTGAATTAAAATTAACTACATTAATTATAATTATTATATAATTCAAATTAATTATTAGTTTAGGATTGTTATTAGTTAACCATTAATTAGCTTAATTTAAATTAATTAAATTAATATTTAACTAATTAAATTGAATTAAAATTAACTACATTAATTATAATTATTATATAATTCAAATTAATTTATTTAATGGAATATAATCCTTTGCCAATAAATTTAATAATTTTAATAAATTAAATTATAGATTAAATTATTTAATTCAACATAAGTTTATTTAAATTGGAAAAATCATAGATTATGAATTAAAATTAAAATTAAAATTAAAATTAAAATCAAATTTAATAATCTAATTGCAATTAAGTAAATTTAAATTAAATTTTAAATTAATAAAATTAAATAAAATAGTGTAGCAGAAAGGGAAATAATTGTGACCTTTTTGAAGTTGCTAGAATCCACTAGTTCCAAAATATTTTAAAGTGAAGGCACTCTAATAACCACCTATCTCATAGATAGAATTTCTTTAGTCCTTCAGATTAATTTCTCAGTATCACTACTTTTACTAGCATATCCAAATCTTGAATCTCTCTCATATTCCTACGTCTTCCACTTAGGTTGTTTGGATGCACTTTTTTTTTTTTTGCATATCCATCCTTGGAACCTCAAAAAACCTTATCGAAAATTAACCAAATGTGTCCATTGGGTATTCACCTACTCAACATGGGTACAAGTGCTATTCTCCATCACTTAGTTGTATACTTATGTTCATTGATTGATGCATGTTACCTTTCTTGAATACTGATTTTATTTTTTTCAAAAGACTTCTCGTCAAGGGGAGACTTTGTGCGAAGAGAAGACTTAGGAGAATCCAAAACCTGAACTATCACCTACCACTTCTTGGCTCTTAGTTTTTTCCCTTCACCACTTCTACCCATCCACGCTACGCCTTGGGGGCTACTTTGATGCAAGGTTGGTTCTTTAGTGGACAGAAGGTCAACTTTAGGCAATTGTAGCTTTCTAGGATAATCTTATGATTGAGAAGTATGAAACAACTTGGGTTCCAATAGCCAATACGCAACTTGAATTTTGGGCATTGGCTCACCATATATGTGACGGAATATGGTTAAGGATACTTAAATGCAACATCCTTAACAACAACCAAGGCTTTATCCTACTAAGTGGGGTCTAGATTCTCTTATGTCATTGGGCTCGATCCCCTACTATATTAGCATCTATATTTAAATAAATTTTATCTTGTTTAATCATCGCTAATCAAGTTTTCTTTGATCTCTTCCTCGATTAATATGCGTATTTATTATGGTCTCATGCGCTACGCCTTGGGGGCTACTTTGATGCAAGGTTGGTTCTTTAGTGGACAGAAGGTCAACTTTAGGCAATTGTAGCTTTCTAGGATAATCTTATGATAGAGAAGTATGAAACAACTTGGGTTCCAACAGCCAATACGCAACTTGAATTTTGGGCATTGGCTCACCATATATGTGATGGAATATGGTTAAGGATACTTAAATGCAACATCCTTTACAACAACCAAGGCTTTATCCTACTAAGTGGGGTCTAGATTATCTTATGTCATTGGGCTCGATCCCCTACTATATTAGCATCTATATTTAAATAAATTTTATCCTGTTTAATCATCGCTAATCAAGTTTTCTTTGATCTTTTCCTCGATTAATATGCGTATTTATTATGGTCTCATGTTAGCTGAAGCATTTATTAGTTGCGTAATACATGTTCATACTATTCAAACATGTCCTCGGTTGCCCCCGAAGCAATAGTGTAGTGGTAGCGCGCCTTCTCAATTTCCCAAGCATCTAAGGATTGAGTCCCAACTTTGACGAATTAACACATGAATTTCCCTTAATGGGTGGTTGACCTAAGAACGCTGGGTTGATCGGCCGTCTACTGCAAGTGTTTCCCGATTTATCCCGGTGGCCAATGAAAAACTTTTGTGGGGTTGGGTCGGTCACCCCATGATTAGTTGGTGTAAGCTGGATACCCGGTGCCAACTAAGAAAAAAAAGGTCTCTTAGAGTTTTTCCTCAATAAGCATAATCATCATTTTCTCTTTAATGTTCACATTTCCTATTTGTCCATCTTTATATGTCCACACATCTATCTTAATATTCTCATCTTTACGACTCTCATCTTTTGCTCGTATACTCGATTCATAGCATAACATTCGACTTTATATAATATAACTGGTCTAATTGTCGTTTTGTAAAACTTACGAGGTTCCTTATGATCACAAAGAACACCTAATGCTTTTTTCTATTTCAACTATGTTGCTCGTATCCTATGTAAAATATTTCTATCAACCCTTCCATGCTTTTGCAAAAATGATCCGAATTACCCCTCTATCTTTTGCAAATTGATTCGAGATACTTAAAGCTCTCAGTTATAGGTCATCTCATGTTTTAACAATTGTCTGTTTCTCGACAACATTCAAGCTTAGCATTTACTCTTTCATATGCCTTATCAACCAAAATAATGTCAGCAAACAACATATAGATGTTGATTGCCATTTCATCAAGGGGAAAATCAATAATGGAATGCATTTACGACATGTTTTTCTGGTGGGGAGCAAACAATTAGCATTTTGACATATGCAGTCTTCATAAACCAAGTTTCAAAGATTTAGTGAGCAAGCTAGGAATGATAACATATGTAATCCAGCTTGAGGGGGTGAGTATATTAGAAATCCTTGCTTTTTTATGAATGATGGGATAATGAGATAGTCTCAGTTGTTCTTTTAGAAGATATTTCAACATTCTATTTAGGAGACACTTGATTAGTAGGAGAGAATTGCTGGTTTCATTTCTATTTTTTAAAAATATTCTAATTTATTTTGTTTGTTTTCTGAGATGGATGATATTTTCTTTTTTAAGATATATGGTCTACATATTTTAGTTCCTTTTCTGTAATGACTGAAAAAAATGGTTCTTTAAAAACTAATTTCACTTGTGACCAAATGCAACATAGGGATGGAGAGGTAGAGTGCAGAATGACTCTATTCAAGCATAGCATCCTGATTCCAGGAGCATATAGAAGCTTAATCGACTTATTTAGACAGTCTGCATGAAGTAGATCAATTTACCTAGTGGTGTTATGGGTGTTACAAAGACCTTGCACATCCTTATGATTTTACCTCCAACTGTTTCTGTTCTTGTTGATAAAAATTATTATTTTTTTCTATGTGAAATCATTGTAATATTACATCTGGATACTATGTAATTGAATAGATATGCTCCCCTGTTTTTCCCTAAGTTTGGTTTTTTGACAGTTCTTCAGTGGCACACATTCCAAGCTACCTTGTTACTTAGGTCCAATATCTGTTGTTGTCTGTTTTATGGCCACTGCATTTTCCCTTGGGTTTGCATTTATATTAATTCCCCATCAAGTGACTCCATGGACTGGCCTACTTTTGATGTATGAGTGGACTTGTATGACCTTTTTAGTAACATTCGGAGGCTATCTAAATTTTATGTACCAATGGGGAAAGCGGACTTCAGATCATTCTAATTATGGTCGCAATGATTCTTCAGATCACGACTCAGACAAAGGTTTGGCGAGCAAAATGAATAATGTCAATGACCATTTCCTTGTTCTCCATTCTAACTACAAAATACACGCAGGCTTTCAGCGAAATGTATCTAGGTGTGACATAGTGACATGGTTTTATTGGTTAGGGATGACATCTCTAGCTATCGTTGTACCTTCATTACCATACCTGTTCGGAATCACTGCTCTCTTCGCAAGGTAAACTGCTGTGTTTTTTCTTACTAGTATTAGCAGGGCGAAAATTTCTTCTTGTGCAGTCTTGTTGATATTATTCAAGCATCTATAGTTGTGTTTTCTTTCTTGTTTTTGGATTTACCTGCAGGTTCCTTTGCAATTTCAACTTCACAGTTAATAGAAAAACGTTTGAAATCTGTCCTGTAGTATAATTTTGGCAATTTGCAATCTTAAGCGAGTATTCATATCTGACTAGTGAAATAATAAATAATAACTACACACTGTCTGCAAGATGATAACTGAGTAGTTTTGGTTTTCCTGGAAATAAGAGCTTGATAAATGTCCATTTCGTAGGATTTCCTTAAGAAATCTGACACGTTACTTGTTGTACCAACGTAATACTTTTCTAGAGCTCTGATTCTTGATGGATTTGATAATAATTATTGTTTGGTTGACTACTCAATTCAATGCTATTTAAGAGGCCAATATTCTTACATGCGGGCCTACAACTGGGATTCCTAGCATTTTAATGTGCTGTTTTGTAGTTTATACATCTAAGTTGTTATAAGTTTGCTGCAGTGACTTGTCTGCTAAATCCGTCACAATGATGAAAATAAAGAATAGAGGTAGAGTTTCCCGTTTATCTTAATTATCATTGCTTATCTGTCGTACCCATCCACAGGTTGGGTCTGATGGTTGGAGGTGGCCTTGTATTTTCTGCATTTTTGGCATTTGCCTCTGAACATCTCGCTATTAGAGCCTTCATCAAGGGATGTGAAGATTTTAATCAACGACTGAGCAGAAACATATGCTTGTGCTGATAGTCAGCATGTTGATCACTCTGCTTACAATTGATACTTCTCGTGTCCATGTATATTAGACTTGGTACTATATAGTTTGGAAGGTCCTGTGATTAATTCATTCAGAATTTTGAAACGATAAGCTTGTTAACCACTGATATGGTATTTTGACTTGGTGGAACCAATAACTCAGAAGTCTGGTCTTTGTTAGTTCTTGAATTGGCAGTTGACAAACTGTATGTACTATATTTTTTCCCCGTTCAAGCATAGTTCACAACAGCAGCCATAATGTTCATCACAATTAGGATTGTGCAATCTGCAGCCATTTTTATCGTTTGTGTACAACAGGGTACCAATAGCCCGTATGGAATTATAATGAAAACGGGGTTGCACAAGTGATGTTGGATCTATTGGTGCAGATGGTTTTGCAGGAGGTGAAATCTATCACCCTGGTGGTTTCTTTATATTTATTCCATATTATTGAGAGGGAGTAAATTAGAAAATTAAAGTATGCCATAATATGAGAGGGTATTTCTATCAATTTTATTAAAATTGGGAATCAATCCTTGTTCAATTATATAATTTTATTATTTGGTGATTAGCTCGGCTATCTCCTACAGACGTGTTGATGCTAATGGTGATAGGTGGAGAGGGGGCGAATAATATGCTTTAAACAAAACTTTACTTTTTTTTTTCCTACGACATTAGCAATATCACACAAGCGATGTAGTGGCTAGGTAACTTTTAAACTCCTAGTCCAAGTTTTGACTCTTTATATGGATTACTTTTAGCATCTTTTATTTTTTGTTGTTGATAAATTATTAGAGGTGAAAAAAAAATCTCTTATCGAATTGTCAAGTGAAGTTTAGGAGGCATACAAAGAGTTCTAAGGTTTTCTAAATAAGTTCAACAAAAATAATGAGAAAATAATATGGTAATCTCTTTGTTGGTTTTCTCTTCGTGGTCTTTAAATCCACTTTTAAAGTTTTCTTAATGCAATGAAATCTTAAAATAGTCTAATTGACGTGGCCTTTATGTAGAAGTGTTTAACAGGGAGAATAGTGTTTTTAAAACTTCTAGTATAATTTTATTTTTCTAAAAAATATTTTACAATTAGATACATACAACAATAACAATCAAACCTTATCTCATTAGGTAAGATAGAGTCGATTATATAAATCATTTTAAGCTATTAAACTATATCTTCTATTATATCATCATTTATATTTAAATAAATTTTATTTTATTTTATTTTTGATAAATCTTTTTTAGTCATTCTCTTCCTCATTTGATATTCGTGTTTGTCATAATTTCATATTACTTAACTAGAATATTTATTAATTGTCTAAATATATATCTATACATCTTAAACTAAAATAAGATGCATAACAAATAGAAATTTAATTTTCTAGTGTTAATTTGAATAAATATCTTTAATGGAAAATGAAATAAGAGTAATGAAAAGAGTAGCCAAACCCATGGATTTTACATGGTTTAGAAATTCTCAAAGTCCCAAATCCATAACTTAGGATTTGTTAGCTGAATCATCTCTTTAAAAATTATTACTATACTTTAAAGCCAAGAAAATAATATAACAAGTAACTAATAATAATATGACAACTGTTGGAATATTAAAATAGAAATATCGAGCTATTTGAGAGATATGAATGTTGTGCTACTTATAGAGTGCTTCTAGACATAAGGATTGAGAATTTCCGTATGCTTTGATGTTCTTGATATTGATTTTGAACCTATTTATATGATCTAGTTGATCAACTTGTCCTTTCTACTTGACCAACCCATGGGATTCGATTGTTATCCACAGAAAAAATAATCTAGATTCTAAACAGCTAACTTCATTTTTATAGTGGACCACTTTCTATGTCTTATCCTCTGTTTGGATGGGATGAGCGAAGAATTATTAATGGAAGGAGAAGGGAAGGGAAAGGAAGGGAAAGGAAGGGGAAATAAAGTATTTATATTATCCTTATTTGGAAGGGAAAAAAGGTTTATTCATGTAACATATGTTACCGTATTTGGGAGGAAAGGGAGGGTAATGAAAGTTAAATATATAAAATTATCAAATTACTCTCACTTTTTAAAATATCATTTAAACTATAGAAATCATTTTACAATTTTTAAAATCATCCAACATTATTAAACTCGTGGAAGTTTAAGATATGTTGTATTGACGTACTAGTTTCTGTTGCTTTTAACTTATAGTAACTTTGTTGGACTGTAAAAGTGATAGATTTGGGCAATCAAATTTAAATTTCAGGAACAGATTGACATTATATTCATTTTCCTATGTTTGAATTACTTGCATCTGTGCCATCTCTAAGCACAAAGTACATAGCATCCATAAAAACACAAAAGGCACAAAGTATAGATAAATCATCCAAAATCAAATAACAAGTCTTACATTACATAATAATGATTCAACAAACATTCAAAATCTTCCAAGTACATAGCATCCAAATGCATAATACATAACATCCAAATTTATATCTCACATAACAAGCAAAAAAATAATCATGTCGTAGATTTTCTCCATCCAACATTTGAAGTAACAAGTCTTTGTGATGTTCTAAAGGACATCCAAATAAAGCTCTTAACATCTTCGGGCGTTGAATAAGAAACAAATAGCATGTAGAAGTTATATGTTGCTTGACGCCTAATTGATTCAACAAACTCCACACTTCATGCTTAGGAATAGGAAGTTCATTTGACTTAACTATTTCATGTGTTGAGCTCATAATGGCTTGAGCTACATGGTCAATCGCATTGCTTATATTCTCATCATTAACTTTACCTTTCTTTGCACTTTTGTTCTTTGATGATGATCCAACAAAAGAGTCAGCTTGAGATTTAGAATGGTTGAGTTGGAATTTGGGCATCCTTATTAACTGCATATAAATTGTTCAAATGGATTTCCTGTTGAGAAATCATAAATTCAACTTCATCAATGGTTTCAAAATTATGTCCACCAACATTATTTTCTACTTCTATGCTAGCTCTTCTTTTTTTTCGCATTTTTGATGTAGTTTCGACATATTGTCTTGTAGCCCTATCTTTTCCATATAATTGAACTAACTTCTCATAATTTCGAATAGGCTTGGTCTTCAATTCGGCAGCTCCTGGTTTTATCTACAAGTTACAATATAATTGCATTAAACATTCATATATAGATAGTATCACAGAAGAAAATCAAATATAGTTTTCAAATGCATATTATGAGACACACCTCAATCAGTTGTTGCCAAACTTCAGATTCAACAATGAAGAATTCTATGATGGGATCCCATCCAAAGCCACTTATACCATTCTTGAATACATCATAACATGAAAATCAACATCTTTTAATATGTTTCATGTGATTTGAATCCTGTCCTTATCGATAAGTTTGTTGGAAAATTTTGCTTTCAATTCATTCACAATATTTTCAAATACATGTGTAGTAAAGGTTCCACCAACCCTATTACCTATATTATGCTAATTCAAATACAATAAGAGCATCATCCATTATTTTAGTCCAGACACATTGATTATTCGCCTTGCTTGCACTAACATTTTACACGTCCTTTTTTCACATCGTTAAAAACAAAAATATATTAATAATCAAACACACAATCACACAAATAGTCATATGATATAAAATTCAAGTAACATAATAAATTAAAATGTCAACATTCATAGTCATCCAATTACAAGAGAATTTGTCCAAAATCACTAGATAAACAAATAAACATAAATATCACATATTATAATTTAACCACATAGTTGCAGCTATGGAATCCCTAAGCAATTCTCCCCTTCTTGCATTATCGTTGTCATCTCTATTACTATGATTTTCCTTTTGATGTTCACTATTATTATTAAGTTCAGCATCAATCTCAGCAAGCAAACCCTCATCTGGATTAACATTAATCAAGTAATTATGTAAAATACAATAACAGAGAATTATTTGTTTTTGTGTTTCAATTCCATAATGTGGTTCCATTGAACTTCTTATGATAACAAATCTTTTCTTAACGACTCCAAAAGCTCTTTCAATTACACTGCACAAAGAAGAATGTCGAAGATTAAATAACTCCCGAGTATTTCGTGGTGGATTATGACTATATTCTTTCAAATGATAACGTTCTCCTCGATAGTGTAATAAGACTGCTTTTTAACATGAATCCAACATCAACAAGATAGTATTTTCCTAACAAAAAATTTATGTTATTAAAGTGTAAAAGTAAGAAAAGTCTAATCACAATATATGTCATTTAATTTACTTTCTGGAATTTTAAGACAATCTTGTCTGGTTAATGTATTTTTTATTATTCTCGAGTCGAATGTTGTTCCTTCCCACCCGGCTAAGACATTAGTGAATTTCAAATCAAATGTGTATACTGCTAAAGTATTTTGAGTTGGAAAATCCTTTCCACCATGAAACTTTGGGGCATCAATGGGAGAAATTTTAACACAAATACATGTTCCATCTATTGCTCCAACACAATCCTGATATACCATATCTAAATTATTAATAATTTTGAATATACAGATATGCAACTATACTAGTCAAAAGATAAGAAAAATATTTTTACCTTAAAAACGAGTAGAATCTATTGCTATTAAAGATTCCTGAAGGAACTTATAACCCATTCGGTTGATTGAGAAATTTATCTTCTAATTCTATTATAGCTCTTAAAACATTATGGAAATGACGATTCATTATTTCTCCTAATCGATAGAAAAAGAAGCCAATTGCACGATTTGTAACATTGTGATCTAGCAAATAGAGTGATTTTGCTACTTGTTCTTCCAAGTAATTCTTGTTGTAGGTCGTAAACCACCTTCTTTGACTAAAAGATTACACAATTCCACAAATGTATATTACGACATTGATCATTAGTTAGCACTTTTATCATTAATTCATTTCGTACATGTTCTCCTTTTAACCGTACAACATGAGGAATTTGACTATTTTGTTTGTGTCTATTTTGTGCATACAAAGCTGCAACTAAACAAACAACCTGTGCTGATGTGAGTTGATGCATACAATGCAACTTAATGAAATCATTACGTTTACTGTTTTCATCACCCATCTATAATCAAATAAATGAAAAAAATAAATTATAAATAGGTAATATCTATGCTTTAAACCATGGCAACTTTAGTCTTACCTCAAAAACACATCAATATAAGCACACATACAAAATAGATAGAATAAGCACACATACTCCCTTTGCTTGATTGTTGGATTAATAGTTTCATAACTCAGTTTAACATTTGAAATTTAAAGATAAAGAATTTATGTTTACTGATGTGGTATTAAGTTTAGTGCACAAAGATTCAATAACCACTTATGCCTAAGCTAAGATAAAAATTTGAATATCTATTTTGAAGGGAAGATGACATCTTGAGGTTTATGGAAGAACAAATCCAACAGGTTTGAGGCTGTGTCTTAGGCTTTACTTCAATTTCCTTGAGAGTCCACATGATGACCTCATTCTTGGTTGTGTTGCTAGAATCAGGCTTTAGATAAATCAAATATTTTTTAGAATATACTGTGTTCTATTAATTTGGGGTTCTCACTATACCTTATTTTAGATTCTGTTGCTTGTTTTGATGCTTATTACTGCCTCCTATCACCCCCTCTTCTACTACTTTGTTATATTTGTATGTTAAGATCCCTCGTTAAACTATATTGCATACCAAATCTATGTATCTTCTTCTTATTTGATTAAGATTTTAGAGGTAGGTCCACTTCCTCAAAAACATTCAAATTACTTTGAAATTTATAATGTGTTTCTGACGTTCTTCTTTGCTAAAGTTAAGCATGACTATTATACCTTCATAAATGTGAATATTTCAAAATTTGACTTTTTGAATTAGGTTTGATACATGAACATCAAAATTGATAAATTTTTTCATGTTGAAGTTTTTGTATGTATAATTTGTAAGCAAATTACATGACTATATAACATGATAACAATGTGAACTTATATCATCGAGCATTAACCATCAGTGAAAATAGAAGAAGCAAAAAAGAAAAAATGCTACACAGTAGAGAATAGAAGTAGTAGAAGAAGAAGAAGAAGAAGAAGAAAAGATTAGGGTTACCTGCCTTTGGAGAGATATGCCGCAAGGGCCGACGCCGACATCGATGACGTGGAGTGCAAGAAGTTGTGTAGTCGCCTAGTCAGGCGGTGGAATGAGGAAGATGAAGCAACGGTGTAACAAGAGGAATAAAAGAAACCTAAAATAACACTTGGAAATTAATATTATAAACAGGGATAAAATTGGAATAAAAGTTTTCTTAATTCCCTTTACCCTTCCTTACACCCAAATGTAGGGTGTAAGCAAATCTTCTATTTTATAGGTAAGGAAGGTTAAAGCTTACCCTTCCTTAGTCGATTAAGCCAGCTACCACATCTGTTGCTTCATTTGGTTTGGCTGCCAATTGCATCATCTAATCGACCACTTATATGATACATGTTTTTATGGAGGTAGATATCATACCTGACCTGTATACCTAGATCATATTATTTGATCCACGTAAATGGTACATGCTTTTATGGAGGTAGATAGGATCAGGATATTTCTATGCTTAATGTCATGCACCATCTCGCATGATTGCATGCTGTGCGATAGTCGACTCCATTATTGTCTGCACACACCACCACTCATGAGTTAGTGGTATATCAGGCAGGGTGTGTGGTGTTGGTGCAATATCCCTTAGGTCAAGGTTGACTGAGTTGACCAAGCTTGAGTCTTGGTCATAGTTTCGATGTTTGACAATACATGTAGACACATGGACAATGCAGGTGCAGTTGCTCATGTGGGGAGATTCCGATCAGGGACTGATCAGTGTGATTGAAGAAGAGTCAAGTAGGTCAAGGATGACCGGATACTTGACTGAGAAGTCCTAACTAGGATGTTAGGCAGAAGGAAAGTCCTAGTGAGTGAAGCTAGGAAGAATGGAAGTCCTGGTGAGTGAAGCCAGGCAGAAGAGAAGTCCTGGTGAGTGAAGCCAGGCAAAGGAAAATCCTGGTGAGTGAAGCCAGGTGAAAATCCTAGTGAGTGAAGCTAGGTGAAAGACCTGGTGAGTGAAACCAGGCAGAAGGAAAGCCCTAGTGAGTGAAGCTAGGCAGATTGGAAGTCCTAGTGAGTGAAACTAGGCAGATGGAAAACCCTAGTGAGAGAAGCTAGGTGAAAGTCCTGGTGAGTGAAGCCAGGCAAAGGAAAATCCTGGTGAGTGAAGTCAGGTGAAAATCCTAGTGAGTGAAGCTAGGTGAAAGACCTGGTGAGTGAAGCCAGGCAGAAGGAAAGCCCTAGTGAGTGAAGCTAGGCAGATTGGAAGTCCTAGTGAGTGAAACTAGGCAGATGGAAAACCCTAGTGAGAGAAACTAGGTGAAAGCCCTGGTGAGTGAAGCCAGGCAAGGGCAAATCCAGTTGGGTCAAGATTGACCAGACATCTGGTGGAAGTCCAAGTAGGTCAAGGGAGTGACCGGATACTTGGCACGAAAAGAAAAGTCCAAGTAGGTCAAAGGGATAGACCGGACACTTGGTGTGGGAAGTCCTAACAGTTCAAAGGAGTGACCAGATGCTAGTCATGATGTACCAACAGGTCAAGGTTGACCGGATGTTGATTTGAGAGGCTTAGGACTTGGTTTTGGGCAAAAACCAAGAGCTGGATCGATTAGTGGATCGATCCAGACCTTTCCCAGCGAACAGAGAGCCTCTGGATCGATCAGTGGATCGATCCAGAGGTCCCAATCGATCAGTGGATCGATTGGGACGCTGCTGCTTCGCGCGATAAGCGCTGGATTGATCCGTGGATCGATCCAGGCGTTTTTCCCAGAGCACAGAGGCGCTCTGGATCGATCCGTGGATCGATCCAAAGCCTCCCCGATCGATTGGGAGCAATCCAATCGATCGGGATCCGACCGTTGGCATCGATAAAGGCCGCAGGCGCACGATTCCTTCGGTATCGCTTCACCGATTCATTTCAGATCTTCACCAGCTCCTCCACAGCTCTTCTCAAGCTCGAGATTGCCAGTTCTTGAAGGTTCTTGGAGGCTCTTCCAAGTCAAGAGGCGGATCAAAGCAAGAAGAAGAAATTAGGGTTAGGGTTTGTGCACTCATTGTAAGCTTGTAAGCTTGTACTTCTTTACTACCCTTTTTTCTTCTTGTATTGAGTCTTGTAGGGCTTCTCCGCCCTTGGTAGTTACCATAAAGGAGAGTTTCATTAGTGGAGGGTATGTGCGTTGTGTGGATCCTTGGATTAGTCACCTCCCTTGGAGGTGGATACCAAGTAAAATCCAAGTGTTAGCGTGTTTGTATTTGTTTCTTTGTATTTCCGCTGCGCATCCTTGAAGAAACAAGCAACGCCAAACAACGAGCACGCGACGAGCTATTCACCCCCCCTCTAGCTACTTTTGGTCCTAACAAGTGGTATCAGAGCAAGGCCGCTCTTCACCGGAATCATTGCCGGAAGGGGCAAACATATCAAGAAAAGCTAGAGGGTGAAGAAGTTGAAGCAAAATTGTCAAAGTCAAACAAATTCAAAAGCTCAACTTCTACAATGGAATTCCGAGATGGGCTCGGATTCGACACGAGGGTGGCTCCACCATACCCTTCTACGAGTTTCGATTCTTGGAAATCAAGAATCGAAAATTTCCTTATGATGGAGATAAAGCAATGGTTTGCTCTTATGGAAGGCTTCAAGACTCCAACAAACTCAAAGGGCAAAGTTCTCAAGAGGAGCAAGTGGAGCCAAGAGCAAGTCCAAAGGTGCGAGGCCAATGACAAAGTGACCAAGCTTTTGGTCAATTTATTGCCAAGCACCATCCTTTGCAAAATTGGAGAATTTGAAGATACAAAGGAATTATGGAGCAAATTGGTCAAGCTTCATGAAGAGATCCCCTCCACTGTACCGAATCAAGAGGAATCCAAAGAGGGAGACTCATTGGAGCAAGATCAAGAGGAGGACTCTGAAGTTGAGAGATGCTCAACGTCCGAAGAAGAGGAAGTCCAAGAAGCTTCATCCTCAAAGGAGTACAATGAAGAGAACAAGGAGGGAGCATACTCCTTGTTCCATGTACAAGATGATGAAGCCTCCACATCTAGGATTGAGGGGGAGTGTAGATCAATGAACCCGGAGCAAGAAGAGGCCTCCACATCCGGGTCAAGTGAAGAGGAAGAAGATGGTGCCACCTTCAAAATTCAAGAAATATCAAATGGAGGAGCAAGTGTCATCCCTACACGAGAAGGTATAAATGTTTCAATTAAAAATAAAAATCATATAATATGTTTTGAGTGTAGGGAAAGTGGGCACTACAAGAGCAAGTGTCCCAACTTGGCAAAGAAGAAGGGTCAAGTGGCACCTAAGGGCAAGGAGAAGCCAAAGGAGACCATCCCCGGAACAAAGAAGAGCAAGGAGCACATTGTGTGCTTCTCTTGCAATCAAAAGGGGCATTACCGAAGTCAATGCCCTAAGGGGAAGAAGATGGTCAAGGCTCAAGGAGGAAGCTCAAGTCAAGGGGGAGCCTCTAAGGTAAAAAGGAAGGTAACTTTTATTGAGCCTACCCCTTTACATTATGGTAAAAAGCATGCAAGCTCTAACTTATATCATTTTAATGCTATTTACCATGAAAATAGGAGGCATGATAAAATTAAAGAAAAACATGTAGCTTATCATGCTAAGACTACCACACCTAGGATTAGGAAGATAGATAAAAATCTAGGCAATCACACTAAGGATCATAGTTATAAGTCTAGAAACAAAAATGCTCATGGGTATAATGAAAAATCAAAATCTAAGGATTTAATGATAGAAAATCAAGTCTTAAGGTCAAGGCTTGATAAAATGGAAAAGACCCTAAAAAGGATGGAAAATATCTTAAAAGGGCAAAATGAGCATAGCCTAAGTCTAGGAGCACAAAGGTCATCTAATGGTCATAGAGGTTTGGGATACAAACCCAAGGCTAAGAAGGATGTGCCCTCTTACCATAGGGTTCCATATAGTTATGGAACCAACCCTAGGTCTAGTGGTCAAGTCAAAAATACTAGGAAGGTTATTCCTAAGAGTATTTTTGCAATAAATGTGACTAAGCCTTCTAAGAAGTCTAAGAAAGTTACAAACAAGGTCACAAGGGAGGTTATCCCTAGAGTTGACCTAGAAAATGTGACCAAGGCTTCTAAGAAGCCCAACAAGGTCACTAGGAAGGTATCTAGGGAAGTTATCCCTAGTGAGTACCCAGAGCATCCAAGGAGCACCAATAGGTGTTGGGTTCCTAGGAGCATCTTCTCTACCCCATAGATGGGTTAGAGAGTGTCAACTCTAAGAAGAAGGGTAGTTGACCCAACTTTGAAGAAATTGACACTCAAGGAGCATTTTCAAGGTTATTATTAACCTTTGAAAATGAAGTGGATTTATGTTTACTCTTGGGAAGAGTAAAATGTGTCACAATTTGATAAATTGGATGATGTTTTAAGTGACACAAATTGAGAAAATCATAAGAACTACCAAGTTGAGATTTTGGTATGTTCTGAGGAAATTTAAGGTCAATCTAAGCCTTAATTTAAAATGCTACTCTTGTGGAAGAACGAAATATGCCAACATTTGAGGAATGAGCTTAATTTCAATTGGCGTAAATTAATCAAGAGAATTAGAAATGCCCATTTAGGTTTTGGCATTTTCTTGGAGCATTTAGAGGGCAATCTAGGGTTATATTTTGATTTAGCTAAGTGGTTAAGGATACTTAGATAGGTAATATAGGTATCTTTTATTTGTGCTAAACCTTGCCATGATTGTTTGCCAATAATATGCCATGACATCATATTTTATTTTATTTGTATTTTGCATTCATGATTTATCATGAAAAATACAAAAATATCATGTCATGTCGTACATACATCATATAGTTATAGGAATCTTTCTTTTGAAAGCCATTTTATTTTGATGTATGCCATAACATTATCATGCATTATGTTTATTTCCTTAAAAAAAAAAATTAAGGACATATGACATTAGTTAAACAAGTGGCATTTGTTTAACAAGTGAATCAACAAGTAACATCCTTTGTGGATGTCTACCTCTCAAAATGCCTAGATAGATATGCATGATCCCTAGAATAGGGCAAAACCAAAATCTTACATCTCACAAAGACCTATAAGATGACTTGTATGTGTTTTCAGTGCACATTAGATACAAGTGAGATGTTAGGATGATGAACAAAACTCAAGATGTTGATTTAGTGCATTCTTTTGAGTTTTAAGTTCATCAAAACACATAGTTATGTGTTTTCCCATCATTGGGAAAGCTAATGTACAAGTCATGTGCATTAAGCCCAAGGAACATGGTTGGATATTGGTTTTGAAAATGTTTTTAAAATAATTTTGGAAAACCTTGGCGAAGGCTATCTTTTGATAGTAATCACCATTGAATAGTTAGACACAAACTTGAAGAAAACACTAAAGTTTTTGCAAGTTCTCAAGTTTGTGTCAATTTTTGAAAATATGATGTATTTTCATAGAAAACTATTTTTCCATAATAAATTATACCCTAAATAATGTCTACACAAATTTTTACGATTTTTGAAATTTTGTAGAATTTTCTAGGGGTTTCTGAAATTGGCTGAAATTGAATTTCAGCAATTTCAGACCTCCAATCGATCAGTGGATCGATTGGAGTGCCTCAATCGATCAGCCGATCGATTGAGAAGGAATTTCTCGCGAGCAGAAGCTCGCTGGATCGATCAGCCAATCGATCCAGGAAGTCTGAATCGATCAGTGGATCGATTCAGAGAGGTTCAATCGATTGGAACCCAACTCCAGTCGATTCAAGTTGCTGATTTTGGCTAGAAAGGCCTGATTTCAGCATCTTTGAACCTATTTTAGTCCATGTAACCATTTCAAACCCCTCAAAATACATTTGTATACATAAAAAGGGTGTTTTAGTGTTGAAAACAAGGATGAAATGGTTAAGGAAGACTAAATTGAAGTTTAGGTTGAGGTTGATTTCAATATTGAATTTTTGAACCTCAAAACTTCTCAATTTGGGTTTCCTAAAGGTTTAGGGATTCCAAGTCATTGTTGGTGCAATGACAGAAGTTACCACCATGTCTTTAGGGGGAGGGACTCTTTAAAGGCATGAAAATTATTTTTCATGAACCTTGGAAGGTGGTTAACCTTCTGTTAAGAAAATACTCATGGATGAGTGTTTGAACTTGAAATGGGGAGTGAATATCCTCAGTATTTCAAGTGGTTTCAAGTAGTTGAAAAATGCTCAAGGTTGGGCATTTGTCTACGTTGAGGAAGAATTTAGTGGGAAGAATGAAGGGTATGAGACCTTCATTATCGTATTGCTCACAACAAGTGAAGTTGTGAACATTGAGGCGCAACTCTTCAGGGGGAGAGTTTTTCAACAATGGGGCATTTGTTGAAGTGTGCCCAAAATTGAGGCACGGGTTAATGTGTGCTCAAAGATGGTTTGATGTGTGCCAATAGGGGGAGAATGTGTGGTTTAAGTTAGGCCTTCATTACCTATGGGGGAGGACATAGGGGGAGAATGAAGGGAACCAACATTCATACTTTTGGCATGAATGGAGTTAAGGCTATGGGATTAGCTTAACTCAGAATGGTCCAAACTTAAAGGTATTGTCAAACATCAAAAAAGGGGAGATTGTTGGTGCAATATCCCTTAGGTCAAGGTTGACTGAGTTGACCAAGCTTGAGTCTTGGTCATAGTTTCGATGTTTGACAATACATGTAGACACATGGACAATGCAGGTGCAGTTGAGGGACTGATCAGTGTGATTGAAGAAGAGTCAAGTAGGTCAAGAGTGACCGGATACCTGACTAGGAAGTCCTAACTAGGATGTCAGGCAGAAGGAAAGTCCTAGTGAGTGAAGCTAGGAAGAATGGAAGTCCTGGTGAGTGAAGCCAGGCAGAAGAGAAGTCCCGGTGAGTGAAGCCAGGCAAAGGAAAATCCTGGTGAGTGAAGCCAGGCAAAGGAAAATCCTGGTGAGTGAAGCTAGGTGAAAGACCTGGTGAGTGAAGCCAGGCAGAAGGAAAGCCCTAGTGAGTGAAGCTAGGCAGATTGGAAGTCCTAGTGAGTGAAACTAGGCAGATGGAAAACCCTAGTGAGAGAAGCTAGGTGAAAGTCCTGGTGAGTGAAGCCAGGCAAAGGAAAATCCTGGTGAGTGAAGCCAGGTGAAAATCCTAGTGAGTGAAGCTAGGTGAAAGACCTGGTGAGTGAAGCCAGGCAGAAGGAAAGCCTTAGTGAGTGAAGCTAGGCAGATTGGAAGTCCTAGTGAGTGAAACTAGGCAGATGGAAAACCCTAGTGAGAGAAACTAGGTGAAAGCCCTGGTGAGTGAAGCCAGGTAAGGGCAAATCCAGTTGGGTCAAGGTTGACCAGACATCTGGTGGAAGTCCAAGTAGGTCAAGGGAGTGACCGGATACTTGGCACGAAAAGAAAAGTCCAAGTAGGTCAAAGGGATAGACCGGACACTTGGTGTGGGAAGTCCTAGCAGGTCAAAGGAGTGACCAGATGCTAGGCATGATGTACCAACAGGTCAAGGTTGACCGGATGTTGGTTTGAGAGGCTTAGGACTTGGTTTTGGGCAAAAACCAAGAGCTGGATCGATCAGTGGATCGATCCAGGCTTTTCCCAGCGAACAGAGAGCCTCTGGATCGATCAGTGGATCGATCCAGAGGCCCTAATCGATCAGTGGATCGATTGGGACGCATGGATCGATCCAGAGAGCACAGAGGCGCTTTGGATCGATCCGTGGATCGATCCAAAGCCTCCTCGATCGATTGGGAGCAATCCAATCGATCGGGATCCGACCGTTGGCATCGATAAAGGCCGCAGGCGCACGATTCCTTCGGTATCGCTTCACCGATTCATTTCAGATCTTCACCAGCTCCTCCACAGCTCTTCTCAAGCTCGAGATCGCCAGTTCTTGAAGGTTCTTGGAGGCTCTTCCAAGTCAAGAGGCGGATCAAAGCAAGAAGAAGAAACTAGGGTTAGGGTTTGTGCACTCATTGTAAGCTTGTAAGCTTGTATTTCTTTACTACCCTTTCTTCTTCTTGTATTGAGTCTTGTAGGGCTTCTCCGCCCTTGGTAGTTACCATAAAGGAGAGTTTCATTAGTGGAGGGTGTGTGCGTTGTGTGGATCCTTGGATTAGTCACCTCCCTTGGAGGTGGATACCAAGTAAAATCCAAGTGTTAGCGTGTTTGTATTTGTTTCTTTGTATTTCCGCTGCGCATCCTTGAAGAAACAAGCAACGCCAAACAACGAGCACGCGACGAGCTATTCACCCCCCCTCTAGCTACTTTTGGTCCTAACATGTGGCAGTTCTGCTCTGTTAGGCTCCGCTAGTATGGTGACGCAATGTGGTAGTCGGCAGACAGTTCTGCTCTGTTAGGCTCCACTGGTCTAGTGACGTAGCGTGGTAGCCGGCAGACGAGTTTTGCTCTGTTTGGCTCTGTTGGTCCGCTCATGGGTAGTGTGACGCAACATGGTAGCCGACAGAGATCCCTCCTTTGGACTAGCTCAGGGAGATGAGAGCATTGAGCTCCCCCACTTATGATTTGGGGTAGAACGATATATGTACTCCAACAGCATCCCGTCCACTCGGTCACTCATCAGGAGCAGTGACGATAGAGTGCACGGTTGTCACAGCCCTACCCACTCAGTCTCACCATTGTGTGTGAGATGGCTGACTGCGTCAGGGGTGACCAGGACATGTCATTGGCATCATATGCATGATGCATTTATTGCTTGTGGTTGATGTACTTTATATGCTGCATTTTTGGTGGATGCATTGTTTGACATGCATACAAGATATGCATTTATTGCTTGTGGTTGATGCACTTTATATGCTGCATATTGGATGAATGCATTGTTTGACATGCATACAGGATTTACGATACTCTGAGTCTGACGACCTTGATATCCGTATACCCAGGTTCTGGTTAGTACAGATACTGCTTATCTTACAGTTTTGTATTTTCTATATGATATATATACAGGAGTCTGTACGCATATTTGTTACTGCTGGTTATTATTTACTATGCATGTCAACTAGGTATTCGCTGAGTGTTGTACTCACACCTCGTTATTTTTATTTTCAGGATGAGGCCGTCCGGAGGAGTTCCAGTCGCTAGTTCCCCCTCCAGGTTGCGAGGATTTCCACTTTGAATCCTTGCTTTGGTTTTTCTTATTATGTTAGACTATGTTTCAGACTTGTGTCTTCTGGTATTTGGATTTTGTATGATCCCTTGTTATCGATGGGTTTTTATTTGGATGTATGCCGGATTTGTGTTTTATGGGTGTAGTTGAGTAGGATATCGGATTTGTGTTTTATGGGTGTAGTTGAGTAGGATATCGGATTTGAGCTTTATGGGTGTAGTTGAGTATGATTTTAGAGATGATTTTCCTTATCGTTGCATTAGTTTAGTTTCACTATTAAACTGCGTGGATGTTTGCTTATATTTGTACTGTTATAGATTATTATTGTTCTGGCCGTGTTGGCCGAGGTATATGTGGCCCTGAGAGCATTGTAGGAAGTTTTATATTGTCATTCATACATGGGAGATGCTACCGAAATTTTTTTGGGTAGAAACTACCTGGGATGTGACAAATATCCCGATCGTACTTTCATGCATAACCTTATCAAAATTGCAACTTTTCCCAAGAGAATCATGGCCTATCCATGCCTTTTAGGCATGTCCTTGTTAGTCTCCACCTATATTGCAAACTAAACTTTAAACTATCATAACTTTCAGCTCAGTTTGAGCCACAGGGTGTTTAACCTATTACAATGTAGATAATTTCAAGATCTAAAAGTTTGGTTCGGAGTGTAAATCGAGAAAACTAGGTTTGGGGGGTGAAAAACCCATTTTGGCAGATATAATCTGGTAGATATGGAAACTACATCCAAAACCAAATTTGGTAGATATGGAAAACTACATATTAAACGTTGAACTGTTGGATCAGAATGGTGCAATAGAGGGGGGGGGGGTTGAATATCACGTTTAAAACTTTTCTTATCGTATTTTAAAAAAATAATCAGAATATGCAGCGGAAAGTAAAATACTCAGTTCGGTTACTTGGTTCGAAGTCTAGGTTGACTCCTACTCCAATACCCACGATCCTTGACCGTACCGATGGACAATCCATTAAAACTCTTCTTTTTAAAAACCTCTAAAAGGAGTAGTGCGTACAATATGCAAGATAATAACACCCTACTATCTTGTAAGAGTTTAAGTATAATGCAAGATTAAATAAATGTACCGACAATAATAAAATACGAAGCTTGGTCGACACTTCTTAATGGATCAGCTTGCGAGTTGTAGAGTGGTAGCACGATCAGCAGAAGCTTGCACAGATATGAATTTCGAACCAAATAGCATTACCCAACCTTTGGACCTCGAGCTCTCTTTTATAAGAACCGTCGACGTTCGGTCAATTGATCCATGGATTCGGTCGACTGAACCAACTCCCTTCCAACTTTGCTGAGATGTGATGCCGATTCGATCTTCGGCATTAACTGATCATTGAAGGTTCAGTCGATCGATCCTTCTTTTCAGTAGACCGAACAGTATCCTTCCTTGTTCGTCGAGATTTGCCGAGATGTACACTTAATGCCGCATTGATGAGATGATTGTTCAGTCGACTGATCCATGTGTTCGGTTGACCGATCAGCATGCTTTTCTTCTGCTTCTGATCGATCTGAAAATGTGCTGAGTCATCAGGGTTCGGTCGACCGATCATCTGGTTCGGTTGACCGATCAAGATTTGATCGAACTCTATTTTAGTTTGAACTTATACCTGCTCCGAGTTGGCCTGGTTCAGTCGATCGATCCTCTAGTTCGGTCGACCGATCAGGCCGAACCTATAAAACAATGTTAGATAGAGTATTCCTGCAATACAAAAGTTAGCACAGTCATATATAATGCATGAGTAATATTAAACTGCAGAACTGTTTTGATCTCAACTTGGAAATCTTCCCGGTTTCTTCAGTTGGATCAATGATATTAGGTTGTTCCTTTCAAGAACACGACCTCACTATCGCTCCTCCAATTGCTTACCTCAACCTACCTGCCAAACATTGATCCTCCAAATCTGTTTGGACTTTTCACTTAGCCTTGATCGGCTAGCCAGGATTTTCTCTTGATCTTCAGTCCTCCAAACCTCTCAATCTCACTGCCAAGTGTCGGGTCCTCTCGACCCACTTGGTCTTTCCACCTGGGTTCCACGTGTTAGTAATTAGCCCTAAGAGCTAATCATGAGATGATTAGGCCTTTTGGTTACTAATTGAGTTAGACTCAAATGAACCCACTCATTGGATTGAGTTCAATCCGAATTAGACAAATTGGATTGATGGATTACACTCAATGGGTTAGACTTATTGGGTTATTGGATTAATGGTTAATCCAATATAATAATCCAACCCATTAAGAGGAATAAAAAGAGACAAAAAACCCTTCATATTCATTAGATGAATATAAATAGGTTTTTGGTGAGAATTTTCATTAGATGAGATGGGTGTCTCTTGATCTTCCTCTTCCTTCCTCCTTCTTCCATGGCCGAATTTTCTTCCATGGCTGAACCATACTTCTTGCTAGCACAAGAAGATGATTCTTCTCCGAAGGCTTCGTTCGTGGGACGAACGAAGGATATGTTCGTGTGGATACCATAGAGGCGCGGACACTTGAACGCGCTGAGATCTGGATCCAAAGAAAAGGTTGCTGTCGGGATTGCGAAGGACACGCAACAAAGGTATAATCCTATAATGTAGCTTAGCATAGATTATTTGTCATGAAAATTGTTTTCTTCCCTTCGCATGGATCCGCTGGATAAGAGGATCTAGTATTTTTTCACTGCGCTTTTGCATGTTTAGAGCGCTAGATCCCAACACCACGATCTACTAAGACTTTTCCTGCCTAGCCTCCAACTAGGTCTTTCCCATTTGAGTAAACAGCCTGTACACTTAGTTAACTTGTTAGATCACAACAAGACTTAACTTGAACCTTTGACAAAATCAAAACTCAGGTTTGATTCTGGTACAACTTGCACCAACATGAACAACCATAAATATTGGTTTTATTTGAGACATGGATCATACAACCTATTAAAATATAGATAATTTCTAGATCTACAAGTTTGGTTCAGAGTGCAGCCCAAGAAAATCGGGTTTAAGGGTGAAAACCCCATTTTGACGAATCCCTATAATTCTGGCAGATCATGATAGTTTGGGGAAGATATAAAAAGGGTCAAGGAAACCCTTGTTTGGACCATCTTTGACTAGGGGGCTCTGCCCCTTCCTTGGAGAGGGTTTTCCTCCTAGGGGAAATCCTAAATAGCCATCTTCTTCTATCAGGAAATCCGTCCACCATCGGAGCGGGGAATCCATCCAAAGAAACCATATCATTTCGAGTTCTATAGGTCCATTAGCCAGTTTCGGGTAAAACCGATTGATAGACCTAAAAAACTCGAAATGACATGAAACCAAGTCTTATGTGTTTGTCTAATTCTCCTAATTATATCTATGTTTTCAAACATTAATTTGACAAATTATATTGAGAGTAGTAATTTTTTGAATATAAATCGATTATTAAAAAAAAAACTTATCGATTGCTACACTGTAGCAATCAATTCGGGACCTTACTATGCTAATGAATAGTATCTCGAATCGATTGCTATACTGTAGCAATCAATTTGGTATAGTAAAAAGGGGTAAAATTGGTATGGGATACATGATTTGGTAATTTTGAAACTTGGATATATGATTTGGGTATTTCAAAACTTTAGATAGGCAGTTCAATAATTTATTGATAATTCTATATTTAAAATCATTCCATTCAAAATTTTTTGCTCTACCAAAGTGCTGGACTTCTAAATTTTCATAGAGTCCGTTAGGAATTCCTTCTAGGGTTTGTTGAATTATTTTAATGGATTGCCTAAATTCACTCATTCGTAGTAAATAATAGGCTAATGAATGCTCCTTTTGCGGACTTCCCAATTGAATTCATCGTATCACTCATAAGTAGCACAACACACCTCTAGGGCTTGGATTAGTGTCTATCTCATGTCCAAGTGTTTGTTCAATATAACCATGTTCCACTGAATGAGAGGCAAACTTGAGAACACTTCTTAACTGATTTCCCTTTTATTATGAGTGATCATTGCTATGTAAATTATTCATTCAACTCCATAAAACTAGCAAAATGTTCTACTCATTCATTAAGTGTATATTTAACCCTTTCAAGGGTTCAATCAAGAAGTGTCAAAGCATGTTGATACTCATAAGATGACATTAGTAATATTAAGTAAAAGGATCAGGTGCAGCAATCAACATGAGACACTCAGACACTTGGAACCAAATCAAATAAGTCCTCAGTCATGCCTAGTGTGATGTTTCTCCAACGACCCATCTATGAATTTGTTAAAACATCACTATGTTTACGTGCGTAAGATTACCGATTACTATCACATTACATAGATATAACATGTATTGGCCATTCATCGAAGTCAATATTTTCTCTCAGGATCACTATGAATAGGGAAACTTCAATATCATCACTTCATGCTTTATGGCCGTCTTACATCTTTACTCAATCTAGCATTAAAGCAAAAAAACCTTTTACTACAATCGTTGTTGTGCACAAGATCATGAATAAAAAAATGATTTCATTGACTTATTATGCAATTATATTTTTCAATGACACTCTTTAAAATCTGCTTATCTCTAGAAGATTGAACTACTGGCCTTACGCACTGATAGAAGATTGAACTCTATAAGTCAAATTAAGGAAACAATTTGAACGCCTTATGAAAAGGATACAAATTATGGCTTCAAATCCCTCAAATTCAATTCTAGTAAAAAAGTACTCATAATAGGGGAAGGGGGTGCCTTGCAACTAGGATTCATGTGTAGTGGCTCGCATGTTGAAAATGACAATGATGATTTGAACGAATCACATCACTGATATAGACCACTCTCATATAGATTGTGCGGCTAATTGAGAGAGGAGTCCAACGTGTTAACCAATCAATGTGTAGCGTCGAACACAACTGAAAGGGGCGTGGCACTTGTAGCTAAGGGTGACAGCACCACTCCGTCACTGACAAGGTATACTTATCAGAATAATGTGTCACATGGTCAGGAAGAGGATCCCTAAAGGAAGGAACACTACATTGTCTAAGAAAAGGAGAGGACTGAGAGGTGGCAAAGGTGTGCAACACCAATAGGGAAAGGGGTTGGGTAGGGTTTTGCCAAGAGAGAGGTTCCTCCTATCTATATATATAGAAAAATCCCTAGATGCTGACTAAAATGAACATAATTTTAATTTTAGGTTCAACTTGAGTATAATCCAAAAGTGATCAATTTGGATTCAAATGAACTTAATTTGAGTTCAAACAACTCTTTAACTAAATATCCTCTTTATTAGCTCAAAATTATCTCATAATCAACAACAAAAAAATTTCCCAACACATTTTGTTTAAATATAATTTTCTTGAGTAAATTTAGATTTCACATAATTTTTTTTTTTATAATTTAGGAAACACAAATAGGGAAACGTATGACGCACAGTTTTATTATACCATTGAAATTGCTACTACCACATAGTCACACTTTCTTCAATTTCCAAATTATTGCCAATGTCTCATCTCAACTAGTTATCAGTATAATCTATAAAAGCACATTTATTTATCTCACACATTAAAGCAATCCTTGAATTCGAGATTAGAAGGTCTCGAAGCACACTTTTTTTTAGCATTTAGTCTTTCCCTCTTCTTATACTACCAACATGTCCTCTCAATGTGATAATAGCCAATGAGTGGCATTCATGCATAATTAAAGTCATTTGAGAATATTTGGCTTCATCTTTATCATTCTTTTCCTCTATTTTATATGCTTGAATTTTATTGAGCTTATTATCCATTATAAAAATCATCAAATCCTTAAATTGTTCCACAACCATCAATATCACTTTTGATTTTCATCCAGGATTACAAGTAAATTTATTGATGAAGGGCATGAGTCTCAAACTATACTAACTATATGTACTTTAATAATCTTCATCTCTTTTGACAGTGTCATGATCTTTAGATACACCATCATCTTGGTCATTCTAATCTTGAGAGTTTTAAACATATGGTTCTCAATTTGTCTAGTCTTTAATCTCTTGGAGCAAAAGGTGATAATGCTCACCCCGGACTTAGCATAGTGGTCCTTTACGTGGGGGAGGTCACGCACCCAACAAGGCATTTTGCACCCACTACGAATTGATCCTAAGACCTATTGGAGCCCTTTTATCCTCGCCTCTATGTTGTGCCAATTTGAAAAAAAAATGCTAAGTTTTCACTCGCTGATAGCATTCTATATGGTGAAAGTGTATCATTTACTTTAGCTCATTGTAATTTGAGTTGTGTTCCAATCTTATGTTTGATAATCAAAAACTCTTTTAGTTCATTCAAATGTTTGGATCCTAATTTACATTTATAACTATTTACTAGTGCATGATATTTCTTAATAAAAGAGTATTCTAAACTTTCTCCATAATTTTTCTTTTCTTTTTTCAAACTTTATCTCAATTAAACCTTTTTGAAGCAACAATTCTAAGGAGTACCATTTTTGAGATTAGGAATCCTTCACTAGTTTTCTTGTCCTCACTACTAGAAAGATATTTAAAGCCACAAAGTCCATATTATCCTTCTTTATGTTTGATACCTTAAGGATGTTCTAAGAAAAAAAAAAGTTCTATCCCAGGATCCAATGATGTTAATTAGACAGGTTTTCCCTCATATATGATGCACATGGAATCTATCTACCTTATAGTTAGGTCAGAACACACTGAATAATAGAAACTAAAACTTTAGAAATAAGTTCTAAGTAGCCATAAATTTGAACTGTAAGCATCCAGCTATCATGCACAAAATCTGTATTTCAGTCTTTTATTAGAGGGCAAATAAGATTTTATTAGATTTATTGTCACTTCATCACAAAGAATATGCAATCTAATAAAATTACTACATTATTTATTAGCTCCAATGACCAACAACAGATTTGTTAACTCAATTCCTAATGACCTTAGAAATAAATATATTTGTAACAAGTTAATTTTTCATATGGTAGAGTTTGTAAACTGTAAAACTATAATATTAAATAAAGACACAAGTAGAGGAAGCTACTTAGAAAACAAAACTTTTTTCCCCCCATTATTTGTAAAATGGATTCATAAAAAAAGAAGACTTGGAACAATTCTTTTAGAGGAAGTATTCAAACACTGGAAGCTGGGATCTTATCTCAACAAATCTTCTATTGAGGCTTCTTAATGCATCAAAATGAGCTTCATCTTCTTCAACTGCTATTATTTTGGCAAATTCTCCTTCTCCGAGATAGTCCACCACTCTGTTTGCAACTTCAAGTCCCGTCACATAAGCTTTCTCCTGATATGCGTCACAGTATTATGTTAATAATTTCACTTGCAATTTCCCTATTGTTTTCGATTTGTCCGAGTATGATGCTTGAGGATTACCTTAGACCATGATCCATGTCGGTTGAGTATCCAGTCTCCAGCCACAAACAAGTTAGGGAATGTAGTTGAGCTGCGCATCATATGTTTATAAGAACCTGCATATATATCACTTCTAGTTCATTCAATTTTTGAAATTATGATGTAAAAACAAGAAAAGCATAGCATTTAGTAACTCAGCCACGTGTATTTAAATAACAAATTTTCTGGAAGTTTATTGTTATCCGCTGCCTTGTGGAAAAAAACAAAACAAAAACCTCATTGCTATCAACGAACTGCCATTCCCAAAAGGGACGTTTCCAAATTTATTTAAGAGCATCTGTTGAGATATTAAACATGTCATATCACCGATCTTAATCTATATATTTCCTTCAGGAAAAGGGAAAGATAACGAAGAAATTGCAGCAAGGAGAGTTCAAGATCACTGGTAAATAGATGCAAAAACAATAAGATTTTCCAAATGAAAGCTTTTGCGAACAAGAACGAAGATGATTGCTCTCTTCTAAAGAAATAATCTCCAAGAGGTATATGAAACAGATGTTCCCAATATTGTCAAAATTTTAGTCAGACACTAGTCAATTAAAGCATGATTGGTTGCCTGACATCGAACATAATAACCCGTTTGCATGTATCAAAATACAAATTTTAGTTGTCTAAACCAAGATTAGTCACCGAAAGATGTTCACTTCAATTAAACCAAATTTTATCAATCAGGTGTTGGGTTTGAACAAAATATATATTTAGTCGAATGACTAACTCATAGTCAACTAACCAACTATAGAAAGTCAGTTTTAGTCAACAAAACAAGTTTAATTCACCTAGATATATAAGCAACAGATAGAAACCAAGTTTTAGCAATCAAACTGAGCATTTGGAATAAAATTGATACAAACGTGAATGTTGGGTCGGTGAACCTTTGGTCTTATTGCAACTATGTTGCTAAACAATAATCTTTGGTAAACTACATGACCTGAAATACCCAATATGACATCTTCAATACTCTTAATTACATTTAGGATGTTTTAAGAACTGACAGTGCATTTGTTCAAGTTCTTACCAACAATCCAGAACTTCCAACCTAAACAGAACAGAGGTAATCATGATACAAAGCATAAAAAACAATAAACTTGATACAAATAGCTTGTTACAAGCCTAAAAGCAATAGAAACAAGCTCTTTAGGTAAACTAGACTCACCCTAGATGCTTATCCTTTTACACAAATCAACTTTTAAATCCTAAAACATTGTTGGAGGTTAGATATATTGGCAATATGGTTTAAGTTAGATATCTTTTTGTGTTTTGATATGTGTATCATGTGGTTATAATAGAGATTGTAGGCTTGAGGGTTGGAGAACTAGATCAAGTGGAGCTTATGGATATGGTGGTCATGAAGATCGTGCGCTTGAAGGCTAGAGGCCTGGATTGAGTGGAGCAAGGAGCTCGATGAACTTGATGGAATTGAGTTATAGGCATGGTGATCTTGGAGATCATGTGCTCGAGAGATTGGTGCACTAAATCTTGGGGCAAAGCTCGGTGGACATGAGAGTTGAAAACTTAGATCGTCATGATGCTTGAATTGGGTTGCTGCACTGGAGCTTAGTGGACTCAAGAAGCTGAAGACTCTAAGTTATGAGAATCATGATAGATTATATTGAGTAATTGTAATCTTTGATTTTTTTTATCTTTGAGTTACACGTTGTAACAATGTTGTGGTTGCTTAAGTAGTGGTTGAGCTACTTATTGCTTGATGGTTGTGAAACCTTCAACTATGGGATAGTCTCCCAAGTTGTATCTTGTCGACCGACTCAAGTCTCAACCTTTGTGTAGGCTTGATGGACTGTTAGCCAAGTGAAAGGGGATTCCAAATGTTTTCAATCAACTAGAGGTGATTTTCAGTCAATTAGATTAATATGTTGACTAGATAGAGGCAAATAAATTGTTTGATTGAAGCAACAGTATGTATGGAGGCTGAGTACTAGACTAGAATATTTCAACTAACTAGAGATATAATCATTGTTCGCCAAGGTCACTTGTGAGCATCAATTTTTTCTAGTTGACTAGAGACAACCAGAGATACTCCATTAAAGGTTTTGTATAGTTCAAGACCTTATGGGCACTTAGAACATCCACACCAGCTTATGTAAAACAAGTTACTACCCTAAATTTTGCATTTTTTTTGTCAAAAAACCACTTACATCAGATTCCCTTTCAATTCTCTAAATTTAGATTTATGCTATAGTGCTTCTCCAATTATAGAAAATGAAACTCTCTACTCTAAAAATAAAATAATATTTCTTTTCGATCTCTCTCATTTCTTTTCAATCTCTCTCTCCAATTAAACTCTCTACTATAACAAATATAATAATAAAAAAAGTGGAAGAGAGAGAAGAAAACAATAAAAAAAATGAAGATAATAGAAATTTTAGGGTAGCTAATGTAGTGTGTAATGAAAAGTGACCGTTTAAATTTAATAAAGTGGGTGGCTTACCCCAAATTTTAAAGATATTATAGAGAAACTGATGTGAATGCTCTTAGAAGTTATTGTAAACGCCCAAAATCTTTATGCTCATATTGATCAAGTGCCTAAAAGCATCCAGCAAATTGCAAAAAGATTAAAAGGATTCAATCTTCCAACTATATGTTATTTTACTTGTTCCCATGATTTCATTCCATTATATAGGAAAGAGGTGATGTTTATTATCAATGAAATCTTTGTCACGGGTCAAACTTACGATATCTTGTGAAATCCCATTAATTGGGTCAAGGTTTATTTTACTTTGTAGAGGTTTACTGCATTATCACTTGTGAAGAGATGATTTAGTAGAAACTATTAAGGAGTGAAGCACCGAACACATCATAGAACATGGAGATGGAGAAAGAATAAGGTCACTTAACTACATGAGATCTTATTAGCGTTGTGTTGTAGTTTATTTCTTTTACTTCCATTGTGTATCTACCATTACTGGTAAGACTTGAACAAGGACAAAAGAGAGGAAGTACAAGAGAAAGTGAGAGAAAACACAAAGGTACAAGTTAAACGATGTGAGAAAGAGTTCCGAGAGTGAAAGTTAATTAGTTTAAACCAATTGGCTTCAAATTGTTGTCAAACATTAAAATCATGTAATCATTCTTGCCACAATGTTGGAACCAAGATTATCCAGCGCACTTTATTATTATCACCAAAATAGATTAGGTTGGTTCCAGTATGACTCCTTGGCCAGGAACATTTGAGTACTAGTAAAAACACATAGGTTGGTTCTTGTCAATAGTGGAGAAGTTGAGCACATCAAGAAGGGACTTGCAATAACCTGAATAGTTACTAAAGGAAAGGAAGGTTGACTTTGAATTGTGTGCAGTATGGTTCTTGCCTTCTTGGTATAAATTTTAAACCATGGTTCATCATCTTCCCAAAGTAAGGGATATAGACAATATTTGTTGCATCTTCGATATATGCAGTATCAAAAACTAACCTGGAAAGAAGTGAGTTGCAGATTTGGCATGTTTGACTATATTTTGCTGCACCACAATGGCCTCTTTGAAATCTTTGATGCAATCAGAGAGATATGCCACCACTTTTGCAACTATTTGCTCATCTTTTAATGCCAACAGCTGAGTGGCACAATACTGCAACAAAAAGGGATATATATATATGTATATTTTAAAAAAAAAGTATGAGGTAATCAAAAGTAAGGTTGGAACTCACAATAAGGTCACTATCTATTCACCCCAAGTATGATTATTTTGTTAGAATACACATGCTTGGCGATGGTCGCGTATGAACACAAAAAAATTAGGTGCGCTATCTATTCACCCTTTACAAGTTTTAATGCAGTGGCCAAGCATGCATATTTTCACAAAGTAAAAATAATCAAAACTTGTAAGGTTGGAACTTACAATTTCGACTTCCAAAACTGTTGCTTGCTCATCTTGATATTCATCATATATTGAATTCAAATCTAGCAAAGTCCAGCTAATTAAATCATCAAAGCCAGAGCAAATGTTGGCTGCATTTGGAATTTTGACCTATTAAATGCACAAATAGTGCAAGTTCAACCACCATATATATTTGCACACAAACAAACAAAAGGTTTTTTTGTTGTTCACCTTCCTATCAAACCATAATTTAACAGAGACCACATCCACAGTGGCAAGGTTAAGAACACCCAGGAATTCCTGTCGTGATTGTAGCACAGAACTACAGGATGAAATTTAGTGGTCATATGGCAAAAGAATGAGATTGGGTTTAGTAATGTAAACTAATGGCAGAATCTAATAGCGCATCTAAGCCGGCAACAATTTGGTACATCCTAGGCTTAGAATATGATTCACATTTAGGAAGATAGCCCACTTCAGAAGAGCAATCAATCAATGCATAGGAAGAAATGAAGCAATCCCTTGTTTTACATCCCCCTTGTGACAAATAGAGATATCTTATCTTACCTGCTGCGTATAGTGGACTGAAGAGTGGAGATACCAACAGCTAGAATTATTGCATCAGCTTTATATATTTCTTCTCCACATACTAGTCCTGAAACACAACCAGTATCTTCATCTACAATAAACTCTGTCACGCTTTTGTTTTCACAAAATTTTAAGCCTTCTAATCTCATGGACTCGAGCCATGGCAAGAAAATCTTTTCTTGAATGGTTCCACGACACCATACTGCATCGAAATTTTGCTATATAATGGTACAGAGCAACATGTGTCAAAATCATCCAAGACAAAAACAGCATGTGTACAATGGAAGAAAAAAAATAACATTTGTTCATAGTAGACAGCATGCACAATGCATGACTGAAAACCTTAAACCATGAAAAATAGAAACAACTCACCTGATGGGAAAGAATATAGTAATCTAGCATTGCTAAGGTTGCTGCTGCACTACATTGCTCTGCTGGTGCAAATAAACCCACATGAAGCATGGGTTCAAAGACCTTTTGAAAAAGCCTTTCTGAACACCCATATTGTTTAAAGAGTTCCCTTGAAGTCACTGTAATTTACAAAAATCCTTCATCAATCTCTTTAATGTCTGATCAAAGAATAATATCTCTTTATGCCACACATGATAAAGATAATTCCCTCACTTTTGTCATATTTTCTCCAAGCAGTATCAGTGTTGTCAAAATCGATAACTGCAAAAACCAAGAATTAGTTAGTCTACAATTGCTATCTCAAATTAAATTCAAAGTGTATCATCTAACACTGACTTTAATCAAAGATAAAAGGCTCAAAATGTACCTGCTGATATAAGAGGGACAGAAGCTAACCGATCTACCAATGGAAGATTGACAAACTGCATGGAAATATTAAGGACGAGAGGAACAATAATTATGGAACATCAATAATAACATAATGAAAATTTTGAAACAAATGTGAATCAGTTCTCAGACATACTTCTGGATATAAGAGTGCTCCAAGAGGCGTTGGCAATTGTGTAAGATCCTTAAATATAGGAAACTTGACCTGCACAATTTGACAAGAAACCAATTGTGTTTGTATGTTTCTCCAAAAGGGAAAAAAGAATAAAAACATGCTGCAAAACCAAAAGACCAAAACTGATACTAATGCTGATATTTGGGGAATCCTTCGTTGACAAGAATAATAACAGTATAGAAGCACGAAAATGACCAAGTAAATAGTGGACATATAGATTAAAGAATATGGTTTGACATATAGTCTATGTTGTGCTATCTCTGCACACTGATATAAAGAAAAAGCGTACCAAAGGATTGAACTTCAAATAACTACATAGCAGAATAAAATGAACACGGGACAGATATTATTAGTAAGATGATTGATAAGAAGTTTGATCATCAAGTTGTGTTCGTCCAACTATTTGGAGTTGGCTACTTGCTCCCTCCATTGAACTTGATACAAAGTTATATCACTCAAGCATTGGTAAGGGAGCATTTTTTTTACTCATAATGACATGAAAATTACTTATTTTCTTCTTTTTCATGTTCATCAGATGTAGTCGCTTCTTATAGATTAAAAGTGATTGACACTAGACACTCCTAGTCCCAGCCTTCTAGGTGGAATCCAAAAAATGAATGAGAAAATATATAGAACCCTTCAAAGTAATACCTAATGATACGTACCTCCATTCCTTCTTGAGAGTAAAGGGCTGAACTGGTCCACTTGGTAAAAGGCTGGAGTCCAAGTTCATCAATTGCAGAAAAAAGGTTACGATATGGACGCCAAAATCCTGAGTAAGAAAAAGTACCATTTAAAGAGAATGAAATGATAAACAAAATGTCATAATTGAACATCGTCAAATGGATTTAAAGTTGCCAGTAGCTAAATATGACTATACAACTTCCGGCAATTCGAGGAAACAAGCAGCATCAAGATATAGCATACCTTTAACGCCGATTTCTTCTGCAGGGCTGCTCCCGGATTCGAGGAGGGTGACTTCGAAGCCCTGGAGTAATCAATAAAAGGATTTAACGAAACCTCATTTAGATTTTCATAGATTAAATGCTCCTCCGGTTCCAAACATGAAGATCCACTCCAAACCTGCTTGCAGAGGTGATGGGCCGAGGCGAGACCGGCCCAACCGGCGCCGACAACGACCACCTTCTTCCGGCTGGCGGCGTGGATAGAATTGGAGGCAGATGAAGAGTCGGCACGGCAGCGGCAACAGCTCTCTCTTGGCCGTAGGAATCGCGTCGCAACGAGAGCAGCAGGAGCTGCAGAGGCCCACATCCTGTTAGAGGGTTGTTTCCCTCCTCTATCTCTTCTTGTCCTTACAATTTATTTTACGGCAATTTAGCAACAGTTTTGGGAAATGTATAATTCGCGCAGGCGTTTTGGAACGGTCCAAATCGTATAGGCTTCTTGGTGAAATTTCTATTCCACCGTTGACACTCTGACATTGCGACAAAAAAAAGATGAATACGTTTGTCCCTAACGCCCCTGTCAATCTGTCCCAAGGTCAATATGGAGAAGGTAAATCATGGACGACTACTAACTTTTGGAATAGTGACTAGTACATAAGGGAGATATTTACCTCGATTTTATCGAGATTCCCGTTGACACTCTAACATGCTCCCTAAGTAGGAATTAAACGGGAGTTTCAGGTATATCATTGATCCACTTAGTTTCTTTTAAAAAAATTCTGGCATCTCCTCGCTCCCACTTTATTAGTGAAATTAAAAATCCTAACATCCATAGATGAAAATGATGTAAAAGATAACCTTTACATCACCAGGGGGGATCTATTTAGTGTTAACCAATGCTTTTACTAGGCGAGCTCAAACCTCATTGACAAAACTTTGAATGGTAGGTCTCAATGCTTCACTGGTGACTGCATCATCCCTAGTTGGTGTTTGTCCACGGGAAGAAGTAGTTGCAGTATTAATAATATTTGAAATGTTGAAGAATTTATCATCTTCACAGGTGACTGAATAATATTTCTTTAAAATATGTAAGAAAAAAAATATGTATGTTTAGTTTAAGTTAGTTTTACAAAATTTATGTGATTGAATTGACAGAAGCAATATGATAATGAAAGATAAACGATCTTAGTGAAAAAAACTAAAATATCTTAGTTTCATCATCTACTAGAAATGATGTTTACAAATGCTTTGATGTGTACAATCAATTGTCTCATCAATATTTAAGTTTTGTTAAATTTATCCAAATGAAATGGCTAAAAAGTGGTACTTCATTTGAATGTTATTTGTTTGTTCATTTACAAATGTGGAATGTTTAATTTGGATATTGTAGGAAATTCAAACATTTACATCAACAGATGGAAATATATGCACATCGAGCATAAGTTATATTAGATGAGTAAATTGAGTTATTTTATAAATTTTTTTTATCAAACTTTCCAAAGGGTAATGGAAAGGGAAAAGATCAATTAGGAGTGAGACTTCACAAAAAAAAAAAACACATTAGCATTATACACAATAGTCCCTTTGTGTCTTTCCTCAACATACCTGAAATTCCGCTTAAGGATTATTAGATAACATTTGTGAGAACTGGGATTCAGAAGACAAAATAGTTAAATTTCACAATGTGAGTGTGACCTTCACAACCAAAGATATAGAATTATTGCTTAGAATCCCAAATAGAGGAATGACTATAAAGATGAATTTGAAGGTTCCTTTTAGAAAATTATATACTAAATAATTTACAAGGAAAGAGCTAGATCGATCAAGATTGGAAAACCTAATGAAGAAATATTATCTGTGCATTGATTCAGATAAGGATGTTAGATTGTTTTGTTAATTTTATATTTTGTATATCTTTTCTTCTGTTTTATTTGCTTCTTCTACTCATAAGCTACCTATAGAAATTATAGATATTGTCAATAATTTTTGAAACCTAGGAAATTATAATTAGATTGAGGTAATATATATGGGTCCTCAACTCTTGATATTCAGAGAAGTGTTTGCGGCAAATACTCCTGGCCATATAGTCATGATGCCTTATATGAACGAATTTACTAGTCTAGTACTTGTTGTAAGTCTTGAATATTTAGTTAGCTGTTTGCATAGATAATTAATATAATTCAATTATTTATTTTTGTCATAAGCTGGGTTTCTTGAGGATGTCCTTATTCAATGACTAACCAACATGGTAGGACCTAGAATAAGCAAGTGGAGGACTGCTTATTCTCATATTAATAAAGTAAGAGATAAGTTACAAGGACTCTCACTTCTCTAGGTAAATATAAATGTATATATTATAATGCTACAATCCTATTATCTATGTAAAGGTTTGTTAATTGATCATCTAATGTTACTAATTAATTAGATTATTGTTGATATTCTCCCTATTCCCAAAGAAGTCCATTTACTTGGGCCCCTTCGTCATTCAATGTGAGGCAACACCATAAAGAGGCAAAACATCCATTGTAAAAATCGATGCAGACTCATCGGAGGCAACTGGATGTTTAGGGTGTATTTTAAAGGAAACAAAGATTAAACTCTTGTTAGTACCTTGAGGTAGTTTTGATGTGATCAACTAAAGTTCAGTTAAGTCTTGTTATGATTGATTCTTATGTTTAAGTGTGCAAGAGCTTAGGAACACAAGAAGTCGAGTGGAAGACACAGCTAGCAAGAAAGATGACACGGGAAGGGAGTTGACAGACTCAATGCATCCGAAGGACGAGATGCTGCCGAAGAGTACACCGGCGGACGAGAATAACGTGCATGGCGTTCGAGGGACAAGAAGGTAGGAAGGAAGCTTGCTCGAGGAAAAGGTCAGAGTTGTGTTCGGTGGCAACATGGGATGAATCGTCGTCCACTGAATCCGAGATTGAGGCCTATGCCGGACTAGCTTTGATGGCAGACCACCAAAGAGACATTGAAAGTTCCGCAGAGTTGAGCATCGACGAAAGGGGAGGATCCTCTGAAGAAAGAAATGACGAAGGAGGAGCATTAGAACACGAGAAAAGTGAGGTACGTGCACTATACCGCGAGCAATATTTTGAATTTATCAAAATACTTTCTAAACATATGTGCAAATTAGGAAAAGAAAATATTGATTTAAAAAGATAATTAGCCAATACATGTCTACTAGAATTATTTGATAATTTGAAATTAGAAAATAAAAAATTGAAAGCACAAATAGAAAAACTACAAAATGACAATAAATATTTGAATTCGAATATCTTTCAAAAATCAGTATTAAAAAATAATGGTAGAATTAATTGGTACATAAGAAATCACTAATGATAAATTAGGAAAATCTCTAAAAATTATGTAGCTCCCAAATTCTTAGTAAATCTAATAGGTATGAACCTATATTGGATTCCAAAATTTTTTTAGATTAAATTTTATTTTTTTTAAAAAACTATTATGATAGAAATTGTCTCAATTAGAAAATTATTTTTTTAAAAAAATTCTATTTATATTTCGAGTTGAAATTTTTTTCTATACTATCTAATGATTTAATCTACAAACAATTTTTTTCATATTATTACAAAAATAGTTTATTTATGTTGAGTTATTTTTTAAAATTATTAACAAAAATCATCCTTTAAAATTTAAAATTATTTTACAGATTTAAATTTTGATTTTTCTATGATGAAAAATTATTATAAATATTTTTAAATTTTTTTTAATGTCTGAATTATTACAAATTATTCTCCAAAAAGGTAATTGCTCTATAGAAAATAGAAATTTTGAAAATTTTATTTTTCTGTTGTTTAACAATGTGTACTACACATCCAGGAAACATAGTAGAATTTTTTAGAATTGAAAAATACTAGCTTACTGGTAATCGTTGTAATCTACCCCTCGAAAAGTTTTTTCAAAATTTTCTAATAGTTTACTTTATTTTTTTAAAATTTTTTCTGATTTTTTTAATATGATCAAAAGGGGAGATATAAGTAAAAATTAAGGGGGATTAAGGGGGAGTTATGATAATTCCCATAATTTTTATCATTGTATTTCTTTTTGCAATTAACTTGTTTAATTCATTGCTTTACTATATTATTTCATTACATTTTTAACCCTAACTTGAACTTGCGTTGATGCACATCAAAAAAGGAAAGATTGTTAGTATCCCGGGTAGTTTTGATGTGGTCAACTAAAGTTCAGTTAGATGTTGTTGTGTTTGATCCTTGTGTCTAAGTGTGCAGGTGTTTAAAAATACAAGAAGTTGAGCGGAAGGCACAGCTAGTGAGAATGATGACACGGGAACGAGTCGTCTGGCTCGATGCATCCGAAGGACGAGATGCTGCAGAAGAGTACATCAGCAGATGAGAAGGGCATGCATGAACTTCGAGGGGCAAGAAGCTAGGAAGAACTCCTGCTTCAGGAAAAGGTCAGAGTTGGGCTTTAAGTGAGCTCAACTCCTGTTAGCCGGAGAATCACTTACAAAGAGATTAATTTTGATCTAAGTTGCCCTATGGAAGGCACCTTCCATGGCTAAAAGGCACCTTTGATGAATAGCACGAAGGTGCCTTCTAGTCTTTGAAGGCACCTTCGCTAGTCATTAGCTGAGGATAAAGTTTTATCCTCGGCGGATAAACTCTATCCGATGGAAGGCGCCTTGGACCTCTTTGGAGGTGCCTTCTTCAAGCTGCGGATAACTTTTTTCAGGGGCTATAAAAAGACTCTTGGACCTAGAAAATAATCATAAACTCTTGTATTCATTTCCTAGCAACTTTCTGAGCATTCAACAAGTGTAAGAGGTTTCTCTGCCTTCAATAAAGGAGACTTTTTAGTGCTTTTATTTACCTTGGATTAACAACCTCCTAGGTTGTAACCAATTAATTCTTTTATCTCTTCTTTTTAGTTGTTAATTTAATTTAGTATAATTGTGCTACTAATTAGAATTGAAAGATAGAAAGGTCTATTTTATTTGTGTAGGTAATTCACCCTCTCTTGACGGTCCCGCTGCACTAACACTTCTTATCCGACAAAATGTAGAATTACTTCCCTTTAATAAAGAATTAGTTGACATTTTTGAAAGGGAAGGATTATCATTTTCAAATAGGCACCCTACAGGACATCCTCCTCCTTAAAAATCATCTGACAATCAGATGAGAAGAGGATGCGATAGAAGGCTCTATAACCTATATGACACTCCTAAAAATAAACCTTCATTGGTACCAAGGATCCATGGTACGAAGAGGACAAATGAAGGAGGGTTGGTGTGGGGGGTGTAAAAATAATCAGATGTAGAGGGAAAAAAACTGAAAATCAAAGAATACAAGATTATATAGGTCATTGATGAGATTGATGAAGAATAAGAGGTTGAAGGAATACAATGAAGGGAGAAGGCACTCAATAGAAGGAGGTTGGATGCTATTAAAGTAAGCAGAGAATTATTGAGTAATTCTTAAATAATAATTGCAATCATATTGATATGAGTTTCTATCGTTGGTGTTAAATACATTGAGTCATTTTTATTTGCAGTATATTAAAGGTAAATTAAAGAAACAAAAAAGAAAAAATGAGAAGGAAATATGGCCTACCTCATAATAGTGTTAGATCGATGAGCACGTGGATCACGTGATTTTTTTTCTTTTCTTTTGAAATCAACTGCGCAACAGAAATGTAACTAAGTGCGAAAAAGGAAGCGTGATGAAAAAGGAAATCAAGCGCTAACACAAGTTCGTTTTCTTGGTTTAGAGCCTTCGACGACTCCTACTCCAAGGCCCACCCTCGTTGAGTGCTTTCGTTGGGCAGTAACTTTAAGCTTGAAATGATTACACAAATTTAAGTACAATGCAGCAAAATTAAAGTATACCGACAACAAAAAGAAGTAGGAGCTTGGCCATTGGTTGTCGCAGCAACCTTTCGGTGTTGTAAGAGTCTTCTCGGAGCCGAGTAAAAAAATCAGAGTGAATGATATCCTGAAGCTTCTTGTCGAAGTCCTTTTGATAGGTCTTTTCCATGTGCCTGGACCACCTCCGAGCGCCTCTAATGAGGCCTATTTGATCCTAGGATTTTGCTAACTTATCTATGTCTAGGTGCCCGAACCGCTAATGTGTTCGTGCCTCATCAAAGCTTTATCTTTAAAAAATCATCCATCTCTTGGCTCCCAGACCAGTTCGAGCGCTTGGACTCTGACGTGTGCTGGCTATTTAGCGTGTGCCAACTCATCTGTACAGGTGCTTGGGTTTCAGCCAATCCAGGCGCTAGGACCTTCGGGCGCTTGGACCCGGTGTAGGTGCTCGGACCTCTGGGCGCTTGGACCCGGTCTAGGTGCTCGGACCTCCGGGCACCTGGACCCTAAACCCTTCCCAAGCATCTGGACCCTATCCCAAGCGCCTGAACCCTTCTTGAGCACCTGGAGATCCTTTTTCCAACCAATTTGCAGCTTTGATTCCCTGCAAATTACATTAGTCCAAGCAACAAAAATTATCCCACAAAATAGAGTTAGCACATTAAAAATACGATTAATTTATGATTTAGATCTTGCCTTATCAAGGCCAAGATCTAGTCATAGTCTTAGCTTAGACTTTCAAAATAGCTCTAAGCTGGACCATACCCATAGTCCCACTGGGACTCGTCCAGTGACTCACCTTTACTTACCATTTGTAGTCACTTGACTTGCCTCTTGACCCACTGGGTCTTCCTTCCAGTTGTCAGGTCCGCAGATTCAACTAGACTTTGGCCAACCGTCAAGTCTCACAGACCCAATTAGGCCTCCTGCTAGATATCCGGTCACTTCTTGGCCTATATAGACTTAGTGCTAGCTATAAAGTTCTCATATCTAACTGGGCTTCAACCTAGTGCCAGGTCCTCTAAATTCATCAATTATTACACACTTGGTAAAAAAAAGTTAGATAAACATAACACCTAACTTTAATCTATTTATCATTCATCAAAATATGAGTTTGACCATTGGTGCTAACTGCACCAACAAATAGTACTTGAGAAATTAAGGTGGCTTAATTCTGATTTTGTATGAGAGGAAGACTACTATACATTGACAACAAATGACTTCCTTACATGTCTCGATGGTAGGATTTTTATGGACGGGGAAGTAATCAACACATATATTTCAATACTCTTTAGGGAAGCATCCTCGTCTAGTACGACATATAACTGATCCATTTATTGCTCAACTGAATTTAGGGTAAAAATTTATTTCTATATGATAATATATTAATTTGTTTGTGATATTATTGCACTAACTATGAATATATTTTGAATTTTACAGTTATCATAGGAACACTTATGAGGAATTAGTATATTACACATTATAAAAATAAATCTGGGTGATTGTGAAGTTAGGTATATTTTTATACCAATGAATACTAATCGTACTTACTATCATTTATTGGCCATAGACACTAAGATAAAAACATTCTACCATTATAATTCATTATTCTACAACAGAAAAAATAATCTACATTTTGTAGAGTTGGTTAGTAAATATTCTTCCAAATAATCTATATTAGACTATGATAAAAATGGTCTACATTTTGTAGACCTTTCCATCAACTCCAAGTTTCCTCTTGTAAATCCATTTTTGTAGACTATGAGAATGATTCCTTTAGGTGGATCTACTATTGACCAAACTTGGTTTGAGTACATAGAGTTCATTTCAGAATTTCATGACTTCTAGTCATTGCATTGAGTCGATATCAGATATTGCCTCCTTAAAGGATCTTGGATCACATCCATAATTAGAGTTATTCTAATTTCCTTCAAGGAGTAGACCATACTTTACAGGTAGTCTTTAGCATCCACAGACTCCTCAAACTGCCTTTGCAGTTCATTTGACATTGAAGCCAGCATATAACATCTTGCTTGAAGATTATGGTCCGACTATTTTTCAAGCTTTTCTAACTCATCAGGGGTGGCATTAACAGGAGCCTCTTTTGAAGGTGTCTTATCCAATTTATATGCAATCTTTTCAGATGCCAGAACAATCTTTAAATTTCTTAGCCAGTCAGAATAGTTAGGTCTAGTTAATTTGTTCTGATCAAGTATCACAGATAGTCGATTCCGAGATGCCATATCGAAAATATACTGAAAAGAAAATAGATAATTAATATTATTGATTATTTTAAATAATTCATAAGACAAAATATGTGGACTTTTATATTTTGAATTACCTTCCACTATTTTTTACATTTCCATCACCCTCTAGTGGAAACGGGAAATTATATTTCCTTAGTGAGTACATAGAGCACAATTAGCCAATTGTGATCCCTGAATGATATCAACCGATTATAATTCCCAAAAGGTAGAACTCAATTACATCATATGCAACCTCTATGTAATTCACCTCACGTTTGATAAGGGCCTAATAATATGATGCTGATTATCTTTACGTGTCAAGCCGATCCATCAATGTTAGATTGTAATGGACGGTCGCTATGCGTTCCCTTAATGATATGAGACGAAGTCATGGGAGTTCCACCCAATCCACATCATTTATGTTAGTGGAAGACACAGCTTTCCGGCGTCTAGGCCTCCCTAATGATATGATCCAGACACTGACCGCGAGTAGCTTTCATCATGCAACCACCGTTGACGGAAGGTAGTGAAAAATATACTCTTTTATTTTTCTCTTTATGGCTTGATATAAATTTTGAATCATATTCAAAATGTGGAATTTTAATTTAAATATTTATATCATCACTCGGAAGATATAATATATTTTATATATGTTTGCCGGATTCAAGTAACTATGTTATAAAATAACGTACATACATATATCTAATACTATATATCAAATATATCATATTATAAGGATGAGTAATCAGTGAGAGCCATTTGATCATCCTTCTTGCATCGTATGCATAATATCAAATATTTTATATCAATTAATTAATAATTAATTAATTGATCAATTAATGTTTCTTTAAATTTGATTGCAAGATTATCAATTAAATTGATAAATCAATTTATCTATAATCAATTTTGGTAAACCAATTATTATAAGTAAAATCAAGTTTCATCATAATATGTTATCAAATATTTTACGTGGTCAAACTAATTAACAAGAACATATATACTTTTGTCTTAAAGTCCATACGACAAACAATGATAACCTGGCTCTGATACCACTATTGGAACATAATTTAAAATTTGGTGATCGTGCTTCTACACTCCTATGCACAGCAAAAATTTTAAATTTTATTTGTGATTTAACAATTAAATTAAAGGAGTGTTCGAAAACAAACATATACATGATCTTTATCTAAGCATGCATTACAATCTAACCTTATAAGTAAGATCCTAAAAGCATAACAAAAATAGACTACCATGTGATTGATTCATCTAATGCTCATTTAATCATTTTATTTAGACATGCTAAACTATCTAAAATAAACATATTAGATCATTTAAGCATAACCTAAATAAAACTATTAACATATGCATTAATAAACATATGAATCAAAGTACAAACATAAACATACCTTCCAAACAACTTGTGTTTAGGGATGACTCCAACTATTCCGGTTGTAGCGAAATAACTCCTCATTGTTGTCATGAGCTCGTACTTCCTTCGTCTAATTTGGTCCACAATCGGAGTGTTGGTGCGGTAAGCATCCGACGATCGAACCTAAGTTTTGATAATGACAAAGGGGTTCAAAGTTAAGGTCATTTGTGTTCTAACATGTTTAAATAAGTTTGCAGAAAAATCCTAAGTGTACTTAGGCAAAAGTCCTAGCTACGGTTAGGCAGGTGGAAACCCCTAGGAGGTGGTAACCCTAGGTCCTAGGAGGTGGTAACCCTAGGCAGAAAGTCTTGGCGGGTCAAGGGCTTCGGGCAAAAGTCCTAGAGTCGAGAACTCTAGGTGGAAAGTCCTGGTATCGCGAACCAGGTGAAAGACTGGGCAGGTTGTTGAGCGGGCGTCCACCGAAAAGTCTTGGAGCCTCGGGCACTGAGCAAAAGTCCAGTTGGTTTGGAGGATCAACTAGAAACAGGTAAACTCTCCTGATTGGAGTAGGTGAGGGCGCGCTCCCTGGCGAGGGAACAGTAGGCGTGGGTTCGACCTAGGATTTTCGGTTGGGAATTCGAAGTCAGAATCAGACAATCCAGAGACTGTCAAATACTTATGTTTGATTTATTTTGTTGTGTTAAACTCTGTCTTGTAGGATATGATTTGTATTTTGGACTAACTCATCTTGCAGGGGTGAAAAAGAAGCAAAAGGCTCAGATGAACAGTCCTGAGGCGCCCTCCATGGAGCTTGGAGGTGCCTCTGGTCACTAGTTGATGACCTCCGCGCAGCAGGGCAGAGGGCGCCCTGATAGAGCTTGAGGGCACCCTGGACGCTGAGCAGAGGGCACCCTGGACGTTGAGCAGAGGGCACCCTGGATGCAGGTGGAGGCGCCCTCCATGTAGTTGAAGGCACCCTCAGACGTATAAGCTGCGAAGTGGTCAGAGTTCATCCACGCTGCAAATTCGGTGCAGATGAGGGCACCCTCCATGGTGTTGGAGGTGCCCTCAATAGGCTATATAAGCCTATCTCGAGTAGCAGCAAAAAAAAATAACACAATTTGACAACCCTTCTTCCGTGTGCTGCTCAAAGAACAATCCAGGGAAGCTGCAACAAGTCTCCGACAACCAGAAGCTTCAAGATTATTGTTTTAATTGTCGATATAATTTCATTACTGTTTAATATTGTAAATCTGAATTATAAACTTTTCGAGCTTATAATGATTACTCAAAGTAAACGCTCAACGAGTGTGGGCCTTGGAGTAGGAGTCACCCCAGGCTCCGAACCAAGTAAATCTTGGTGTATGTGTTTTCAATTGTTTTTAATTTTCCACTGTGTTTTACTCTTAGTTTTCCAAAATGTAAGTGAAAGCCACGAGCGCTATTCACCCCCCCCCCCTCTAGCGCTTTCGATCCAACAATTAGTATTAGAGCGGGCTCACTTCGAATTGGTGAAATCACCATTCGAGCAAATTTTTCGTGGTAGTTTTTCAATTTTTCGGAGTCGATCGGAATCGGTAAAATTGTTGCCTTCCGATCTATTTTTTCGTAATCAAATTTTTTCCTCGAAATTGGTGCAACACCACTCGAGTTTGTGTTTTGATTTCTTAATCCTACACTATTAATCCAAGAGTGAGTCTTGGAACAAGTTTTTGTTTTTGTTTTTGTGTGTGTGTAAGATATTTTTTTTTTCAATAATGGCCCATCAAAAAGGCTACAACACAGCCCTCCCCCCACTCTTCTCCGGCGAAGACTTCGGCTACTGGAAGGGCCGAATGGAGTCCTACCTCCAAACTCAGTTTGAAATGTGGATGATCATAAAGACTGGCATCGTACTTCCACTCGACGGCTCAGGAAAACCACTATCATGCGAGAACTGGGACACGAGCATAATCAAGAAGGTTGAGGCCAACACCAAAGCAACTTGCACCCTTCAATACGGCCTAACCAAGGAGGAGTTGAACCGAGTTGGACCATTCTCAAGTGCCAAAGACTTATGGGAGAAGCTGATTGAGCTGCATGAAGAGACTTCCGACACAAAAGTAAGTAAAAGGGATATGATTTTTAATAAATTATATAACATCAAATTGTAGGAAGGCGAAATAGCAAGTCAATTGCATGCACGCATCCAAGACCTCCTCAACGGTCTCCACACAATCAAACAGAAGGTGGAGAATCGAGACATAATCAGATATACGTTAAACGCTTTTCCGAGGAATACCTTATGGGCATCCAGGGTAGAGGCCTACAAGGTATCCAAGGATCTTTCTTTAATTAAGTTAGGCAAACTTTTTTCGGAATTTGAATTACACGAACAGATTAATACACGCTCTGCCGAGAAGGATATTGCCTTGATTATAGGTACAAGCATAACCCGGGAAGCAAAAGCAAAGCATAAAACTGAACTAGAGTCTGAAGAAGAACCGGACTCAGAAGATGGCGACGATGAGATAGAAGTCGAACTCATCAACCTAGTACGCAAGCTCTATAGAAAGAAGAAGGGGTTCACAAAGAAGGATATCAAGAAGGTGGTTCAGTCCAAAAAGGTACAAACGAGTCCAAAGGTAAAATTCAAAGTAACCTGCTACGAGTGCAATCAAAAGGTACATGTTAAGGCCAATTGCCCAAACCTAAAAGAAGCAAAGAAGTAGAGGAAGAAGAAAGCACTATAGGCAACATGGGATGAGTCCTCTTCAGAAGACTCCGACGAAGAGCTCGAACAGACGAGCTTTCTTACACTAACGACCTGGGAACACATCGATGAATCGGAGACCGAAAGCGAATCAGAAGCCGAGTCTGAGCGAAGCCACGGATCCGTATCCATTTCTGAAGGATCCAAACCCACTATAAGTAATTCACTGCATAATTTAGTTAATTATTTAATACGTAAGTTTGCTAAATCAAATGTCTGAGTCAAATCACTTCAAAAGGAGGTAACAACCCTTAAAGAAGTGACTAACCCTAGCTCCTTGACTGATTTCATTCAGACTGGAACCTCAACTCAAGTCCAAAAGATTGAGAAAGAGAATTCTAGCCTAAAAAATCAAGTCAAGGAACTAAAGGATACGTTGGAACAGTTTACTTTGGGCTCCAAGAATCTTGATCTGATTCTTGGAAAACAACGAGTCATTTACAACCGATCTGGACTTGGATTTAAGACTAATAGAAAATATAAATCTTATTTATCCCTTGTTAATCGAAATAATAGAAAATTAGTTCAAGCATGGGTCCTCAAGTCAAACTTGGTTAATTAAGTTGGACTTGGATACTATTGGGTCCCCAAGGATCAAATTCATTATCTTGATAGACCCTATCGAGGCTATGATCCAGGGGGAGCCAATAAAAAGACCATTGTTATCAACAGATAGAATTGTTTGATGATTGCCTTTACTGCTTTTATTATACATGCTTAGATTAGGCTAGATAAGGACCTAGGCTTAATTTACACTTGACTAGTTAGACCTAGGGATTTCAAAAAAGAAAATTAAATATCCAATTTCTTTGAATGGCTTTGTCTAGAAGTGGTGGATGATCCCATACCCAAGAAGGCCTAGTGCCTCACGACAACTTGGAAGCCAATCTTTGAAATGTATATTTAATTGACTAGTTAAAAAACCTGAGTCTAACCCAAATGTAAATTGATCCTTAGACATAATTTAAATCAAAGATTAAATTAACCATCTCACAAAATCCATAAGGTTCCCTGATTGATAACTTAGAAACATATGAGATAGACCTAGGTAAAATTTAGAATTAATAAAATCAATAAACTTAATTAATAAAATCAATTAATAAATCAATTTTAACTTAATTAATAAATCAATTTTAACTTAATTAATAAAATCAATTAATAAATCAATTTAACTTAATTAATAAATCAATTTTAACCTAATTAATAAATCAATTAACTTAATTAATAAAATAAATTAATAAATCAATTTTAACTTAATTAATAAATCAATTTTAACTTAATTAATAAATTAATAAAATTAATTAATAAATTAATTTTAACTTAATTAATAAAATCAATTAACTTAATTAATAAAATAAATTAATAAATCAATTTTAACTTAATTAATAAATCAATTAACTTAATTAATAAATCAAGTTAACCTAATTAATAAATCAATTAGACTAATAAATCAATTAATCTAAATAATAAATAAATTAATTAATTAAAAAAATATTAATTAACCCGCATAGGGCATCTTATGAAGGCGCCTCCACAGTAAAAGGAGGCTCCCTTGTAAGCACGGGAAAATTCTCGCTGAAACCTTGGAGGGTGCCTCCCACCAGTCGAAGGCGCCCCCCATAACCAATTGAGGGTGTCCTCCATGCGGTTGAGGGCACCCTCAACGCCGTTTTTTCTAGTGAACAGAGAGCAACTCGTATTTTTCACGAAACAAATCACACCGAGGTACCCTCCAAGACCAGATTTTCCTCCTTCTAACCCCAAAATGCCTCCAAAGTATACCCTATTTTATTATATTGTTTCGATATGTATTTTTCTATGTATTTTTTTTATATGTTTGCATGTATAAAACTAGGAAGAGAAGGAATGCAGATGCTGCTTCTGGTAGTACCTCATCCACTAATGCTAGGTTTCCTTCTGAGCAACATAGGATAGAGTTCCTTAGGCATAAATTTACTCCATTAAAATGTCGTTATTTAAGTAGATCCTTTTTTGCTAGATATTGTCCATCTATCATGCAGATGTTTGAGCACTACCAGCTAGATAAGTTGATTTACTGCAGCCATGCAATTAATCATGACCTGTGTGCCCAATTTTATAATCATTTAGATAGAGTAGATGATTTGACTTGCTCCACCAGAGTTGGTGGAAGGAATTTTCAGTTTCTCCCACCCTTTTATGCACTAGTCTAGGACTTAGGTCATCCACATGTTCATTTTTGTGCTACCCTAGTAGGGACTTGCCATTTGGTGAGCCCTACTCCCATATCACCCTAGATACTATCTATATGTGTCTTTTTGGGGAGGAGAGTCCACCTGTAGTGACTGACTTCAGGTCACTCTTTCTTAGGGTCCAAGACTATATCATGTACCAAGTCATGACTTCTTGCATTTTGCCGATCACATCTCAGAACATTCCGAAGATGCACCCTTCTTATTCCTTCTTTTTATATGCCTTTTGTTAGCGTTTGGATATAGATATAGTGTTGCATATGTTTCATAACATTATACGTGCATCCGGTCTCGTCACTAGGCTCGAGATCCATATGCCCTATTGTCATGTCTTGATATATATGTTTTCGACCTTAGAGATAGACACGACCCAGGGGAGGGTTACTTCCCTTAATCCTTACGATGAGTTCAGACAGCGTCAGTTAGCCCTAGTGCATGTAGATATTACCAAGGGATCTTAGCCTAGAGAGGTGGGCCACAGCCAGCTGCTCCAACAGGAGATAATTTTTATGCCCCTGCCGAGGCAGAGGAGTGGTTAGAGTTTACAAAGGCAGATCTCTTTGAGGATCCTCCTCCGGCACAACCCTCGACCTCGACCCGACCCTCGACTTCAACCTAGCCCTCGACTTCACCGTCCGTCGAGGATCGCCTCACTCGTCTTGAGGAGTCCTCCGTGCATTTACAGTAGTCAGTCTCAGATGACTTTAGCACACTCCGGGGAGAGATGACTGCTCTCCAGGATGACGTGAATTCCAGACTTGACTAGATTCTTCAGACTCTACGGGGCCCTAAGCGACCATTACCACCACTTACTGACAATGCTTCGACTTGATCAATCCTTATATTTCTCTATGCTTTGTATATGTTTGATATACTATCTATAGACAGTTTGTTCTAATCTGTTTGATAAACATCATTTATAGACTTGGATTTGTTCTACTTTCTAAAATTGCTATTTCAGTCTGTTACTCAGTTTTAAAATTTTAAGAAAAATATTTTCAAAATTCTAATTTTATTAGTTTTTCAAAATATTGGATTTAGCTTAGGTATTTACCCCTAGAAAGCATGTACCCCTAGTTCTTAGCCAGAGCATCTCACAAACACACTAGGTTTACCTTGCTTGTGTATGAAAAATACTTAGAATGGTGTGAGATGCATAAGGTACTGCCTGGACTTCAGAATGCTTATGTCTGTGCATCGACATAAGTTTGGGAAATAAATGCAAATTTTATATCAATCAAATTAAGTGATTCATGGTTAGTCAAAACTAACTAGAACATTTACTTAATTTGACTAACCAAGTGAAAGCTACTACCTCTTGGTAAACAACTAGTAACTAAAGGTTAGACAGTTGTTTGTAAGTAAATATTTTGGTTACTCAGGCTTGGACTCTAGGATTTTTTTTATAACAAAATTACTTTGGCATTAATCAAGCGGGAGTGAACAAGGATTTTTTTTTTTTTAAAAAAACAAGTTGATTTTTTTTGACTTAATTTTTGAAATAATTATGTTACTTAGTGTTGAAAACTTTTTTCTACATTTTACTAAGTGTTGGATTTATTTCTGGTTTTTGAAATAAATATTTTTGACTCAGCTTAAAAATATCTTTTTGCAAAATTATTTTGGAATTTTTACTACATCTTAGTATTTTTTTTTATTTTAAGATTCCTTAAACTAATTTTTGCTAAAATCAAAATTATGATCAAATTTTTTTATTATCAAAAATATTAATATCTAGCTAAGCTTTGAGTAGAGTACTTATTTGAACTTCTCTTTCACATCGTTTAAAAACTTAAGTACTTTACTAAGTTTTAAGATTCTTTAAATGTATATAACTTTCTCTATAAATCATTTTCAAAAATTTAATTTTTTTTTAAAAAAGTTTCTTTACTAATATTTCAAGTATGAGCTGTCTTTTAGGGGAGCTAACTATTCTCTTCTATAATTAGTATTTTTGATCTATGGTAAAGGGAGAGAGGAAAGTGAAAATTAAGTTAATAAATAAATAAAAAGTTAAGTTAAAGTTGAATAATTTGTTATTACTTGCTAGGTTTTTTATGTCATGTGTTGGTGCAGTGAGCACCAGATGATCGAACCTGAGTTTTGATTATGGCAAAGGGCTCAAAGTTAAGTGGTGGTGTTATCTAACAAAGTTCATGGAGCTTGCAGGAAAGTCCTAAGTGATACTTAGGCAAAAGTCCTAGCTGCGGTTAGGCAAGTAAAAACCCTAGGGGGTGGTAACCCTAGGTCATAGGGGGTGGTAACCCTATGCAGAAAGTCTTGGCAGGTCGATGGCTTCAGGCAAAAGTCCTAGGGGGTGGTAACCCTAGGTGGAAAGTCCTGGTGTCGCGAACCAGGTGAAAGTCCGAATCGCCGGGTGATGTTCACGAAAGTCCGAAGCATCGAGTGAGCAAAGTCCATCGATCCGGAGGATCGTCGGCAATGTAAATCTCCCGAGTGGAGTAGGTGAGGACGCTGTAACGACCCGGCGACCTAGGGTTAGCAAAGTCAGACTCGGACGGTCAAGAGACTATTAAATATTTCAATAGTTATATCATTGTTTTGTGCTAACTTTGTGCTGCAGGTATTTTTGGGATTAACATATCTTGCAGGGACCAAAGTACAAAAAGACCTCGGATGAACAGTCCGAGCAGCTGGAGGCGCCTTGAATGGAGTTCAAGGCGCCTTGAATGGAGTTCAAGGCGCCTTGACCGAGGTTGAAGGCGCCTTGGATAGGTGGGCGCCTTGAACCAGATAGAGTTCGACCGGGTCAGTGCTGATCCACGCGGGTGACTCGGCTCGTTCAAGGCGCCTTGATGAACAGTGCCCCTTTATAAGGGGTCTCGACCAGCAGCTTCAAAAACAACTTTCAAGTGATCTTACTGCTACAAGCTGCTCACGAGACGACCCGGAGCTCCGAATCTTCAGATTATGATATTGTCGTCGGTATAATCGTATTTTTTTAATACTTAACCGTAATACTTGTACTCTTGTCGAGCTTATAGTTGTTGCTCACGGAAGCGATCAAGGAGTAAGAGTCGTCACAGGCTTCGAACGAAGTAAAAATCCTCTGTCTCTGTGTTATTTTATTCCACTGCATTAACTCTTACGCTTTACGATTCCGATAATCGAACGATTATAGCCACGAGCGCTATTCACCCCTCTAGCGCCTCGATCCAACAATTGGTATCGGAGCGGGGGTTTTGAATTGGTGCAACCACCTTTCAAAACAAATTTTTCTTTTTATTTTTTGAGTCAATTAGAATTTAGCCTTATAGCTATATTCTAATTTTTGTTTCTCGAATCGACTTTTGCTCAAGTAGGTGCAACACCACTCGAGTTCATTTTTATTATTCTTTATTCCAGCACTACTAATCCAAGACTTAGTCTTGGAACATATTCTGTTGTTTTCTTTTGTTACATATTATAAATGGCCCAACAAGAGGGTTTCAGCACTGTACGCCCCCCGCTATTCTCCGGAGAGGATTTTGGCTACTGGAAGGGAAGAATGGAAACGTATCTAAAGATACAATTCGAAACGTGGATGATCATAAAGACGGGACTGAAACTGCCAATCGATGACGATGGCAAAAGTACACCCTGCGAGAAGTGGGACGCTTCTCTAATAAAAAAGGTGGAAGCCGACGCCAAAGCTACCTGCACCCTCCAGTGTGGTCTTACCAAGGAAGAACTCAACAGAGTTGGCCCGTTCTCCTTTGCAAAGGAGCTCTGGGAAAAGCTCATCGAACTCCATGAAGGCACTGACGACACCAAGGTAAGTAAAAGAGATCTTTTGCTTAATAAATTATATAATCTAAAAATGCAAGAAGGCGAAACGGCGAGTTCTCTTCACGCGAGAATACAAGACATCCTTAACTCTCTTCACGGAATTGGCCAAAAGATAGAAAATCGGGACGTAATAAGGTATGCCCTAAACTCGTTTCCAAGGAATACATTGTGGGCATCAATGGTAGATGCCTACAAAGTTTCCAAGGATTTATCTTCTTTAAAACTAGATGAACTTTTTGTTGGTGCAACCTTAGGTCAAGGTTGACCTGGTTGACCCGACTCGAGTTGACTTGACTCGAGTTGTATTTTGATGTTTGACTTGGGAAGATTGTTGATGCAACCTTAGGTCAAGATTGACCTAGTTGAGTTGCATGTTGATGTTTGACACTCGTGGAAGAGTTGTATTCTTGATGTGAGACAAGAATAGATGGTTGGGAGATTATTGGTGCAACCCTAGGTCAAGGTTGACCTGGTTGACCTGAAAAGTCCAAGTATGGAGACTTGGCAAACGGAAAAGTCCAGGAGCTTGGCGCGCGAAAAGTCCAAGTATGGAGACTTGGAAATCCAAGTACGGAGACTTGGCACGGGAAAAGTCCAAGCGGGTAGCCGGGAAAAGTCAAGTATGGAGACTTGGCACGGGAAAGTCCAAACAGGGAGTTGGCACGGAGAAAGTCCAGTGAGTGAAGCCAGCAATGGAAGTCTGGTGAGTGAAGCAGGCAGGAGAAAGTCCCGTGAGTGAAGCCGTGGGGAAAGACCTAGTGAGTGAAGCTAGGCGGTGGAAATCCCGGTGAGTGAAGCGGTGAAAATCCTAGTGAGTGAAGCTAGGTGAAAGGGAAAGTCCGGGTGCAGGTGAAAGTCCCGTGAGTGAAGCAGGGGAAAGTCCTAAGCGATGTTAGGCGGTGGAAATCTGGTGAGTGAAGCGGTGAAAGTCCTGTAAGTGAAGCTGCAGGAAAATCCAGATGGATCGGGATGATCGGACATCGGTGTTGAGAAAGTCCAAGTAGGTCAAAGGATTGACCGGACACTTGGTGGAGTCCTAGCAGGTCAAGGGAGTGACCGGATGCTTAGGATGAAGTACCAATAGGTCAAGGTTGACCGGATATTGGTTTGAAGTCTTGGGACTTGGTTTGGGCCAAACTAGCTACGGATCGGTCACCGACCGATCAGGATGTCTGTTGCTCGATCGGTCCGGTGACCATCGACATCGGTCTTGATCGATCGGTGACCAATCGCCAAGCGAGGCAAAGAGAGGTGATCGGCCCACGCATCGAGTCCCGACGGGGGACCGATCAGAGACGACGCGAAGGAAGAGCCGGTGGGATCGGTCGTGGACCGATCCGCGCTATCCGTCGGTCCACGCATCGATCGTAGTACGCATGTAGGTTCAGAGATCGCCGATCGGTCTGGGGACCGATCAGCGCAGGGCCTGATCGGTCCATGAACCGATCAGGGACGGAACAGAAGCATAGGCTTCTTCCCTGATCGGTCTGCAGACCGATCAGGATGTTGCCTGATCGGTCCACAGACCGATCAGGGTTCTAGCCGTTGCGACGCAACGGCTAGTTTCTTCGCTGTTTTCTTCGCAGGTATAAAGGGGTCGAGGGCTGCTGCTGCACTCCTTCTTCTTCCTCTTCTCTTCTGCTACAGAGCTGCTGTTCTGGTGCTTGAGCTCTGTTGAGTTCCTTCCTCGCAAGCTTCGCGTGAGCTTCCCCGACTGGAACAGCTGCTGCTGTTAGGGTTTTTGAAGCTGCTGCTTCATCCGGACTCCAGTCGACGAGAAAGCAAGATTGGTAGAGTGCTTGTGTATTCTTACTGTATTTCTTGCTTATTCTTTGTACTTGTACTCTTTGTTTGCTTTTGCAAACGTTTGTGGCGAGGTTTCTCCACCCACAAGGAGTTTGACATTAGCCGGTTCTCCGGGGACTCATCCACCGACGGATTGATAGGGCTCGTCCACCTTACGGACACGCCGAGGAGTAGGAGTATCATCTCCGAACCTCGTTACATCGCTGCGTCTAAGGTTTGATATTCTTCCTTTCGTTTCTAGTTTATTTTTCCGCTGCGCTAACGAAGTGTAGGAAGAAACGCGAGCGATTTGGGGCGGCTATTCACACCCCCCCTCTCTAGCCGTACAAAGGATCCTAACAAGTGGTATCAGAGCGAGGCCGCTCTTCGACGGATCAACACCCGGGGGAGCACGGGCTAGAGATGGATCTCTATGGAGAAGATGTCACGATTCAACCCTTCTACGAGTCTCACGACAACTTCACATATTGGAAGGTAAGGATGATGTATTTTCTTAGGACTAATATGTTAAATTGGTTTTGTGTACAAGAAGGGTTTTCCCCACCGATGGATGAGGAAGGAAAACCTATCAAGAAGAAGGAGTGGACGAAAGAGCAAATCCACCAATCCACAATCAACGACGAGGTAACGAAAATCCTTGAATTTTCATTACCTAGTGATATCTTGCATAAGATAGGTAGATACAACGATGCCAAGGAATTGTGGAACAACTTGGCAAAGTTCCATGAGGATAGCTCAAGTTCAAGCCATGAAGAGGAGCTAAGTGAGCCAAGTAGCTCACATCATGGAGGGAGCGAATTGGGAGTTGAGGGCTACTCAACATCCAAGGAAGAAGAGGAGGAGAGTTCCTCTTGTTCAAGTTCGGAGCAAGAAGAAGAGGCATCTACCTCCGGAAGGGATGAGGAAGAGAGCTCACACCCATGCCCAAACCTAGGTAACTCAAGCATTTCAATTTCAAATAAGTTACATATAATATGCTTTGAGTGTAGGGAGTGTGGACATTACAAGAGCAAATGTCCAAAGAGAGTTAGGAAGACTCCACCGGCACCAAAGGTCAAGGAAGCCGGAGTCCCAACACGCAAAGGCAAGAAGCACGTGGTGTGCTTTCAATGCAAGCAACGGGGACACTATAGGAGCCAATGTCCGAAGGGGAGGAAACCTCGCAAGGACAAGAGATCGAGCACATCGATAGGGGGAGCTAAGGCAAACCCTAAGGTATCTTTTAAGGCTCATTCGTGCAATTCTAGTAGGATACATGCTAGTAATTTTATTGCATTAGTCAATAATGATAAGCATGTTAACCTTAGGAATCAATACATGTGTTTAGATGCTAAGCATGTTAACTTAGATAAGGATAATACTAGGAAGGCCAACTCTAGGATTAACTCATCTAAGGCTAAGGAGAACCTAGGTAGAAACCCCAAGACAACTAGACATATGCCTAGGAACACCTCAAGAAAGAATGATAAATCAACACTTGAGGTATTAGAGAGGGAAAATCAAGTCTTGAGGTCAAGACTTGATAATTTAGAAAAGGCTCTTAAAAACATGGAGAAGTCATCTCTAGGGTTTAAGGGTCAAAAACCAAAGCCCAAGGACAAGAAAGGTTTGGGTCACAAACCTAAGTCCCAAATGGTCAAGCCCACTTACCACAATGTTCCATTCGATTATGGAACAAAACCTAGGGCTAGGAAGACCATTACCAAGGTTACAAGGGGAGTCACCCCTATAGTTGACCTTGATGAGACCCAAATGACCAAGGCTTCAAAGCCTAAGAGGGTCATTAGGAGGGTTGCTAGGGAAGTTATCCCTAGTGAATATTTAGTGAACCCAATGAGCTCTAATAGGTATTGGGTTCCTAGGAGCATCTTCTCTATCCCATAGATGGGTTAGAGAGTGTCAACTCCAATTAGAAGGGTAGTTAACCCAACTTTGAGGAAATTGACACTCAAGGAGCATTTTCAAGGTTTTTGGGAACCTTTGAAAATGAAATGGAATAATCTTTATCATTCACTCCTTGGAAGAGTAAGTTGTGCCAAAGTAAGAATATATTAATCTTACTTTAAATTGACACAATTTGGAAAAACCTAGAGAAATATCGAATTGGGATTTTGATATTCTCTTAGGCCCGGGCCTTAAATTAGAAGTGCTACTCTTGTAGAATTTTAAATGGTATAAATCAAACAAGAGATCAAGAAATGCCAATTTGGGTTTTGACATTTTCTTGGAGCACTTTGGGCAATCTAGGATTAGGACTTAAGTTAGCTAAGTGATTAAGGATACTTAGATAGGGAATTTAGGTATTTTATTTGTGCTAACTTGCCATGATTGGTTGCCATATGCCATGCCATGACATCATATTTATTTTATTATCATTTGAAATGTCATGATAATGCTTAGGTTATCTATATGTCATGTGTTAGTTTAGTTTCAAACTTTATGCCATGACATCATGACATTGGCACATGTTTTCATTTATGTTATTAATTTATGCCATGTCATCATCTCTTGCATTAATAATCAATGAAATTGATTTAAGGATGAAAAACACATTTTGATATTAAGATCAAATTTGTGTTTAGAAAATGCATGAGACCTTAGTCTAAGATACCTAAACCCATATCTCACATCAAATTGACTTGAATGTGATTTGATACACCTTAGATGTGTGTGAGATATTAGGATCATGAGTTAGGATCAAGGTACATAGTTCTTGTACCTAGATGAGCCTAATTCAAGAAATGGGGGATCATAGGGAAAGCTTGTGTACAAGTCATGTGCATATAGCCCTAAGATTGTGGTCCCAAATTAAAAGGTTTAAAATCATTTTGAAATTGATTTGAAAAACCTTGATGAAGCTTTCCTAGTGATAGCACTCATCATTGAACATTGTGATACAAAACTGACTTAACTTTGAACTATTTCAAAGTTTTCGAATTTTGTATCAAGATTTGAAAATGGAAACTATTTTCATAGAAAATTATTTTTCCATGATAGTGTATGATATGAGGAATGTATCCTCAAAGTTTCGTAATTTTTCGAATTTTCTGGAATTTTCTAGGAGTTTCTGAATTTCGAGAGGGAAATCGAAATTCGATATATCGGATCGGTCCGGGACCGATCAGAAGCTCGATCGGTCTGGACCGATCCAGTATTGTGGATCGGTTTGCACCGATCCAGGAGTTCCAGAGCACCGCGATCTCGGTGAAAGGATCGGTCCGGGACCGATCCAGGTTCTCGATCGGTCCGGACCGATCGTATGCGTTAACCTTGAATTTCAGTTGTCGAAATTTCAGTTATGGAAGTTGTGATTTTGGATTTCTAAAGGTTTGGAACTCAAAGACATTGTTGGTGCAATGGTCAAGGGGAGTTGACCTTAAGGGGAGTTTTACCTAATTGTCAAGGGGAGTTGACTTTAGGGGAGTTTTCTCCTTAAAACTTTTGAGGATTAGTGATATGAGATTATCACTAAGTTGATTGTTGAGTTTAGTATCAAGGGGAAATTAAGAGTTTCAATGAAAGGTATGGGACTTTCATTAGGAAGAAACTCTTGATGTGTGTCAAAAAGGGGAGAGTGTTATGAGTTATTGGAGAACCCAAGTTAGGTTATCGGGTTAACCTAAGCTAGGGAAGAATGTCAAGGAATGTTCAAGGAAGAACATTGGAATTCTTTTGATGTGTGTCAAAAGGGGAGAACTATTGAGAACCCAAGTTAGGTTATCGGGTTAACCTAAGGGAGAATGTCCGGAGAATGTTCAAGGAAAGAACATGGACATTGGAAGATGGTTGAAAACCTAAGTTAGGTTATCGGGTTAACCTAACTTGATTATAGTTTTGTCAAACATCAAAAGGAGATTGTTGGTGCAACCTTAGGTCAAGGTTGACCTGGTTGACCGAGCTGACTTGACTCGAGTTGTATTTTGATGTTTGACTTGGGAAGATTGTTGATGCAACCTTAGGTCAAGATTGACCTAGTTGAGTTGCATGTTGATGTTTGACACTCGTGGAAGAGTTGTATTCTTGATGTGAGACAAGAATAGATGGTTGGGAGATTATTGGTGCAACCCTAGGTCAAGGTTGACCTGGTTGACTGAAAAGTCCAAGTATGGAGACTTGGCAACGGAAAAGTCCAAGCAGGAGCTTGGCGAAAAGTCCAAGTATGGAGACTTGTGAAAAGTCCAAGCACGGAGACTTGGCACGGGAAAAGTCCAAGCGGTGGCACGCGGAAAGTCCAAGTATGGAGACTTGACGGGAAAGTCCAAGCAGGAGTTTGGCACGGAGAAAGTCCCGTGAGTGAAGCCAGGCAGGTGAAAGTCCCGTGAGTGAAGCCAGGGGAAAGACCTAGTGAGTGAAGCTAGCAGGTGGATCCTGGTGAGTGAAGCCGGTGAAAATCCTAGTGAGTGAAGCTAGGTGAAAGGAAAGTCCTGGTGAGTGAAGCGGTGAAAGTCCCGTGAGTGAAGCCGGTGGGAAAGTCCTAACGGGATGTTAGGCGTGTGGAAATCCTGGTGAGTGAAGCCGTGAAAGTCCCGGTAAGTGAAGCCGAGGGAAAATCCAGATGGATCGGGATGATCGGACATCCGTGTTGAGGAAAGTCCAAGTAGGTCAAAGGATTGACCGGACACTGGCGGGGAGTCCTAGCAAGGGAGTGACCGGATGCTAGGGATGAAGTACCAATAGGTCAAGGTTGACCGGATATTGGTTTGAAGTCTTGGGACTTGGTTTGGGCCAAACCCAAGCTCTGGATCGGTCACCACGATCCAGGATGTTGTTGCTCGATCGGTCCGGTGACCGATCGATATCAAGCTCTGTTGATTCTTGATCGGTCCGTGACCAATCGCCAGCGAGGCAAGAGTGATCGGTCCACGCATCGATCAGATGGCCGTATCTGATCGGTCCGGGACCGATCGAGAGACGACGCCGCGAAGGAAGAGCCGATCGATGCGTGGACCGATCCAGATGTCCCGATCGGTCCACGATCGATCGTGAGTACGCATGGTGAGATCGCCGACGGCCCGGGACCGATCAGTAGGCCCGATCGGTCCATGAACCGATCGGGACGGAACATAGCGCTTCGATCGGTCCGCACCGATCAGATGTTACTGATCGGTCCACGCATCGATCAGGTTCTAGCTGCTGCGACGCAACGCCAGTTTCTTCATTTCTTCGCGGTATAAAGGGTCGAGGGTGCTGCGCACTCCTTCTTCTTCCTCTTCTCTCGTGACAAGGGGCAGCCGTGGAGTCTCGTTCCTTCCTTCTCCTCTGTGCGCCGACACCGACCTAGGGTTTTTGAAGCTGCTGCTTCATCCGGACTCCAGTCGACGAGAAAGCAAGATTGGTAGAGTGCTTGTGTATTCTTACTGTATTTCTTGCTTATTCTTTGTACTTGTACTCTTTGTTTGCTTTTGCAAACGTTTGTGGCGAGGTTTCTCCACCCACAAGGAGTTTGACATTAGCCGGTTCTCCGGGGACTCATCCACCGACGGATTGATAGGGCTCGTCCACCTTACGGACACGCCGAGGAGTAGGAGTATCATCTCCGAACCTCGTTACATCGCTGCGTCTAAGGTTTGATATTCTTCCTTTCGTTTCTAGTTTATTTTTCCGCTGCGCTAACGAAGTGTAGGAAGAAACGCGAGCGATTTGGGGCGGCTATTCACACCCCCCCTCTCTAGCCGTACAAAGGATCCTAACACTTTTTAGTGAATTTGAACTTCATGAGCAGACTAATGCACAGCCAACCGAGAAAGGTATTACGTTGGTTGCAGGTACAAGCCGAACCCGGGAACCAAGACCACGACGGAGAACCGAACCAGCATCAGAAGCTGAACCAGATTCTGACGATGAAGAAGGTGACATTACAACCGAGCTGGTAAACCTCGTGAAGAAGCTCTACAAGACGAAAGGATTCGACAAAAGAGATCTAAAGAAGGCAGTAAAATCAAAGGAAGGCCCACAAAATACAAAGATGAAGTTTGAAGTTACATGCTACGGGTGTAACAAAAAAGGGCACATCAAATCCAACTGCCCTAACCTGAAGGAGGTCAAAAAGCAAAGAAGGAAAAAGGTCCTTAAGGCAACATGGGATGAATCTTCATCGGAGGACGACGACGACGAGCTCGAACAAACGAGTCTACTCGCATTAATGGCCCGGGACCAAGTCGTTGAATATGGATGCGAGAGCGAGTCTGAGGCAGAGTCCGAGCAAAGCCACGGATCCGTATCCGTTTCCGAAGGACCAGACCCCGCTGTAAGTATCTCCCGGTTGAACATTTTAGTTAGCTATTTATTGCGCAAATTAGCTAAGTCAAACCTGAAAGTTAAGTCACTTCTAAAGGAAGTAAGTGTCCTTAAAGAAGTGGCTGACACCAAACCCTTACCTGACCAGAGTCAGACTGAATTTCCAACTCAAGTTCAAAAACTTGAGGAAGAAAATTCAACTCTAACAAATCAGGTTAAAGATTTAGAAAATACCTTAGAACGGTTTACTTTGGGCTCCAAGAATTTGGACTTGATTCTTGGGACACAAAGAGCCGTCTACAACAGAACTGGGCTAGGATACAAAAGTAAATATAGATCTTATTTATCATTAATAAACAAACAAAGTATTAAATCAGTCCAAGCATGGGTCTCCAAGTCTAACTTGGTCAATCAAGTTGGACTTGGCCAATACTGGGTTCCGAAGGATCAAATATACTACCTCGATAGACTATATCGAGGCCATGATCCAGGGGGAGCAAAAAGAAAAACAATCCTAAAAATTTAAAATTCTAAATTCAAAATTAAAATTAAAATTCAAAATTCGAAATTGAAATTAATATTAAATTCAAAATTTAAAATTAAATTATAAATTCAAAATTAAAATTAAAATTCAAAATTCAAAATTGAAATTAAAATTAAATTCAAAATTTAAAATTAAATTCAAAATTCAAAATTAAAGTATAAATTCAAAGTTAAAATCAAAATTCAAAATTCGAAATTGAAATTAAAATTAACTTCAAAATTTAAAATTAAATTCAAGACTTGAAATTAAAACTCAAAATAAAAATGGAGGATCCAGACTCGCTGGCACCCCCAACTAAACTACCCGGCAGGGTAACTGAACCTAATCTACCCGAAGTGGGTAAAACAAGAGTAGATTACTCGGCAGGGTAATTAAGGTTAGATTAAAAGGCAAGGATTAACTTGACCCACAGTACTAATGAAGTTTTTGGATGATAGTACATTAGGGAAACTTGGGCATCGCATGTCTAGGAAGATATGGCTTCGACCTGGTGCATTTGGCCAAGTGGAACTGACCGAAGCTACCCTTAAATGGATCCTAACTAGTTAGACCAAGGTTTAGTACTAAGCTCAATGGGTATGACTATTTGGAAAACCTCGAAGGCATGGTTACTTTAATGAGTTCCTTGTGACTCACCATAGCCCAGAAGTTTATCCAAAGAATGCTTACTTGTTGAACCCAAAGCTAAACCTGAATCTAACACAAAGTTAAACCTTACCCCAAAATTCAACCATAATTCATCTCACAACAACTATAGGGTTCCCTGATTGACAATTTAGATCGAGTGAGATGACTAAGTAATTAAAAGTTCAAATTCAAAATTAAATTCGTAATTAATATCATGTTTGTTTTAATGAAATCAATTTTAAAATTATTTCAAAATCTTTTTCAAAAATCTTTTAAAATTATTTCAAAATCTTTTTCAAAAATCTTTCAAAATTATTTCAAAATTATTTAAAAATCATTTCAAAAATCTTTTCAAAATCAATTTCAAAATTATTTAAAAATCATTTCAAAAATCTTTTAAAAATCAATTTCAAAATTATTTAAAAAAAAAACATTTCAAAAATCTTTTGAAAATCAATTTCAAAATTATTTAAAAAACATTTCAAAAATCTATTTCAAAATTATTTAAAAACCATTTCAAAAATCTTTTCAAAATCAATTTCAAAATTATTTAAAAATCATTTCAAAAATCTTTTCAAAATCAATTTCAAAATTATTTAAAAAACATTTCAAAAATCTTTTGAAAATCAATTTCAAAATTATTTAAAAATCATTTCAAAAATCTTTTGAAAATCAATTTCAAAATTATTTAAAAAACATTTCAAAAATCTTTTGAAAATCAATTTCAAAATTATTTAAAAATCATTTCAAAAATCTTTTCAAAATCAATTTCAAAATTATTTAAAAAACATTTCAAAAATCTATTTCAAAATTATTTAAAAACCATTTCAAAAATCTTTTCAAAATCAATTTCAAAATTATTTAAAAATCATTTCAAAAATCTTTTCAAAATCAATTTCAAAATTATTTAAAAATAATTTCAAAAATCTTTTAAAAATCAATTTCAAAATTATTTAAAAAAAAAACATTTCAAAAATCTTTTGAAAATCAATTTCAAAATTATTTAAAAATCATTTCAAAAATCTTTTGAAAATCAATTTTAAAATTATTTAAAAATCATTTCAAAAATATTTTAAAAATCAATTTCAAAATTATTTTAAAAAAAACATTTCAAAAATCTTTTGAAAATCAATTTCAAAATTATTTAAAAAACATTTCAAAAATCTTTTGAAAATCAATTTCAAAATTATTTAAAAATCATTTCAAAAATCTTTTCAAAATCAATTTCAAAATTATTTAAAAAACATTTCAAAAATCTTTTTCAAAATTATTTAAAAACCATTTCAAAAATCTTTTCATAATCAATTTCAAAATTATTTAAAAATCATTTCAAAAATCTTTTCAAAATCAATTTCAAAATTATTTAAAAATCATTTCAAAAATCTTTTGAAAATCAATTTCAAAATTATTTAAAAAACATTTCAAAAATCTTTTGAAAATCAATTTCAAAATTATTTAAAAATCATTTCAAAAATCTTTTGAAAATCAATTTCAAAATTATTTAAAAATCATTTCAAAAATCTTTGAAAAACTTATATAAAGATGCTTTGAAAAATCTTTTGAAAAACTTATTTAAAAATCCTTTGAAAATTCATTTCAAAAATCTTTTGAAAACTCTTTTCAAAATCTTTTAAAATTAATTCAATTACTGTCAAAATATTAATTTAAAAGGATTTAAAAATATTTAATTATCAAATTCTGATTGCTAAAGTTAACTCTAATTAATTTTCAATAAATTCTCAAAAGTTTAGCATTTTCTCATTTGGAACTTAAATTTTCAATATTTCCAAATAATCTCATCTCAAACTCATTCATAAGCTGCACATGTTTGATAATCGAGAATGGATGAGCTGGAATAAGGATAATATAAAGTTCTTCTTATGCTTGTACTCTAAGACCCTAAGAATTTAATTTGGCATTAATTAAGGGGGAATGAACAGAGTCATGCTAGTACTTTAAGGCTAAACAAATTCCTTTAGGGCTCTAATACCCAATCAAGTTAAATAATTTAATTTGATTCATGCTTGGACACCTAAACTCAAAGAAGTTATTAAGGCATTAACTTAAAATTTAAATTATCTATGCAACAATTCTTTTCAAACACCTTATGAATTGAGCTAAGTACTTCACCCAAATTTTTTTTAAGTCTGAGTACTTAACTATGCTACCCTTTAGGGGGAGCTTAAATTAACTAGACTATTTCTCTCTTCTTAATTCTTTTTGATTTATGTCAAAGGGGGAGAGAAAAGTCAAAGTTAAGAAATCAAGAATGAAAGGGGGAGCATAAACTTTAAATTTCATTTATGCATTGATGCTTCTGGTTAACTTTCATTATTTATTCCTTTATTTATTCCTTTATTTAAAAGTTATGTTTTACTTAACTTTGAACCAAGATTGCCATAATCAAAAAGGGGGAGATTGTTGGTGCAGTGAGCACCAGATGATCGAACCTGAGTTTTGATTATGGCAAAGGGCTCAAAGTTAAGTGGTGGTGTTATCTAACAAAGTTCATGGAGCTTGCAGGAAAGTCCTAAGTGATACTTAGGCAAAAGTCCTAGCTGCGGTTAGGCAAGTAAAAACCCTAGGGGGTGGTAACCCTAGGTCATAGGGGGTGGTAACCCTATGCAGAAAGTCTTGGCAGGTCGATGGCTTCAGGCAAAAGTCCTAGGGAGTGGTAACCCTAGGTGGAAAGTCCTGGTGTCGCGAACCAGGTGAAAGACTGGACTAGCCGGGAAGCGGATGTCCAGCAGAAAGTCCGGAAGTGTCAAGTGCTGAGCAAAAGTCCAGTCGATCTGGAGGATCGCACTGGCAGCAGGTAAATCTCCTGAGTGGAGTAGGTGAGGACGCGTTACCCGTAGAGGAAACAGTAGGCGTCGGGTCGACGTAGGAAACCTGAAGTCGGACTCAGACGATCAAGAGACTGTTAAATATTTCAATAGTTATATCATTGTTTTGTGCTAACTTTGTCTGTAGGGTATTTTTGGGATTAACATATCTTGCAGGGACCAAAGTACTCGGATGAACAGTGTCCGAGGCACCTCTATGGAGCTTGGAGGCGCCTCGTGTGCAAAAGACTGGAAGCGCCCTGAATGGAGTTCAAGGCGCCTTGACCGGAGGTTGAAGGCGCCTTGGATAGGTCAAGGCGCCTTGAACCGATAGAGTTCGACTCCTCATCTCCGCGGGTGACTCGGCTGCTCAAGGCGCCTTGGTGAACAGTATAAGGCGCCTTGAACCCCTTTATAAGAGGGTCTGAGCAGCTTCAAAAACAACTTTCAAGTGATCTTACTGCTACAAGTTGCTGATTCCAAAGTGCTGTTGTGAGACATCGACGACCCGGAGCTCTGAATCTTCAGATTACGATATTGTCGTCGGTATAACTGTATTCTTTTTAATACTTAACTGTAATACTTGTACTCTTGTCGAGCTTATAATTGTTGCCCACGGAAAGCGATCAAGGATCGCGGGCCTTCGAGTAGGAGTCGTCACAGGCTCCGAACGAAGTAAAAATCCCTTGTCTCTCTGTGTTATTTTATTCCGCTGCATTAACTCTTACGTTTTACGATTCCGATAATCGAACGATTATAGCCACGAGCGCTATTCACCCCCCCTCTAGCGCGTCTCGATCCAACATCATGTTGTATTAATCTTACTATCTTTTTATGCTATGATCTTGCTATGTTTTTACTATCTTCTTATGCTTGCTATGTTGTTACTTAACTTTGAATTTTGTTGCCATAATCATAAAGGGGGAGATTCTTGGTGCGGTAAGCATTCGACGATTGAACCTAAGTTTTGATAATGACAAAGGGTTTAAAGTTAAGGTCATTTGTGTTCTAACATGTTTAAATGAGTTTGCAGAAAAGTCCTAAGTATACTTAGGCAAAAGTCTTAGCTGCGGTTAGGTATGTCGAAAACCCTAGGGGGTGGTAACCCTAGATCCTAGGGGGTGGTAACCCTAGGCAGAAAGTCTTGATGGGTCGAGGGCTTCGGGCAAAAGTCCTAGAGTCGAGGACTCTAGGTGGAAAGTCCTGGTGTCGCGAACTAGGTGAAAGACTGGGTGGGTCATGGAGCGGACACCCAATGGAAAGTCCTGGAGCCTCGGGCGCTGAGCAAAAGTCTAGTTGGTCTGGAGGATCAACTAACAATAGGTAAACTCTCCTGAGTGGAATAGGTGAGGATGCGTTCCCCGGTGAGGGAACAGTAGATATCGGTTCGACCTAGGGTTTCTGGTCAGGAATCTGAAATCAGAACTGGGCAGTCCAGAGACTATCAAATACTTATGTTTGAGTTATTTTATTGTGCTAAACTTTGTCTTGTAGGATATGATTTGTATTTTGTACTAACCCATCTTGCAGAGGTGAAAAAGAAGCAAAAGGCTTGGATGAACAGTCCTGAGGTGCCCTCTATGGAGCTTGGAGGCGCCTCGGGTCACTAGTTGATGACCTCCGTGTAGCAAGGTAGAGGGCGCCCTCATGGAGCTTGAGGGTGCCCTGGACACTGAGTAGAGGGTGCCCTCTATGGAGCTGAGGGCGCCCTGGATGCAGGTGGAGGCACCCTCAGGCATATAAGCTGCGAAGTAGTCAGAGCTCATCCATGCTGCAGATTCGGTGCGGATGAGGGCACCCTCCATGGTGTTGGAGGTGCCCTCAACAAGCTATATAAGCCTATCTTGAGTAGTAGCAAAAAAATAACACAATTTGACAACCCTTCTTCCGTGTGCTTCTCAAAGAACGATCTAGAGAAGCTGCAACAAGTCTCCGGCAACCATAAGCTTCAAGATTACTGTTTTAATTATCGGTATTGTAAAATACCGGAAGTAGGCGAATATTAATAAGGGAATTTTCCAGAATTTTTGGAGATTTTTCGGGAATTTTTCGGAGCTCGTACGGACGAGTTGACGGGGATAAAAACGGGGTCCGGAAAAGCCTGTTTGGGCTACCCATTTAAGAGAGGAAAAGATTTATTTATTTATTTCTTTTTCCTTTTCTTATTTATTTTTTTTCTCTTTTTCTTACTCCTTCCCGTTACTGTGCCCGACTCTCCTTCTCTCCCTCGCGCTCCCGAAGCTTCTCCTAGCCGCACACCGACGCCTCTGCCTTAGCCACCTCGCGCCGCCACCACAGCCGGTCACCGCGACTCCTCCTCTTGTGGGCTCGTGACACAGCCGACTCCCTGCTACCGGTGCCCTATTTAGGGTTCACAGTCAGCCGAGCTCTCCTCACAGCAGTGCCTCTGTGCTGCCACTGAGTTTGCTTCGCCGACGCTGTGCCCTAACATTTTTGCCGGCCACAGGTTCGATCCATCTCAGATTGTAGGCTCTGTACCCTAGCTTTGATTGGAATTGGGTTGTTTTTGGTTGATTTTGGATTTTTTATTTTTCTTGATTAGTGGTCAGTGAAGTAATCAGCAAGGAGTTTGGGTTTGTGGATGATTTTGGGTTCCGACAGCTATCCCATTTAGCAGCCTACTTAATTGTCAACAGCAACACACTGCGACCGGGAATCAAGAAACTACAGGCTGTGAATTGAGGTAAGGTTTAGGGTTTTGATCTTGTGGTATATTATTGCTAGTGTGTTAGTAATAATTATTGATTTAGGTTTTTGCTGTGGAGAAATTAATTGATAACCAGTTAAGGTTGATCAATAATTAGGGTTTTCCTAATTGAATTAGGTATATTGGTGATTATTATTTAGGGTTTTTGCCCTAAATAGTTTTAAGGATTTATTTAGCAATTCATTTGAATTTTAGCTAAATAAAAGTATATCTATTGGTATTACAGGACTTTGACGCGAGACGAGTATCTCGATGTCGGATTTGGACATTCCTATTGGAGGCGGGTACTTTTGACTTTTTTGTCTTTGATATGTTTAGTAATGAAATTAACATATTGCATCAATTGTGTTTCTTATCTATTTCGGTTAATCACTACCCAAATCTTGGTACGTGCTTGATTGATTGATTGATTTGCATCTCATGTATATTTTACCTGTTTATACATGCTTATAGGGGGTAGTGATATACCATGCTTCACCATGTTCAGGACCTAGGTTTTTATACTCTGTACCTTTGATTCGATATGATTCGTTGACCTAGGGTGCACTTTTCTATATATATGGATTAGGTCGGGATGTTTATATGGTTATTGCCATGCATCATTTGCATTATTGCATGCCGTGCGATAGTCCGCTCCATTATTGTTGAGCACATCGCCATTACATGGATCTGCACACACCACCACTCATGGGTTAGTGGTCGATTCAGACAGTGTGTGTTGCAGCAGGGACTCTGTTTGGCACCGTTGGTCCGCTCAGGATTCCTCCCCGTCATCGTGTACCGGGAGTTGAGAGCATTCGCGCCCCCATCTATGATTTGGGGTAGGAGGATAGGTGTACTCCGACAGCATCCCGTCCACTCGATCAGGAGTAGTGACGACAGAGTGCACGGTTGTCACAGCCCTACCCACTCGGCCTCACTATTGTGTGTGAGATGATCGATGGCGTCGGGTGACCAGACGCATCATTGGCATCATATGCATGATGCATTTATTGCTTGTGTTTGTGTTTGCTGCATTTATGCTGATATTGTTTGGATACCTATGTTTGACATGCATATAGGATTTCCTTATCCCTTACCCAGGAACTGGTTAGTACAACATTCTCCTGTTTACTTCAGATGCATTTTATCTTTCTTATCGGGTACGCATGATTAGTGCTAGGTGTTGTTTCTTTACTTTGTATATCAATTGTACTGAGTGTTGGAATCACCCCGCCCATTGTTGTTATTTTCGGGTTGATGCTGTCCGGAGGAGTTCGATTAGTCCTCACCGCACGTGATCCCCGCACTCGAGGATATGTTTGGTTTTCTTTGGTTTCTTTTCTGTTCTAGACCGTTTTGAACATGATATGTTTTGGATTATTCGCTTATGGATATTGTATGGATTTTATTATTGCGATGGATTTGGATTGGATTTTATTCTACTACATGTCTGGATGGCGGAAGAGGTGAGTTCGTCGGATTTGAGCTTTACGAGTGTAGTGGAGTAGGGTGGATTTAGTCGGAGTATTATTTTATTGATTACTAGAGTATTACTACTTTGAATAGATTATATATAACTGCGTGGTGATGTTTTATTTTGTTGTTATTATTCCAGTATGAGGTATTTGTGAGATGTAGAAAGTTTGATTGTCCACCGGGGAGATGTCTTTAAATTTTCTCGACAGGACTCCTCCGGGCGTGACAATTTAGTGGTATCGGAGCACGCTTTTACGATCTTTTGTTTCATATTTTGGATTTTCGGATTTTCTCGATACCAATTTATTTGGTATCGGAGCAGGTTATGATACCTGCTTTTGGTGTTTGAGATTTGTGATTTTATCGGATACTAGGTTTGCGAGTCAAACTGGGCATTATCGGATTTTCGATATGGTTATGTTTCAATTTCCGTTTCAGATTTATTTGTATTTCCGCGATATGTACGTTCGAATTTTGAGGTCAACGACGGAACATCTCCAGACGGCAAATAGGTATGTTGTTATTTTATGTTTGTTATATTGGTATTGATATCTGTAATTTAATTTGAGGAGATCTACACGTATAGCTGCGAGACGTGGTGCTGGGCGACCACGTGCGAGGACCACGGATCTCTGGATATGCCGGAGATGCCCTTAGTGAGCCCGCTACCGTGATGCAGACTCAGATGCAGGAGCATCGGGCCTCAAACCCGATAGCTCCCGAGAGATACCTACTTTGGTCACACCGACGGTATCCACTCCTACCGTATTTACATCATCAGTGTACCATTGGCGACATTTGCTCCAGAGCACCACGACGTACTCGCACCACCGCCACCGGATCTGACACTGGCACCTGTGCCTCTGATGCACCATATCCGTACCATTACCCACCGCACTCCACCGCCACCACTTTTGTTCCCACCAAGACTCTGATATACAGAAGACCGGAGTTCCTCCTCCGGTTTATTCCATGGTACCACCTGTAGTATCAGCTCCAGTGTTTCCGCCAGTTCCTGCAGCCGGATTCCAGCATTGGCTGAGTCGATGAAGACTCGCTTCACTCTTTTCCGCGGAGATCTCGATCCGAGTATGGCTCTGTCATGGATAGAGACTATGGAGCACTTTCTTCTATATGGCTTGCTCCGAGTGGGAGAAAGCAGGTGGCGCTACCATTTACGGATGAAGCTAATGCCCGTGGGTTACTCGCTTCTATTATTGGTGAGCGAACGTCACATGGACGAGTTCGAGAGGCTTTTGAGAGCCGCTTTTCCACCGTCCCTATCGGATGGCTCGTGATTTTATGAGTCGAGGCGAATAATCGCCGGACCGAGTATATCAATTCCTCCTGGTTCAGTTTTGTCGAGAGTTAGTTGCGGAGGAGTAACTCGCATGATGCAGCTTTATACTGGGATAGGATGGTTATCTCGCATGTACAACTTGCGGATTAGGATTACATCTTACTCGATGCATTGAATCGAGCTTGATGATAGAGTTAGTCAGACAAAGATATCCGGATAGGAAAAGAAAGCATACGGTCGACATCGTAGGTCCAAGAGACTCAGGTGACCCAGTAGTCGCAGACGGTCAGGGGCCTCGTAGGCCTCGTAAATCGTCTTCTTCAGATGTTCCGGTTTTCAGTGAGCAACCACCTTCCTGATACTCATTGTTTCAGATGTGGATCCAGAGATCACCTCACCCCAGTTTATTGCAAACTGCCCGGGCACCAGAGCCGAGATTGTCACCAAGGCTCAAGACACGCCCGGAGGGTCGTCGAGGGGTCTAGTCAGTCATATCGAGGAGGGCAAGCCCAATCTTCACGGGAGCAGCCCTCCGCAGAACATTTGGCATGCTTGGACAGAGTACTCCAAAGGCTCAGCACCCGCAGTTTTGCTCCAGACCTTATTATCCCGACTCGCACAAATATCGCCACCATCCTCTCGGTCTTATTTGCACATAGTCCAAGGGAGCACCCCACCTCCTCCTCCGAGACCGGTCGTGTTCATGCGATTACCAGAGAGGATGCTCAGCGACGGATCCGTTTTCCGCGATACGATTTCTATTTATGCATTTATTGCTGATATTTTGATTGATGGTAGTTCGCACTCTTTTATATCCCATACCTTTATGAGATTGGTAGATTACCTATTGTTAGGTTGCGGCGATTGACTGTCTCGCTACCGTCCGGTGATACTTTAGAAGTCACCCAGGAGATCAGAGGTTGCCCGTTAGACTTTGGCAACATGATACTTACTGTAGATCTTCTAGTATTGGAGATGGTCGAGTTTGATATCATTCTTGGCATGGATTGGTCAATATATCATGCTACCGTTGATTGCCGACGAGGGTGGTCACCTTCCGGCCTCGAACAAACCCTCGTGGAGTTTCACCGCATCGAGACGCACGACATCTCGATTATTTCGCGATCTGCACGTGCTGTCTCACTACCGTCATGGTTTTGTTGTCGTTGATCGACCGAGGATGAGTAGTTCGCAGCCTCCGACGCGTTCTGTTGTCCGGGAGTACCCAGATGTATTTCCAGAGGAGTTGCCAGGTTTGCCTCCCAGAAGGCCAGTGGAGTTCGCTATTGAGCTGATTCCGGGAACCGCGCCGACATCGAAAGCTCCGTATTGTATGGCACCAAAAGAGTTGAACGAGCTGAAGGTTCAACTCCAGGAGCTTTTAGACAGGGGATTTATTCGCCCTAGTGTTTCACCATGGGGTTCTCCAGTTCTATTTGTCAAGAAGAAAGACGGTACCATGAGGTTATGTATTGACTACAGGCAGCTGAATTCAGTGACCGTCAGAAATAAAGATCCATTACCACGGATTGAGGATTTGTTTGATCAGCTCAGAGGTACATCAGTGTATTCTAAGATTGATCTGCGATCCGGATATCATCAGCTGAGAGTCAGAGACTCAGATATTCAGAAGACAACTTTCCGTACCAGATACGGTCATTATTGTTGGGACCTTGACGTCCGCTAGAGGGGGGTGAATAGCGGCTCACCCAAATCGTTCGCTTCCTACGTTGTTAGCTTGTGTAGCGGAATAATACAAAAATAAACAAGCTAAACAAAATACAAGACAAAAAAGAATGCAAACCAAGCTACACGATCATTTACGTGGTTCGGAGATAAAGGTCCTACTCCACGGCGTGTCCGTAAGGTGGACGATCCCTATCCGTCGGTGGATTACTCCCCGGAAGACCTCCGGCTAGCTCAAACTCCTTGTGGGTGGAGAAACCTCACCACAAACACACCAAGACCTCTTGGACACAAGGAAAACTCTTGAGCACTTGTAGACTACTAATTAGACCTTAACCAAGTCTAATTTCGTCAACTCAAACCAAGCTCCCAAGCTTTGGTTTTATAGCCATGGTTGAAAACTACCGATCATAAACATGCAATGATCGCCTCTTCACTCGATTTCACACATTCTCGCCGATCGCGCACGATCGCTAAAACATTCGATCACGATCGCCACAAAAGAACGCGAGTGAACCCTAATTCTTATATTTTACTCCGAGTACAATCTCTCGTACTCGCCCCGACCAACCTAGACCTAGCCTCTAGCCTCCTCCATCAGCCTTGCCTCCCGATGCCTCCCCATCCTTCACGCCTTGCCTCCGCTTCCATCGGCCTTGTCATTGTTGTCGGTCTTCCTTGCCAAGAGGTCGCGCCTCGGACTTCATCCATTGCAAAGTTACACTTGGACTTACGTTGCCAAGACTACATGCTTGGACTTACACCGCCAAGACTCATCCTTGGACTTTCCTCCTTTGCCAAGATCACACTTGGACTTCCTTGTCGTACCTGTATCCTGCACACTCACAATGCATATCAAATACAACAATAAAACTAACTTAAACCTTTGCCCAAACATCAAAACCTAGGGTCACTAGATTGCTCCAACAATCTCCCCCTTTTTGATGTTTGGCAAACCGTTTAAGTTAGGGAAATAATATATCAATAATAATGCAAATAAACATGCAATCTACACATGCATAAATCATGGAACCTAATCCTATGTAGGTTTCTCACTTAAACCTAAATTTCTCCCCCTTTGCCATACATCAAAAAAAGCTCCAACAATATCCCAATTATCGGACTCTTTGACCTCTAATGACCATAGACATCATGTATTAATTTCCCATAAGATTACATACATGTTCACCTCTCTTTTAGTCATTTTCTAGTGCTGAAAAACAATTTTAGACCGTATCAATCGACTGCAAGAAGTACCAGTCGACTGCCCCCATGAAAACGAGCTTACAGAGACATTCTGTGCTCGTGAAAAGTGTTACCAGTCGACTGGTAACTGTACCAGTCGACTGGTACACTATTTATGAAAAAATCAATCTTTTCTGGCCAACTTCAGAAATGCGCCAGAAATTCCACAGACCTTCAAAAATCCCCAAATTTTGTGGACAAGTCTATTATATCAATATCTACTTGGGAAAAATATATATAAAAATATATCTATCACCAATCCCAAGATTGACACAAAACACAAAACTAGCTAAAAATTTCAATTGAACCTTGACCTAAAGTCCTAGTTTTGGCTTCCTCTTGATGTTTTTGCCCATACTAAACCATAATGCATCACTAGCATTAGTTTATATGGCATCTATACATCAAAAATGAATTTTCATGCAATATGAACCCAATTCATATTTCTATGCATGAAACTCAACTCAATTGTGCCAACCCACTATGTTAGAGACTTAAGTTCGTCTCCTAACCACTTGGCATATTTGATAACCCATCTACCATGGGTCCCAAAGGTTCTTCCTAACCTTAGGAATCTTAACCTTAGTCACCTCCCTTGGTGACTCATCCACTATAGCTAGGTCACTTCGATGCACCTCGGGTGACACTTGGCCTACTAAACTCACCTTCTTAACCTTAGACACCTTGTCTTTGATTAATTTCTTCTTGTCCTTAATCTTGGACACCTCATCCTTGCTATAATTATATGCTACCCTAGCATATTCCTTCTTATTGGCCTTGGATGACTCTCCCTTGTCCTTGGTAACACCTCCTATACCAATGTCATGTGCTACCTTAACATTTGACGTCCTTTTAGTCTTGGAAAAGATTTTTATGTTTTAAAGGAGTAACTCCCCCTAAAAACATGGTTAAACTTTTATCATTGCACCAACAATGACTTGGGGTTCCTAAATAATTAGGAAAGCCAAAACTTGAAGTTTTGAGGTTAAAATTCAATAATGAAACTAACCTCAACCGAAACTTCACTTTGGTTTTTCTTAACCAAACCATACTTGTTTTCATCATGAAAACTCATGTAGGCATTATTTAGAGTATACTTTATCAAGGAAAAATAATTTTCTATGAAAATACTTCCTATTTTCAAAGATTGACACAAATTTGAAAACTCTTGAAAATTTCAATGTTTTCTCCTAGTTTGTGTCTAACTTTCCAATGATGATTACTATCAAAAGATAGTCTTCACCAAGGTTTTTCAAAAGTATTTTGAAATCATTTTTAAAACTAATATCCAACCACGTTCTTTGAGCTCAATGCACATGACTTGTACATTAGCTTTCCCAATGATTGGAAGACACATAACTATGTGTTTTGATGAACCTAAAACTCAACAAGATGCACTAGATCAACATCTTGAGTTTAGTTCACCATCTTAACATCTCACTTGTATCTAACGTGTATTAAAACACATACAAGTCACCTTATAGTTCTTTGTGAGATGTATATTTGGTCTTGCCCTAAACTAAAGGATCATGCATCTCTATCTAGGCATTGTAAAAATCATGATCATCCATTTAGGATGCCACTTGATATAATCCCTCTTGTTGGGATATTTACCATTTATAATAGATGTCATTTGTCCTTAAATAACAAGGGAATTAAAGTAATGCATGATGTTACATGGCATACATCAAAATAAGTAATTTTCAAAATGAAAAGCAAGCTATAGCTACATGATGTATGTATGATATGACATGGTATTTTTATATTTTTCATAATAAAATATGAATGCTAAATATAAATATGATGTCATGACATATGATAGGCAAACAAAACATGGCAAGTTAGCATAAATAAAATTTACCTAGATTACCTATCTAAGTATTCTTAACCCTAGCTAACTCAAAATTTAACCCTAAATTGCCCATGATTTTCCATGAAAATGCCAAAACCCAATTTTGACATTTATTTTTCCTTTCTAAATTTGTGCCATTTTAACTTAAACAAATTTCTCAAAGTATGGTACATTTTACTCTTTCCAAGAGTAAATGAAATCAAATTAAAACTTAGATTTGCCTTTTACCTTTTAAGAAAATATCAAAACCCCAACTTGGCATTTCTTATCCTTTTCTAAATGTGTCAATTTAAATTAAGTTCAAAACCTCAAAGTTTGACACATTTCACTCTTCCAAAGAGTGAACATCTTACATTATGACCTAGATTTTTCTTTAATTACTCTAAGAAGATACCAAAATCCCAATTTGGTATTTCTTATGTTTTTCCACATTGCGCCAATTTAATTCAAACATAATTCCTTAAGATTTGCCACATGTTACTCTTTTCCAAGAGTGACAATTTGGATTAAGGTTTACATTTCCCTTAATTCCATAAGAAAATGTCGAATTCTAAATTTGGCATCACTTTTGCTTCTCTCTAGTGTGTCAATTTAAATTAGATTTAACTCCTCAAATTTTGACACATTTTATTCTTTCAAAGAGTAACACTTATCATCGTTTTCATTTTCAAAGGTTAACAATCACTTTGAAAATGCTCTCAAGTGTCAACTTTCCCAAGGTTGGGTTAACTACCTTTCCAATTGGAGTTGACATTCTCTAAACCCATCTAGGGTGTAGAGAATATGTTCCTAGGAACCCAATACCTATTGGTGCTCCTTGGATGCTCTAGGTACTCACTAGGGATGACTTCCCTAGATATCTTCCTAACGACCTTTCTTGGCTTCTTAGAAGCCTTGGTCACTTCCACTAGGTCACTTCTAGGGTTAACTCCCTTTGTAACCTTATTTGTGACTTTATTAGGCCTTTTTGGAGCCTTAGTCACATTGGTCTTGCCAAAAATACTCTTAGGGATTCCTTCCCTAGTATCTTTAACTTGACCTCTAAACCTAGGGTTGGTCCCATAACTATATGGAACCCTATGAAAGGAAGTCACATCCTTCTTGGCTTTAGGTTTGTATCCCAAACCTCTATAGCCATTGGATGGCTCTTGTCTAGCTTTTCTTAGGTTATGCTCATTTTGACCCCTAAGAATATTTTCCATTCTTGTTAAGGTCCTTTTTAAATTATCAAGTCTTGTCCTCAAGACTTGATTTTCACCCCATAAATCTCTAGATTTTGGTTTTTCATTGAATCCTTGAGCATTTCTAGTTTTAGGCATATATCTAAAATCCTTGGTGTTATTGCCTAAGTTGTTATTTACCTTCCTAACCTTAGGTGTGGTAAATCTAGCATAAGGAGGAATATATTTATCCTTAAGGTTATCATGCCTCCTATTCTCATGATAAATAGCATTAAGATGATAAGAGTTATTTCTAGCATGCTTTTTATCATATGTCAATGGAATGGATTCATTAAATGATACCTTGGTTTTTACCTTGGAAGCTCCCTTCTTCTCCCACTTCTTCAAGTGCGCCAATTTCTTGAGCTCTCCTCTCCTTGGGCACTTTGTGTGGTAGTGACCCCACTCACCACATGTAAAGCACCTAATGTGCTTCTTCTCCTTCTTCTTCTTCCTACAACTCACATTAGTTTCTAAATTAACTTTAGTGAGTTTAGGGTTTACCTTCTTGAGCGAAGGACACCTACTCTTGTAGTGCCCCATCTTACCACACTCAAAACATTTGATGTGGTCCTTTGTGCTCTTCTTGGTAGTTGAACTAGAGGGTTGAACTTCCAAGATCTCCTCTTCCTCGGATTTCTCTTCTTCCTCTTCACTTGAAGATGTGGACTCTTCCACTTCTTCATCTCTTGAGGATGTGGAAGATCTCTCCTCTTCCACCTCTTCCTTCTCTTTCTCTTCCTCCTCTTCCTTTTCCTCCTCGAATGTTGACCTCTTGTCAACATCGGATTGGTCCTTCTCTTCTTGGACCAATGAGCCATTTTCCTTGGGCTCTTCCACTTCTTGGATTTTTATAGGGTCTTCATGATAGGCAATGATCTTTTTCCAAAGATCAATTGCATTTGTGGTTTCACCTACACTCAACAAAATATTAGAAGGTAGTAAATTATTCAAAATTCTCGTTACCTCCTTGTCTGCCTCCGATTGCTCTCGTTGCTCTTCGGTCCAATGCCGAGGTCGGAGGCGTTTACCCTTCTTGTCCGTAGGAGCTTCAAATGGGTCACTCAAGACAACCCATTGGTTCCAATCCATTTGGAACCATGTCTCTAACCGCTTCCTCCAATAATTGAAGTCTTCTTTGTCGTACGGAGGTGGAATTCGGATATCCCATCCGAGTGGTCCTTCGGACTCCATCTTCTTCTTCCTCTAGCTTCTTGCTCTCTTGGCGGTTAGTCCGTAAAAGAGCGCCCTCGCTCTGATACCAATTGTTGGGACCTTGGCGTCCGCTAGAGGGGGTGAATAGCGGCTCACCCAAATCGTTCGCTTCCTACGTTGTTAGCTTGCGCAGCGGAATAATACAAAAATAAACAAGCTAAACAAAATACAAGACAAAAAAGAATGCAAACCAAGCTACACGATCATTTACGTGGTTTGGAGATAAAGGTCCTACTCCACGGCGTGTCCGTAAGGTGGACGATCCCTATCCGTCGGTGGATTACTCCCCGGAAGACCTCCAGCTAGCTCAAACTCCTTGTGGGTGGAGAAACCTCACCACAAACTCACCAAGACCTTTTGGACACAAGGAAAACTCTTGAGCACTTGTAGACTACTAATTAGACCTTAACCAAGTCTAATTTCGTCAACTCAAACCAAGCTCCCAAGCTTTGGTTTTATAGCCCATGGTTGAAAACCCCGCCTACCGATCATGCTAAAACATGCCGATCGCCCTCGTGGAAATTCGGCGTTACACCCCAACGCTCGATTTCACACATTCTGTTTTTGCCCGATCGGCGCGATCGCTAAAACATGCATGATCGCTACGATCGCTACAAGAACGCTTACAAGATCACTACAAGACACTACAGATCCTGCTGAACCCTAATTCTTATATTTTACTCCGAGTACAATCTCTCAGCACTCGTCCTTGCCCGACCAACCTAGACCTAGCCTTCTAGCCTCCTCCATCAGCCTTGCGTCCCTCGGATGCCTCCCCATCCTTCACGTCTTGCCTTCTGGAGCTTCCATCGGCAATGTCATTGTTGTCGGATCTTCCTTTGCCAAGAGGTCGCGCCTCCGGGACTTCATCCATTGCAAAGTTACACTTGGACTTACGTTGCCAAGACTACATGCTTGGACTTACACCGCCAAGACTCATCCTTGGACTTTCCTCCTTTGCCAAGATCACACTTGGACTTCCTTGTCGTACCTGTATCCTGCACACTCACAATGCATATCAAATACAACAATAAAACTAACTTAAACCTTTGCCCAAACATCAAAACCTAGGGTCACTAGATTGCTCCAACAATCTCCCCCTTTTTGATGTTTGGCAAACCGTTTAAGTTAGGGAAATAATATATCAATAATAATGCAAATAAACATGCAATCTACACATGCATAAATCATGGAACCTAATCCTAGGCTCCCCCTTCACCTAAGCTCCCCCTTGAGTTAGGATTTATTGCAGAGGTAAACTTCTCCCCCTTCACCTAAGCTCCCCCTTGAGTTAGTATTTCTTGCAAAGGTATGTAGGTTTCCCACTTAAACCTAAATTTCTCCCCCTTTGCCATACATCAAAAAAAGCTCCAACAATATCCCAATTATCGGACTCTTTGACCTCTAATGACCATAGACATCATGTATTAATTTCCCATAAGATTACATACATGTTCACCTCTCTTTTAGTCATTTTCTAGTGCTGAAAAACAATTTTAGACCGTATCAGTCGACTGCAAGAAGTACCAGTCGACTGCCCCCATGAAAACGAGCTTACAGAGACATTCTGTGCTCGTGAACAGTGTTACCAGTCGACTGGTAACTGATTTATGAAAAAATCAATCTTTTCTGGCCAACTTCAGAAATGCGTCAGAAATTCCACAGACCTCCAAAAATCCCCAAATTTTGTGGAGAAGTCTTTTATATCAATATCTACTTGAGAAAAATATATATAAAAATATATCTATCACCAATCCCAAGATTGACACAAAACACAAAACTAGCTAAAAAGTTCAATTGAACCTTGACCTAAAGTCCTAGTTTTGGCTTCCTCTTGATGTTTTTGCCCATACTAAACCATAATGCATCACTAGCATTAGTTTATATGACATCTATACATCAAAAACTAATTTTTATGCAATATGAACCCAATTCATATTTCTATGCATGAAACTCAACTTAATTGTGCCAACCCACTATATTAGAGACTTAAGTCCGTCTCCTAACCACTTGGCACATTTGATAACCCATCTACCATGGGTCCCAAAGGCTCTTCATAACCTTAGGAATCTTAACCTTAGTCACCTCCCTTGGTGACTCATCCACTATAGCTAGGTCACTTCGATGCACCTCGGGTGACACTTGGCCTACTAAACTCACCTTCTTAACCTTAGACACCTTGTCTTTGATTAATTTCTTCTTGTCCTTAATCTTGGACACCTCATCCTTGCTATAATTATATGCTACCCTAGCATATTCCTTCTTATTGGCCTTGGATGACTCTCCCTTGTCCTTGGTAACACCTCCCATACCAATGTCATGTGCTACCTTAACATTTGACGTCCTTTTGGTCTTGGAAAAGATTTTTATGTTTTAAAGGAGTAACTCCCCCTAAAAACATGGTTAAACTTTTATCATTGCACCAACAATGACTTGGGGTTCCTAAATAATTAGGAAAGCCAAAACTTGAAGTTTTGAGGTTAAAAATTCAATAATGAAACTAACCTCAACCGAAACTTCACTTTGGTTTTTCTTAACCAAACCATACTTGTTTTCATCATGAAAACTCATGTAGACATTATTTAGAGTATACTTTATCAAGGAAAAATAATTTTCTATGAAAATACTTCCTATTTTCAAAGATTGACACAAATTTGAAAACTCTTGAAAATTTCAATGTTTTCTCCTAGTTTGTGTCTAACTTTCCAATGATGATTACTATCAAAAGATAGTCTTCACCAAGGTTTTTCAAAAGTATTTTGAAATCATTTTTAAAACTAATATCCAACCACGTTCTTTGAGCTCAATGCACATGACTTGTACATTAGCTTTCCCAATGATTGGAAGACACATAACTATGTGTTTTGATGAACCTAAAACTCAACAAGATGCACTAGATCAACATCTTGAGTTTAGTTCACCATCTTAACATCTCACTTGTATCTAACGTGTATTAAAACACATACAAGTCACCTTATAGTTCTTTGTGAGATGTATATTTGGTCTTGCCCTAAACTAAGGGATCATGCATCTCTATCTAGGCATTGTAAAAATCATGATCATCCATCTAGGATGCCACTTGATATAATCCCTCTTGTTGGGATATTTACCATTTATAATAGATGTCATTTTTCCTTAAATAACAAGGGAATTAAAGTAATGCATGATGTTACATGGCATACATCAAAATAAGCAATTTTCAAAATGAAAAGCAAGCTATAGCTACATGATGTATGTATGACATGACATGATATTTTTGTATTTTTCATAATAAAATATGAATGCTAAATATAAATATGATGTCATGACATATGATAGGCAAACAAAACATGGCAAGTTAGAATAAATAAAATTTACCTAGATTACCTATCTAAGTATTCTTAACCCTAGCTAACTCAAAATTTAACCCTAAATTGCCCATGATTTTCCATGAAAATGCCAAAACCCAATTTTGACATTTATTTTTCCTTTCTAAATTTGTGCCATTTTAACTTAAACAAATTTCTCAAAGTATGGTACATTTTACTCTTTCCAAGAGTAAATGAAATCAAATTAAAACTTAGATTTGCCTTTTACCTTTTAAGAAAATATCAAAACCCCAACTTGGCATTTCTTATCCTTTTCTAAATGTGTCAATTTAAATTAAGTTCAAAACCTCAAAGTTTGACACATTTCACTCTTCCAAAGAGTGAACATCTTACATTATGACCTAGATTTTTCTTTAATTACTCTAAGAAGATACCAAAATCCCAATTTGGTATTTCTTATGTTTTTCCACATTGCGCCAATTTAATTCAAACATAATTCCTTAAGATTTGCCACATGTTACTCTTTTCCAAGAGTGACAATTTGGATTAAGGTTTACATTTCCCTTAATTCCATAAGAAAATGTCGAATTCTAAATTTGGCATCACTTTTGCTTCTCTCTAGTGTGTCAATTTAAATTAGATTTAACTCCTCAAATTTTGACACATTTTATTCTTTCAAAGAGTAACACTTATTATCCTTTTCATTTTCAAAGGTTAACAATCACTTTGAAAATGCTCTCAAGTGTCAACTTTCCCAAGGTTGGGTTAACTACCTTTCCAATTGGAGTTGACACTCTCTAAACCCATCTAGGGTGTAGAGAATATGTTCCTAGGAATCCAATACCTATTGGTGCTCCTTGGATGCTCTAGGTACTCACTAGGGATGACTTCCCTAGATACCTTCCTAACGACCTTTCTTGGCTTCTTAGAAGCCTTGGTCACTTCCACTAGGTCACTTCTAGGGTTAACTCCCTTTGTAACCTTATTTGTGACTTTATTAGGCCTTTTTGGAGCCTTAGTCACATTGGTCTTGCCAAAAATACTCTTAGGGATTCCTTCCCTAGTATCTTTAATTTGACCTCTAAACCTAGGGTTGGTCCCATAACTATATGGAACCCTATGAAAGGAAGTCACATCCTTCTTGGCTTTAGGTTTGTATCCCAAACCTCTATAGCCATTGGATGGCTCTTGTCTAGCTTTTCTTAGGTTATGCTCATTTTGACCCCTAAGAATATTTTCCATTCTTGTTAAGGTCCTTTTTAAATTATCAAGTCTTGTCCTCAAGACTTGATTTTCACCCCATAAATCTCTAGATTTTGGTTTTTCATTGAATCCTTGAGCATTTCTATTTTTAGGCATATATCTAAAATCCTTGGTGTTATTGCCTAAGTTGTTATTTACCTTCCTAACCTTAGGTGTGGTAAATCTAGCATAAGGAGGAATATATTTATCCTTAAGGTTATCATGCCTCCTATTCTCATGATAAATAGCATTAAGATCATAAGAGTTATTTCTAGCATGCTTTTTATCATATGTCAACGGAATGGATTCATTAAATGATACCTTGGTTTTTACCTTGGAAGCTCCCTTCTTCTCCCACTTCTTCAAGTGCGCCAATTTCTTGAGCTCTCCTCTCCTTGGGCACTTTGTGTGGTAGTGACCCCACTCACCACATGTAAAGCACCTAATGTGCTTCTTCTCCTTCTTCTTCTTCCTACAACTCACATTAGTTTCTAAATTAACTTTAGTGAGTTTAGGGTTTACCTTCTTGAGCGAAGGACACCTACTCTTGTAGTGCCCCATCTTACCACACTCAAAACATTTGATGTGGTCCTTTGTGCTCTTCTTGGTAGTTGAACTAGAGGGTTGAACTTCCAAGATCTCCTCTTCCTCGGATTTCTCTTCTTCCTCTTCACTTGAAGATGTGGACTCTTCCACTTCTTCATCTCTTGAGGATGTGGAAGATCTCTCCTCTTCCACCTCTTCCTTCTCTTTCTCTTCCTCCTCTTCCTTTTCCTCCTCGAATGTTGACCTCTTGTCAACATCGGATTGGTCCTTCTCTTCTTGGACCAATGAGCCATTTTCCTTGGGCTCTTCCACTTCTTGGATTTTTATAGGGTCTTCATGATAGGCAATGATCTTTTTCCAAAGATCAATTGCATTTGTGGTTTCACCTACACTCAACAAAATATTAGAAGGTAGTAAATTATTCAAAATTCTCGTTACCTCCTTGTCTGCCTCCGATTGCTCTCGTTGCTCTTCGATCCAATGCCTAGGTCGGAGGCGTTTACCCTTCTTGTCCGTAGGAGCTTCAAATGGGTCACTCAAGACAACCCATTGGTTCCAATCCATTTGGAACCATGTCTCTAACCGCTTCCTCCAATAATTGAAGTCTTCTTTGTCGTACGGAGGTGGAATTCGGATATCCCATCCGAGTGGTCCTTCGGACTCCATCTTCTTCTTCCTCTAGCTTCTTGCTCTCTTGGCGGTTAGTCCGTAAAAGAGCGCCCTCGCTCTGATACCAATTGTTGGGACCTTGACGTCCGCTAGAGGGGGGTGAATAGCGGCTCACCCAAATCGTTCGCTTCCTACGTTGTTAGCTTGCGCAGCGGAATAATACAAAAATAAACAAGCTAAACAAAATACAAGACAAAAAAGAATGCAAACCAAGCTACACGATCATTTACGTGGTTTGGAGATAAAGGTCCTACTCCACGACGTGTCCGTAAGGTGGACGATCCCTATCCGTCGGTGGATTACTCCCCGGAAGACCTCCAGCTAGCTCAAACTCCTTGTGGGTGGAGAAACCTCACCACAAACTCACCAAGACCTTTTGGACACAAGGAAAACTCTTGAGCACTTGTAGACTACTAATTAGACCTTAACCAAGTCTAATTTCGTCAACTCAAACCAAGCTCCCAAGCTTTGGTTTTATAGCCCGCGGGTTGAAAACCCCGCCTACCAGTCGACTGCTAAAACATGCAGTCGACTGCCCTCTGTGGAAATTCGACCGTTACACCCCAACGGCTCGATTTCACACATTCTGTTCGCTGCCAGTCGACTGCCCCAGTCGACTGCTAAAACATGCAGTCGACTGCTACAGTACTGCTACAGTAACGCTACAGTACTGCTACAGTACACTACAGTACTGCTGCAGTGAACCCTAATTCTTATATTTTACTCCGAGTACAATCTCTCAGCACTCGTCCTTGCCCGACCAACCTAGACCTAGCCTTCTAGCCTCCTCCATCAGCCTTGCGTCCCTCGGATGCCTCCCCATCCTTCACGTCTTGCCTTCTGGAGCTTCCATCGGCAATGTCATTGTTGTCGGATCTTCCTTTGCCAAGAGGTCGCGCCTCCGGGACTTCATCCATTGCAAAGTTACACTTGGACTTACGTTGCCAAGACTACATGCTTGGACTTACACCGCCAAGACTCATCCTTGGACTTTCCTCCTTTGCCAAGATCACACTTGGACTTCCTTGTCGTACCTGTATCCTGCACACTCACAATGCATATCAAATACAACAATAAAACTAACTTAAACCTTTGCCCAAACATCAAAACCTAGGGTCACTAGATTGCTCCAACAATCTCCCCCTTTTTGATGTTTGACAAACCGTTTAAGTTAGGGAAATAATATATCAATAATAATGCAAATAAACATGCAATCTACACATGCATAAATCATGGAACCTAATCCTAGGCTCCCCCTTCACCTAAGCTCCCCCTTGAGTTAGGATTTATTGCAGAGGTAAACTTCTCCCCCTTCACCTAAGCTCCCCCTTGAGTTAGTATTTCTTGCAAAGGTATGTAGGTTTCCCACTTAAACCTAAATTTCTCCCCCTTTGCCATACATCAAAAAAAGCTCCAACAATATCCCAATTATCGGACTCTTTGACCTCTAATGACCATAGACATCATGTATTAATTTCCCATAAGATTACATACATGTTCACCTCTCTTTTAGTCATTTTCTAGTGCTGAAAAACAATTTTAGACCGTATCAGTCGACTGCAAGAAGTACCAGTCGACTGCCCCCATGAAAACGAGCTTACAGAGACATTCTGTGCTCGTGAACAGTGTTACCAGTCGACTGGTAACTGATTTATGAAAAAATCAATCTTTTCTGGCCAACTTCAGAAATGCGTCAGAAATTCCACAGACCTCCAAAAATCCCCAAATTTTGTGGAGAAGTCTTTTATATCAATATCTACTTGAGAAAAATATATATAAAAATATATCTATCACCAATCCCAAGATTGACACAAAACACAAAACTAGCTAAAAAGTTCAATTGAACCTTGACCTAAAGTCCTAGTTTTGGCTTCCTCTTGATGTTTTTGCCCATACTAAACCATAATGCATCACTAGCATTAGTTTATATGACATCTATACATCAAAAACTAATTTTTATGCAATATGAACCCAATTCATATTTCTATGCATGAAACTCAACTTAATTGTGCCAACCCACTATATTAGAGACTTAAGTCCGTCTCCTAACCACTTGGCACATTTGATAACCCATCTACCATGGGTCCCAAAGGCTCTTCATAACCTTAGGAATCTTAACCTTAGTCACCTCCCTTGGTGACTCATCCACTATAGCTAGGTCACTTCGATGCACCTCGGGTGACACTTGGCCTACTAAACTCACCTTCTTAACCTTAGACACCTTGTCTTTGATTAATTTCTTCTTGTCCTTAATCTTGGACACCTCATCCTTGCTATAATTATATGCTACCCTAGCATATTCCTTCTTATTGGCCTTGGATGACTCTCCCTTGTCCTTGGTAACACCTCCCATACCAATGTCATGTGCTACCTTAACATTTGACGTCCTTTTGGTCTTGGAAAAGATTTTTATGTTTTAAAGGAGTAACTCCCCCTAAAAACATGGTTAAACTTTTATCATTGCACCAACAATGACTTGGGGTTCCTAAATAATTAGGAAAGCCAAAACTTGAAGTTTTGAGGTTAAAAATTCAATAATGAAACTAACCTCAACCGAAACTTCACTTTGGTTTTTCTTAACTAAACCATACTTGTTTTCATCATGAAAACTCATGTAGACATTATTTAGAGTATACTTTATCAAGGAAAAATAATTTTCTATGAAAATACTTCCTATTTTCAAAGATTGACACAAATTTGAAAACTCTTGAAAACTTCAATGTTTTCTCCTAGTTTGTGTCTAACTTTCCAATGATGATTACTATCAAAAGATAGTCTTCACCAAGGTTTTTCAAAAGTATTTTGAAATCTTTTTCAAAACCAATATCCAACCATGTTCTTTGGGCTCAATGCACATGACTTGTACATTAGCTTTCCCAATGATTGGAAGACACATAACTATGTGTTTTGATGAACCTAAAACTCAACAAGATGCACTAGATCAACATCTTGAGTTTAGTTCACCATCTTAACATCTCACTTGTATCTAACGTGTATTAAAACACATACAAGTCACCTTATAGTTCTTTGTGAGATGTATATTTGGTCTTGCCCTAAACTAAGGGATCATGCATCTCTATCTAGGCATTGTAAAATCATGATCATCCATCTAGGATGCCACTTGATATAATCCCTCTTGTTGGGATATTTACCATTTATAATAGATGTCATTTTTCCTTAAATAACAAGGGAATTAAAGTAATGCATGATGTTACATGGCATACATCAAAATAAGCAATTTTCAAAATGAAAAGCAAGCTATAGCTACATGATGTATGTATGACATGACATGATATTTTTGTATTTTTCATAATAAAATATGAATGCTAAATATAAATATGATGTCATGACATATGATAGGCAAACAAAACATGGCAAGTTAGAATAAATAAAATTTACCTAGATTACCTATCTAAGTATTCTTAACCCTAGCTAACTCAAAATTTAACCCTAAATTGCCCATGATTTTCCATGAAAATGCCAAAACCCAATTTTGACATTTATTTTTCCTTTCTAAATTTGTGCCATTTTAACTTAAACAAATTTCTCAAAGTATGGTACATTTTACTCTTTCCAAGAGTAAATGAAATCAAATTAAAACTTAGATTTGCCTTTTACCTTTTAAGAAAATATCAAAACCCCAACTTGGCATTTCTTATCCTTTTCTAAATGTGTCAATTTAAATTAAGTTCAAAACCTCAAAGTTTGACACATTTCACTCTTCCAAAGAGTGAACATCTTACATTATGACCTAGATTTTTCTTTAATTACTCTAAGAAGATACCAAAATCCCAATTTGGTATTTCTTATGTTTTTCCACATTGCGCCAATTTAATTCAAACATAATTCCTTAAGATTTGCCACATGTTACTCTTTTCCAAGAGTGACAATTTGGATTAAGGTTTATATTTCCCTTAATTCCATAAGAAAATGTCGAATTCTAAATTTGGCATCACTTTTGCTTCTCTCTAGTGTGTCAATTTAAATTAGATTTAACTCCTCAAATTTTGACACATTTTATTCTTTCAAAGAGTAACACTTATTATCCTTTTCATTTTCAAAGGTTAACAATCACTTTGAAAATGCTCTCAAGTGTCAACTTTCCCAAGGTTGGGTTAACTACCTTTCCAATTGGAGTTGACACTCTCTAAACCCATCTAGGGTGTAGAGAATATGTTCCTAGGAATCCAATACCTATTGGTGCTCCTTGGATGCTCTAGGTACTCACTAGGGATGACTTCCCTAGATATCTTCCTAACGACCTTTCTTGGCTTCTTAGAAGCCTTGGTCACTTCCACTAGGTCACTTCTAGGGTTAACTCCCTTTGTAACCTTATTTGTGACTTTATTAGGCCTTTTTGGAGCCTTAGTCACATTGGTCTTGCCAAAAATACTCTTAGGGATTCCTTCCCTAGTATCTTTAATTTGACCTCTAAACCTAGGGTTGGTCCCATAACTATATGGAACCCTATGAAAGGAAGTCACATCCTTCTTGGCTTTAGGTTTGTATCCCAAACCTCTATAGCCATTGGATGGCTCTTGTCTAGCTTTTCTTAGGTTATGCTCATTTTGACCCCTAAGAATATTTTCCATTCTTGTTAAGGTCCTTTTTAAATTATCAAGTCTTGTCCTCAAGACTTGATTTTCACCCCATAAATCTCTAGATTTTGGTTTTTCATTGAATCCTTGAGCATTTCTAGTTTTAGGCATATATCTAAAATCCTTGGTGTTATTGCCTAAGTTGTTATTTACCTTCCTAACCTTAGGTGTGGTAAATCTAGCATAAGGAGGAATATATTTATCCTTAAGGTTATCATGCCTCCTATTCTCATGATAAATAGCATTAAGATCATAAGAGTTATTTCTAGCATGCTTTTTATCATATGTCAACGGAATGGATTCATTAAATGATACCTTGGTTTTTACCTTGGAAGCTCCCTTCTTCTCCCACTTCTTCAAGTGCGCCAATTTCTTGAGCTCTCCTCTCCTTGGGCACTTTGTGTGGTAGTGACCCCACTCACCACATGTAAAGCACCTAATGTGCTTCTTCTCCTTCTTCTTCTTCCTACAACTCACATTAGTTTCTAAATTAACTTTAGTGAGTTTAGGGTTTACCTTCTTGAACGAAGGACACCTACTCTTGTAGTGCCCCATCTTACCACACTCAAAACATTTGATGTGGTCCTTTGTGCTCTTCTTGGTAGTTGAACTAGAGGGTTGAACTTCCAAGATCTCCTCTTCCTCGGATTTCTCTTCTTCCTCTTCACTTGAAGATGTGGACTCTTCCACTTCTTCATCTCTTGAGGATGTGGAAGATCTCTCCTCTTCCACCTCTTCCTTCTCTTTCTCTTCCTCCTCTTCCTTTTCCTCCTCGAATGTTGACCTCTTGTCAACATCGGATTGGTCCTTCTCTTCTTGGACCAATGAGCCATTTTCCTTGGGCTCTTCCACTTCTTGGATTTTTATAGGGTCTTCATGATAGGCAATGATCTTTTTCCAAAGATCAATTGCATTTGTGGTTTCACCTACACTCAACAAAATATTAGAAGGTAGTAAATTATTCAAAATTCTCGTTACCTCCTTGTCTGCCTCCGATTGCTCTCGTTGCTCTTCGATCCAATGCCTAGGTCGGAGGCGTTTACCCTTCTTGTCCGTAGGAGCTTCAAATGGGTCACTCAAGACAACCCATTGGTTCCAATCCATTTGGAACCATGTCTCTAACCGCTTCCTCCAATAATTGAAGTCTTCTTTGTCGTACGGAGGTGGAATTCGGATATCCCATCCGAGTGGTCCTTCGGACTCCATCTTCTTCTTCCTCTAGCTTCTTGCTCTCTTGGCGGTTAGTCCGTAAAGAGCGCCTCGCTCTGATACCAATTGTTGGGACCTTGACGTCCGCTAGAGGGGGGTGAATAGCGGCTCACCCAAATCGTTCGCTTCCTACGTTGTTAGCTTGCGCAGCGGAATAATACAAAAATAAACAAGCTAAACAAAATACAAGACAAAAAAGAATGCAAACCAAGCTACACGATCATTTACGTGGTTTGGAGATAAAGGTCCTACTCCACGACGTGTCCGTAAGGTGGACGATCCCTATCCGTCGGTGGATTACTCCCCGGAAGACCTCCGGCTAGCTCAAACTCCTTGTGGGTGGAGAAACCTCACCACAAACTCACCAAGACCTTTTGGACACAAGGAAAACTCTTGAGCACTTGTAGACTACTAATTAGACCTTAACCAAGTCTAATTTCGTCAACTCAAACCAAGCTCCCAAGCTTTGGTTTTATAGCCCGCGGGTTGAAAACCCCGCCTACCAGTCGACTGCTAAAACATGCAGTCGACTGCCCTCTGTGGAAATTCGACCGTTACACCCCAACGGCTCGATTTCACACATTCTGTTCGCTGCCAGTCGACTGCTAAAACATGCAGTCGACTGCTACAGTACTGCTACAGTAACGCTACAGTACTGCTACAGTAACGCTACAGTACTGCTGCAGTGAACCCTAATTCTTATATTTTACTCCGAGTACAATCTCTCAGCACTCGTCCTTGCCCGACCAACCTAGACCTAGCCTTCTAGCCTCCTCCATCAGCCTTGCGTCCCTCGGATGCCTCCCCATCCTTCACGTCTTGCCTTCTGGAGCTTCCATCGGCAATGTCATTGTTGTCGGGTCTTCCTTTGCCAAGAGGTCGCGCCTCCGGGACTTCATCCATTGCAAAGTTACACTTGGACTTACGTTGCCAAGACTACATGCTTGGACTTACACCGCCAAAACTCATCCTTGGACTTTCCTCCTTTGCCAAGATCACACTTGGACTTCCTTGTCGTACCTGTATCCTGCACACTCACAATGCATATCAAATACAACAATAAAACTAACTTAAACCTTTGCCCAAACATCAAAACCTAGGGTCACTAGATTGCTCCAACAATCTCCCCCTTTTTGATGTTTGGCAAACCGTTTAAGTTAGGGAAATAATATATCAATAATAATGCAAATAAACATGCAATCTACACATGCATAAATCATGGAACCTAATCCTAGGCTCCCCCTTCACCTAAGCTCCCTTTGTTAGGATTTATGAGGTAAACCTCCCCCTTCACCTAAGCTCCCCCTTGAGTTAGTATTTCTTGCAAAGGTATGTAGGTTTCCCACTTAAACCTAAATTTCTCCCCCTTTGCCATACATCAAAAAAAGCTCCAACAATATCCCAATTATCGGACTCTTTGACCTCTAATGACCATAGACATCATGTATTAATTTCTCATAAGATTACATACATGTTCACCTCTCTTTTAGTCATTTTCTAGTGCTGAAAAACAATTTTAGACCGTATCAGTCGACTGCAAGAAGTACCAGTCGACTGCCCCCATGAAAACGAGCTTACAGAGACATTCTGTGCTCGTGAACAGTGTTACCAGTCGACTGGTACACTATTTATGAAAAAATCAATCTTTTCTGGCCAACTTCAGAAATGCGTCAGAAATTCCACAGACCTCCAAAAATCCCCAAATTTTGTGGAGAAGTCTATTATATCAATATCTACTTGAGAAAAATATATATAAAAATATATCTATCACCAATCCTAAGATTGACACAAAACACAAAACTAGCTAAAAAGTTCAATTGAACCTTGACCTAAAGTCCTAGTTTTGGCTTCCTCTTGATGTTTTTGCCCATACTAAACCATAATGCATCACTAGCATTAGTTTATATGACATCTATACATCAAAAACTAATTTTTATGCAATATGAACCCAATTCATATTTCTATGCATGAAACTCAACTTAATTGTGCCAACCCACTATGTTAGAGACTTAAGTCCGTCTCCTAACCACTTGGCACATTTGATAACCCATCTACCATGGGTCCCAAAGGCTCTTCATAACCTTAGGAATCTTAACCTTAGTCACCTCCCTTGGTGACTCATCCACTATAGCTAGGTCACTTCGATGCACCTCGGGTGACACTTGGCCTACTAAACTCACCTTCTTAACCTTAGACACCTTGTCTTTGATTAATTTCTTCTTGTCCTTAATCTTGGACACCTCATCCTTGCTATAATTATATGCTACCCTAGCATATTCCTTCTTATTGGCCTTGGATGACTCTCCCTTGTCCTTGGTAACACCTCCCATACCAATGTCATGTGCTACCTTAACATTTGACTTCCTTTTGGTCTTGGAAAAGATTTTTATGTTTTAAAGGAGTAACTCCCCCTAAAAACATGGTTAAACTTTTATCATTGCACCAACAATGACTTGGGGTTCCTAAATAATTAGGAAAGCCAAAACTTGAAGTTTTGAGGTTAAAAATTCAATAATGAAACTAACCTCAACCGAAACTTCACTTTGGTTTTTCTTAACCAAACCATACTTGTTTTCATCATGAAAACTCATGTAGACATTATTTAGAGTATACTTTATCAAGGAAAAATAATTTTCTATGAAAATACTTCCTATTTTCAAAGATTGACACAAATTTGAAAACTCTTGAAAATTTCAATGTTTTCTCCTAGTTTGTGTCTAACTTTCCAATGATGATTACTATCAAAAGATAGTCTTCACCAAGGTTTTTCAAAAGTATTTTGAAATCATTTTTAAAACTAATATCCAACCACGTTCTTTGAGCTCAATGCACATGACTTGTACATTAGCTTTCCCAATGATTGGAAGACACATAACTATGTGTTTTGATGAACCTAAAACTCAACAAGATGCACTAGATCAACATCTTGAGTTTAGTTCACCATCTTAACATCTCACTTGTATCTAACGTGTATTAAAACACATACAAGTCACCTTATAGTTCTTTGTGAGATGTATATTTGGTCTTGCCCTAAACTAAGGGATCATGCATCTCTATCTAGGCATTGTAAAATCATGATCATCCATCTAGGATGCCACTTGATATAATCCCTCTTGTTGGGATATTTACCATTTATAATAGATGTCATTTTTCCTTAAATAACAAGGGAATTAAAGTAATGCATGATGTTACATGGCATACATCAAAATAAGCAATTTTCAAAATGAAAAGCAAGCTATAGCTACATGATGTATGTATGACATGACATGATATTTTTGTATTTTTCATAATAAAATATGAATGCTAAATATAAATATGATGTCATGACATATGATAGGCAAACAAAACATGGCAAGTTAGAATAAATAAAATTTACCTAGATTACCTATCTAAGTATTCTTAACCCTAGCTAACTCAAAATTTAACCCTAAATTGCCCATGATTTTCCATGAAAATGCCAAAACCCAATTTTGACATTTATTTTTCCTTTCTAAATTTGTGCCATTTTAACTTAAACAAATTTCTCAAAGTATGGTACATTTTACTCTTTCCAAGAGTAAATGAAATCAAATTAAAACTTAGATTTGCCTTTTACCTTTTAAGAAAATATCAAAACCCCAACTTGGCATTTCTTATCCTTTTCTAAATGTGTCAATTTAAATTAAGTTCAAAACCTCAAAGTTTGACACATTTCACTCTTCCAAAGAGTGAACATCTTACATTATGACCTAGATTTTTCTTTAATTACTCTAAGAAGATACCAAAATCCCAATTTGGTATTTCTTATGTTTTTCCACATTGCGCCAATTTAATTCAAACATAATTCCTTAAGATTTGCCACATGTTACTCTTTTCCAAGAGTGACAATTTGGATTAAGGTTTATATTTCCCTTAATTCCATAAGAAAATGTCGAATTCTAAATTTGGCATCACTTTTGCTTCTCTCTAGTGTGTCAATTTAAATTAGATTTAACTCCTCAAATTTTGACACATTTTATTCTTTCAAAGAGTAACACTTATTTCAGGAGATCCTAGTAACACTTCTCTCTAGTAACACTTCTCTCTAGGTTTTCTGGGACACGTGGTTTCTAGCAGAGGTATTTCAGTTGATCCTCAGAAGATCGAGGCTGTCACCGGTTGGGAGCAGCCGAAGTCAGTTCAGGAGATCCGCAGTTTTCTGGGATTGGCCGGATATTACCGACGTTTTGTCGAGGGCTTCTCGCGTATTGCTATGCCACTGACACGTCTTACCCGGAAAGGCGTGAAGTTCATATGGTCCGAGGATTGCGAGACCAGCTTCCAGGAGCTGAAGCGGAGATTAGTGTCGGCTCCAGTTTTGGTTTTACCTTCTGGAGAGGATGGATTTGTACTTTACACCGACGCATCTCTACAGGGTTTGGGTGCTGTTCTGATGCAGCACTGCAGAGTAATCTCTTATGCTTCTCGTCAGCTGAAGGAGCATGAGAATAACTACCCAGTTCATGACTTGGAGTTAGCTGCCATCATCTTTGCTCTGAAGCTATGGCGACATCATTTATACGGTATCACATTTGAGATTCTCACTGATCATAAGAGTCTCAAATATATTTTCACTCAGAAGGAGCTTAATCTTCGACAGAGGAGATGGATGGAGTTCCTGAAGGACTACGATTGTACCATTAGCTACCACCCGGGGAAAGCTAATGTGGTTGCAGATGCACTCAGCAGGAAGTCCAGAGGGACTTTGGCTTGCCACCGGACTTCAGTCACAGAGTTTCTCGGAGTTAGATCTTGAGGAGCAGGGACCGACAGAGCAGGGTATTCTTGTTACCATGGTTGCTCAGTCGTCGATCAGGACGAGGATTCGAGAGGCACAGGCCAGTGATCAACATTTGCAGTTTATTAGCAGTCAGATAGCTTCCGGGCAGCAGACCGAGTTTACACGAGACGAGGAGGGTATTATATTCTTCCGAGGCAGATTATGCGTACCTCAGTCTCATCCGGTCTTACAGGAGCTACTTCAGGAGGCACACCCTTCTCGATTTACGATCCATCCAGGCGGGACCCGTATGTATTGAGACTTGAGGCGTTCCTATTGGTGGAACGGCATGAAGAAGGACATCGCGGATTTTGTAGCTAGATGTCTTGTCTGTCAGCAGGTGAAGGCTGAACACCAGAGACCTGGATTCCTATTCCTGAGTGGAAGTGGGATCACATTACCATGGACTTTGTGGTAGGATTGCCGAGGACACGACGAGGCCATGATGCGATTTGGGTAATCGTTGATCGATTAACCAAATCTGCGCATTTCTTAGCGATTCGGAGGACTGATCCCCTGGATCGATTGGCAGATCTGTATTGTCAGGAGATTATCAGACTACATGGTGTTCCATTGAGTATCATTTCGGATAGAGATCCACGGTTCACGTCTCGTTTCTGGCAGAGTCTGCAGCAGGCCTTGGGTACACAGCTCCGTTTCAGTACAGCCTTCCATCCACAGACAGATGGACAGTCAGAGCGGACCATTCAGACTTTAGAGGACCTGCTGAGGTCATGTGTTATGGATTTCGGAGGCAGTTGGGAGGACCATCTGCCGTTAGTAGAGTTTGCCTACAACAACAGCTTCCATTCGGCTATCCAGATGGCACCGTTTGAGGCGTTGTATGGTAGACCTTGTCGGACACCCGTCCTTTGGGATGAGGTTGGAGAGGCTCAGTTGTTGGGACCTCATAGAGTTCAGCAGGATGCAGAGTTGGTCCGTACTATCAGACGGAGGATGTCAGAGGCGCAGGATCGCCAGAAGAGTTATGCTGATCGGAGACGCAGACCACTAGAGTTCTCTGTTGGCGACCATGTATTTCTACGAGTTTCGCCCACGAAAGGGGTGAAGAGATTTGGCCTCAGAGGTAAGCTAGCTCCGCGGTACATTGGTCCTTTCGAGATCTTGGAGAGGATCGGAGCAGTAGCTTACCGACTGGCACTACCACCGTCCCTGTCAGGCGTGCACGATGTATTTCATGTATCCATGCTGAGGAGATATGTACCCGATCCGACGCATGTGCTGACAGATATTCCAGTTCCTGTCCAGCCTGACATTACATATGAGGAGGTTCCGGTACGGATACTCGACCGGAAAGAGCGTCAGTTGCGGAACAAGACTATCCGGCTGGTTAAAGTCGGATGGCAGCATCATTCGGACGAGGAGGCTACTTGGGAGCTCGAGGATACGATCCGAGCTCGATATCCCCATCTTTTCACTTGAGGTATGTGATTCAATTTACCGTTCAACATTTATACTTCCTGTCTATTGTTAGTACTTGCTGATGGTAGATAACGAAATTTGGGGACCAAATTTTTATAAGTGGGGGAGAATGTAAAATACCGGAAGTAGGCGAATATTAATAAGAGAATTTTTCGAAATTTTTGAAGATTTTTCGGGAATTTTTCGGAGCTCGTACAGACGAGTTGACGGGGATAAAAACGGGGTCCGGAAAAGCCTATTTGGGCTACCCATTTAAGAGAGGAAAAGATTTATTTATTTATTTCTTTTTCCTTTTCTTATTTATTTTATTTCTCTTTTTCTTACTCCTTCCCGTTACTGTGCCCGACTCTCCTTCTCTCCCTCGCGCTCCCGAAGCTTCTCCTTGCCCTAACCGGCGCCGCAACAGCCGCCGCCACTGCCTCCTTTTCCCTCTCCTCTGGTCCGACAAGACACCGCCGTCCGCCCCTCTCGGCCGGAAGCCGACTCCCTGCTGCCGGTGCCCTATTTTGGGTTCACAGTCAGCCGAGCTCTCCTCACAGCAGTGCCGCAGACCTCCATCTCTTGTGCCCTAGGTTTGGAATGTGTCGCCGCTGAGTTTGCTTCGCCGACGCTGTGCCCTAACATTTTCGCCGGCCATAGGTTCGATCCATCTCAGATTGTAGGCTCTGTACCCTAGCTTTGATTGGAATTGGGTTGTTTTTGGTTGATTTTGGATTTTTTATTTTTCTTGATTTGTGGTTAGTGAAGTAATCAGCAAGGAGTTTGGGTTTGTGGATGATTTTGGGTTCCGACAGCTATCCCATTTAGCAGCCTACTTAATTGTCAACAGCAACACACTGCGACCGGGAATCAAGAAACTACAGGCTGTGAATTGAGGTAAGGTTTAGGGTTTTGATCTTGTGGTAGATTATTGCTAGTGTGTTAGTAATAATTATTGATTTAGGTTTTTGCTGTGGAGAAATTAATTGATGACCAGTTAAGGTTGATCAATAATTAGGGTTTTCCTAATTGAATTAGGTATATTGGTGATTATTATTTAGGGTTTTTGCCCTAAATAGTTTTAAGGATTTATTTAGCAATTCATTTGAATTTTAGCTAAATAAAAGTATATCTATTGGTATTACAGGACTTTGACGCGAGACGAGTATCTCGATGTCGGATTTGGACATTCCTATTGGAGGCGGGTACTTTTGACTTTTTGTCTTTGATATGCTTAGTAATGAAATTAACATATTGCATCAATTGTGTTTCTTATCTGTTTCGGTTAATCACTACCCAAATCTTGGTACGTGCTTGATTGATTGATTGATTTGCATCTCATGTATATTTTACCTGTTTATACATGCTTATAGGGGGTAGTGATATACCATGCTTCACCATGTTCAGGACCTAGGTTTTTATACCTTCTGTGTACCTTTGATTCGATATGATTCGTTGACCTAGGGTGCACTTTTCTATATATATGGATTAGGTCAGGATGTTTATATGGTTATTGCCATGCATCATTTGCATGATTGCATGCTGTGCGATAGTCCGCTCCATTATTGTTGAGCACATCGCCAGTTACATGGATCTGCACACACCACCACTCATGGGTTAGTGGTCGATTCAGGCAGAGTGTGTTGCAGCAGGGACTCTGTTAGGCACCGTTGGTCCGCTCATGGGTAGTGTGACACAACGTGTTATCCAGCAGGGATCCCCGCCATCGCGTACCGGAGTTGAGAGCATTGCGCTCCCCCATCTATGATTTGGGGTAGGAGGATAGGTGTACTCCGACAGCATCCCGTCTACTCGGTCACTCATCAGGAGTAGTGACGACAGAGTGCACGGTTGTCACAGCCCTACCCACTCGGCCTCACTATTGTGTGTGAGATGATCGACTGGCGTCAGGGGTGACCAGGACGCATCATTGGCATCATATGCATGATGCATTTATTGCTTGTGTTTGTGTTTGCTGCATTTATATGCTGCATATTGTTTGGATACCTATGTTTGACATGCATACAGGATTTCCTTATCCCTCGGACTGTTTGACCTTATACTCAGGACATGGTTAGTACAACATTCTCCTGTTTACTTCAGATGCATTTTTATCTTTCTTATCAGGAGACTGTACGCATGATTAGTGCTAGGTGTTGTTTCTTTACTTTGCATATCAATTGTACCTGCTGAGTGTTGGACTCACCCCGCCTCCATTGTTGTTATTTTCAGGTTGATGCTGTCCGGAGGGAGTTCTAGTCGCTAGTCCTCACTGCACGTAGTGCTGATCCCTGCAGACCTCGAGGATATGTTTGGTTTTCTTTGGTTTCTTTTCTGTTCTAGACTGTTTTGAACATGATATGTTTTGGATTATTCTGCTTATGGATATTGTATGGATTTTATTATTGCGATGGATTTGAATTGGATTTTATTCTACTACATGCCTGCCTGGATGGCAGAAGAGGTGAGTTCGTCGGATTTGAGCTTTACGAGTGTAGTGGAATAGGGTGGATTTCGAGTCAGAGTATTATTTTACTGTTTAATTATCTTAACTGCATGGTTGTGATAGCCAGAGGCTGAATAGATTATATATAACTGCGTGGTGATATTTTATTTTGTTGTTATTATTCCAGTCGCCTGTGGCTGAGGTATTTGTGAGATGTAGAAAAGTTTCAGATTGTCCACCGTACAGGGGAGATGTTGCCGAAATTTTCTCGGACAGGGACTCCTCTGGGGCGTGACAGGTATAATTTCATTACTGTTTAATATTGTAAATCTAAATTGTAAACTTTCCGAGCTTATAGTGATTGCCCAAAGTAAACGCTCAACGAGCATGGGGCTGCGAATTCGGAGCCTGGGGCGGCTCCTACTCCAAGTAAATCTTGGTGTTTGTGTTTTCAATTGTTTTTAATTTTTCGCTGTGTTTTACTCGTAGTTTTCCAAAACGTAAGTGAAAGCCATGAGGGCTATTCACCCCCCCTTCTAGCGCTTTTGATCTAACACGGAGTCCTCTTTCCAACACTTGATCGCACTTGAGATCAAGTGTCATTTTTCATCAAGACGGTTGAAACATTTTCCTCAAAGATGAGAAAGGGGCTACTCAATTACCCCTTCACAAAGGGTTGTCTAATAGCCCTCAACAAGGGGCTATGCTTTCTAAAATTCTTCAAGAAGGTGGGCGACTACAATGCTTCTTGAAGAGGAGAAGCAACAACAAGGAGATGGATCCTTTTCAATGGAAGAGAGGGAGAAGATCTCTATCTTCTTTCTTTTAAAAGTGGTTGTCAAAAACTTGCTATTGAGTTCTTTCTTCAAAGAACTTGAGAGGTGAAGTGGCTGCTCAACTCCACTTCAAAGAGCTCAAGGAATATCAAAATATTTTGATGCCAAAGAATCCAAGAGGTGTTATTGATGGAGTATCTTTTTCATCCCATAAACTCTATTCGTTGTTTTTCTTTTTGAGTGCTTCCATTTGTTTTGATTTGTTCTACTTGTGATTCATTCTACTTTTGATTTGTTCTGTAATTAAGAACTTCAACTGCTGTAAGATGCTTCTCCGCCTGAAGGAGATTGTTTACTGAGCTCCAACTTCCTTGGATTAACAACCTCCCCGGTTGTAACCAAGTAACCCTTTCGTGCCTCTTTTCTTTCAGTCATTTATTTAATTTAAGCAAGTGTTAGATTAATTAAGCCATAAATTGGAGAAAAGTTCTTTTTATTTGTCAAGGCTATTCACCCCCTTCTAGCCGGCCGCCAACAATCCTATAAGTGGTATCAGAGTCGAGACGCCTCAGAAGAACTAACCGCCGACTGAAGCAAACAAGAAATGGCTGGACCTAGCATCTACCCACCTACGTTCGAAGGGGAGTTCACATTTTGGAAGCGATAAATGGAGGTATTTCTTAAAACATATTTTAATATTTTATTAATAATGAAATATCGTTATGAAGCATCGAAGAACATGAATGGAGAAGAAATCAAAAAACACCTCTAGACCAAAAAGCAACGCGATGATTTTACATCAAATAGTAAGGCTGAATTTTATCTTTTAAGCATACTACCGATTGAAGATCCCAACAAAATCAGCGACTACCAAAGTGCAAAAGAACTTTAGGAAAAGTTCTTGAAGCTCCATGAAGAACCAAAAGAAGTCGAATCCAACTCGTCGATGGACACCAAGTCATCATCAGAAGAATATGAAATCAAGGAAATCGCCTGAACAACTCTAATAGCCGAGTACCAGAAGACGAAGCAAGCTCATTCTCAATGAACAACGAAAGCATCGATGAAGAGGAAGCATCGTCAGAAGAAAGCATCACTATAGGGGGAGCATCAGAAATCGATATGATAAGTCAGGTAAGTAAACTTCCTCTAGAGCAATTATATAAATTTGTACAAATGCTAAGTAAATCATTGTATAAAAAGAGAACAAAGTATATCAAATCAAAGAAAGAATTTGCATGTATAAAAGAAGAATTTGAGAAATTAATAGATGAAAATTCAAAATTAAAAGATAAAATAGAAATATTAGAAAAGGATAATTCATGCATAAATATTTCTCTTGCTCTAGAAAAAAATTTCAAATATCACCGAAAGCTGAATTAGTATTATAAATTTCACAAGGGGTAAATTATAAAATTATCTAGAAAACATGTTCCTAAAAGATTCTTGATTAACCCAATTGGAAGGAACCTATATTGGGTTCCAAAATCGTATTTGAATTAGATATTTAAATTTAGGGCTTTCAGAGAGTAGATTAAATATTTGATTTCCTTAAGAGGTTTTGTCTAGAAAGTGGTTGTTACTCCAATAACCAAGAAGGCCTAGTGCCTCGCAACTGCTTGGAAGCAAATTAATGAAATAAAATGTTTAATTGACTAACTGATAAAACATTTATTTGTTATTAATAATGCTTTAAATAGTTGTCAAAATTACTTAAACATTTTTTTCTTGCATTTTTTTTAACTTAGAAAATTTTTTTGCAAAACTTAAAGTTTTTAAAAGTTATCTATCTCAAAGTTTTTTAAAAAAACTTTATCGACTCAAATTTTTTTCCCTTAGACTTTTGAGGTACCCTATTTTTTATGTGATTAAAGGGGGGAAGGAAAATTAAGTTTAGGGGGAGGTACCTTAAATTTTTTTACTCTTAAATTTTTTACTTTTTTAACTTAATAGCAAATTTATTACTTTTACCTTATGTTGGTTTACCCTAACTTAACTTGGGGTACTCACATCAAAAAGGGGAAGATTTTTAGAACCCAAGGTAGTTTTGATGCGATTAAATAAGTTAGGTTATGTCTTGTTGGATTTAACCTTGTGTCTAAGTGTGCAGGAATTTAGGAGCACAAGAAGTTGAGCAAAAGACGCAGCTAGCGAGAAGGACGACACAGGAGAGAGTCGACGGGTTCAGTGTGTCTGAGGGATGAGGTGTTGCGGAAGAGTACGTGGGCAGATGAGAAGGAGGTGCGCAGCGTTTCTGAAGGACGAGAAGCCGGAGTGGAAGGTTGCTCGAGAAGGCTGAAAGTTAGGTTCGGGTGAGCCCTACTTCAGATGGTCGATGGCCGAAATCACCTAAGCAAGCAGAGCAGAAACGGAAGACTAGGACCGAGGTAGGCGGAATTGGAGCGGAAGACTAGGACTAAAAAAGTCAACTGTATTGACTTTTTGGTTCGGGCGCTCGGACCATCCGGGCACCCAGAATCGAAACTTTACCCAAATCGACGTGACATTTAATCATTGTATCGGGAATAGAATTATATCCTATTCAAGACGCATGTAACCCTTGCAGGCGTCTGGAACCCTTCCAGGCGCCCCGACTAGGGCTATAAATACAACTCTGGTCCAAGAGTTTCAGAACAACACTTATGATTCATTCTAGTTTTGATTTGTTCTGTAATTGAGTACTTCAACTGCTATAAGAGGCTTCTCCACCTGAAGGAGATTGTTTACTGAGCTCCAACTTCCTTAGATTAATAACCTCCTCGGTTGTAACCAAGTAACCCTTTTGTGCCTCTTTTCTTTCAATCATTTATTTTATTTATGCAAGTGTTAGATTAATTAAGCCGTAAATTCAAGAAAGTTTTTTTTTATTTTTCAAGGCTATTCATCCTCCTCTAGCCGGTCACCAATGGTCCTACACTATCAAGTATCTTACACCTACAAACTTGACACAACTGGTTAGATCACAACTAACCTAACTTTAAACTTAATTATATATCAAAACTCTAAGTTAAATGTTTGTGCATTCAACACCAATACTTACAATCACCAAGTGTTTAATCAACTTGAACCCATTTGAGCATCTTTCCTATTAAGTATTTAGTCAACCTTAATTTATTCAACACATCACTCAACTATCAAACATATTGATTAAACATCAATGGTCGACCTTGACTATAGGCTGATTGCACTAATATTGATGTCCATCACAGTCATCTTTCAACCCCTAAATCCTTAATCCATCTAGTATTGAGTTTTCTAGTCACAAGTTGATTGTTGTACATCAATAGTCAATTGTTGACTCTAACTATGATTAGTTCTAAAATTGATTTGCCTATGTTGAGTTCTATCCTTGTTCTCATAGATATAAGTCACTCAAAGTTAGCTCACTGAAGTCTTACCATTGCATTTTGATTTCATTCTCGACAATCTATGATTAGGCCTACCATACTTCATGCCTCATTCCTACATAGTCTGTCTTCAATGCCTATCCTTGTTGCCTCGATGCTCCTTGTCATGCAGTCCCTTAGTTCGTCTCATGCAACCTTCTTCAATCTCTATGAACCCTGAGCCATCAAGTTCCCAACTAGACCTTGCCAACTCAATGCTCCAACATTGCTCCAACACCACTTTAGTGTTCCTCATCCTATTGTCCCTCAAATGTCTCATACTATCCTTTTCTAATCTCTTCAAATTTTCAAGCCATTTTATCACCTTGGCCATGCTAAGGAAACTATCCACTCATCCTCATTAAGCCACAAACTCTTCAAAAAAAAAAAAAAAAAAAAAAAAAGAAGAGATAAATCCGCTACCTTAACAATCCCCTAGTACTATATAGAGAGGTAAATACAGGTAGAGCCACAAACTCTTTAAGATCTAATGTGTTCTTACAGTCCCTACACACTAAAACACACACATTAAATATAACAGGATAAGACTTAACTTAAAATCTTTGTCCAAATAACAAAGTCGACGATTGTATCAACAACTCCAATGTGTCATCCTTTACCACTTGCCTATTGAGTCATAACATATCAAGCTATCTTAGTGTCTACCTTGCGCAAACCCTTGGTACCCCAAATCCACTAAGCACTTGAAGCTTACAACAATGTGTCATCCTTCTTCATTCATCTATCGAGTTTGATTCGCTATAGACTATCAAGTCACCAAGAATAGTCTATCCAAATAACTCAACTTTAACAAGCTCTATGAGGTTGTATGTGCAATCCTATTAAGCCCCTACATACTTGATGCACACATCAACGATATAAATAAAATCTAAAATCCTATGTCAGATACATCAAAATCACTTGGTCAAGCCTGACCACTTAGTCAAACCTAAGCACTTGGAGCATTGTGGCACTAACATATACATTGCTCAAAGTCTTGGTACCTCAAATGTATCAAACTCCCCAAGCTTACTCTAATGTGTCATTATTCTTGACTCACCTAGAGAGTTAACCTCATTTCAGGATATCAAGCAATCAAACCAACAAGCATTCCATGTTTCATGTCGTAAGTGCACTTTGCTAGGATTTGGTTCCCTAAAAATACTTTCCAATCTTGCTCCATTCTATCCTTTACCTCACTCCAAGTTCACCTCATTAAAGACCTCTAAGCCATCAAGCAGAACCCATCCAAAAAAAACTCAAATTTCTTCGAGTCAACCAACAAACCAACTTGAATTCGTTTGGTCATGCCAAGCTCTCTGATTTACATGTACACACTCTACAAGTTTCTGCATATATACTTGATTAATACATAATTGAAATCCTTTGTTAACGCATCAAGACCACTTATTTTGTATGATCAGTTAAAGTATCGTTGCACCAATAATATATACAAAGAGAGTGTTATAAGTTCTACTACAGACAGAAACTAATCCCAACATCCTCTTTATCATTCCAATATACTAGAACAAAAGGTTTTCAAGCAACAACCAAATAGAGAGAGGATGGAAATCTTGACTAAAACCCAAGGAAAATGAGTTGACTCTGTTGATCGGAAGTGATAAAGAGAATATGTTTCTATGAAGTTAATTATCTTATCTTTTTGATTTTTTTTTTCATAGTCTGCAATTTTTACGGAAAGAATTTTATAAAAGGATTTTTTTATTAACTTCCTACTATATCAATAACTATTTTATAAATATATTCTTTAAATTAACTTTATTTATTTCTTAATTTTTTATTATTTCTATCTCTTGTAAAAATAGTCAATACACTATTCTAAAAAAAAAAAAAAAAAAAAGGGTAGATCCGCTACCTTAGCAGCCCTCTAGTGTCGACCCTATGGATATGGAGGGAGGTCATGTAGGTACACAGGTCATAGGCGCATGACGGGGTAAACCCCCAGGTCGTCAGTTTCTGAGAATCGACCCCTGACCATTACACCAGAGATATCATACGTCCACCGTCTTGCTACGTCCTGGGACGCAATACACTATTCTAAAGCTCTCATAGAAATACTGCTATTCTAAAATTATTTCTATATTTGAGAGTTTAAATAACTCTTAACTTCAATTAGGCATCTCCAAGTTTAATTGAAAAGTTTGTCCTTCTTTCAAATAAAAAATAGCCTTTAAATTGCTTTAATTAGTTTCCCATTCAATAATGAATCAAGATATGAATCTTGTGCATCCTTAGGATCCGAAACATATTAATAATATACCTAATGGATTAAAACATTTAAGCCCACGTTACAATTTCTTTGATATACAAAACAAGTCTTCTCGGATGGATCTAGTGGCTAGCGCATAAGATGTTGTCACAATTAGATTTAGAGTTTGAATCTTGACAAAGCCGAGGTAAATATCTCCTTTATGTGCTAGTCACTATTCCAAAGGTTAGTAGCCGCCCGTGATTTACCTTCTCTCTGTTGACTTTGGGACGAGTTGACGGGGACGCTAGGAGCAAATGTATTTATCTTTTTGCCACAATTGATATACAAAACAAGATTTACCTTTAGCATTATAATTATCCAATATTCTAGAACACGATATTGACTGAAATATCATCGTCTGCTAAAGACCTATACTATTTATCTGATTAATTGCACACTTACAGAATTCGATAGAAAATAAACTAACGACTCTTTCGCAAGTAACATTGATTTTGCAGAGATTTCTCATGTATATTGAAAAGTCTGAATGAGATACTATAAAGATCTCAACTCTAATTGTAGTTACTCTTATGCATTTACATCAGAGCAATTACCAAATGACTTTTCATTGTCTAATGATTTATCATATAATAATATCGCCTAAGTTCTTTAATATCATCGTATTTGCCCTAACGGATTAATATAGTTGGTATAATATTTGTTCTAATAGATTTTGGGATCAATTTTTAATGGGTATAAAATCCTTCGTTGGATGTTTGACCTGACCTTCTCATGTAAAGGATCGTTATGTTAGGATAAAATGTCCTCCGTCATTTACTTGTATAACTCTTATTGGACTGATGATATTGAATCGTTTAAGATAAGTGACATCAATTTTGCTTCAATTTAATATCATAGAGATTTTTATAACTTGCTAATAGTGAAAATAGATAGGAAAAGATATAATTGACTTATAAAATATGATATTATTTGGATATCTTTAATAATAATCCTAAAAATTAGGAAAGAATTAATTTTAAGTGTCAAATTCTAACCATTTAATATTGTATAAAATTTTTCACTGTACTCTTAAACTAAAATCTCAACGCTCATTCATGCCTATAATGATTCGAATTTTTTTATAAACCTTTCTAAAAATCTTACATTAGAATGAGTGGAATTTTAAAATCGCTCTTTCACCTCAAAATTATCATCGTAGATAAGGCTAATAATTAATGATGAAAATTATATATATTAAATAAAATAACAATAAATAAATATGCATGATTTGGTAACGTAAGTAATACCCATACAAAAGTCATCGGGCGTGTTTTGTTGGATGCTAAAGAAGGAATAGATTTTTATACTTTTTAATACGATATAAGATATTTGATGTGATATATTAGGCATTTTAATTTTTTTTTTTTACAGATATTTAATTATTGGAGATGCCAGGATAAAGCATTGAATGACTTAGGTCAAACAGCCATCTCAGCCAACTTAATTAGCCTAGAAGAACTCACTTGGGGTTGGACCTTTCTATCCATGAGGGGAAGATAATTAATTTGACATGTAATCTCACATTTAATGTCCTCGATGAACAAGGACAAAGTGACATTCCATACAAATGTAGAAGTTGCAATGCTACTACGATCTAGTAGGCAAATAGTTTGTGTGACTTTTAGAAGAACAGAATGTTCAGATATATTGACAAACTCAAGAGGTCAATATTTGCATGTCTCAAATAGAGGATGCTAAAGGGCACATCACAAAGACTCGACTTCGTAGATTTCTCCTTACCAATAAAACATTAATTTATCCTGTGTTCTTCACAAAGCTCGGACAATTCCTGATATGCTTTCACTGAACTAGCTGCAAAATCCTTCATTATCTCCAACATCCTTTTCAGGCCTGAATCCACCCTGCTTTCTTCGTCAATATTGCAGAGAGCAGTATAGGTGGGTGCCAAAGCTAGTTTCTTATCAAGAAGGGAACTCACTTCCTTGTCTCTGTTTTTCTGGTTCTTCTTCAGGGTTCTAAGCCATTTATGCATATCTTTGATTTCCGCCATGCTTTCACGCTGTTCGACGTTTTGATGGACCCACTGGCGGTGAGTTGCAGCAGTAAGCGACTGCATTGACTCAAGAACCTCTGATCGAGAAGTTCTGTCCATGACCTGCGACCAGCAACTGTAGATAATAAACACTGGGGGAGCTCCCATCCTTCTCGGTGAATGAGGTGGGACTCTGTCAATTGTCGCATCGAGTTTATATTCACAATTAAGATAAAGGACAAGCCAGGCATTCAAGGCCTTGACAAAGTTATTCTGAGCATTAATCCAAGAAGAAAAACTGCAAGTCCACTTTATCATCTCCAATTCTAACTGCATGATCTCGTCTGCATGATTGGTGCTGAGACCGCCGGCAGAAACCACCAAGCCCAGTCTTTTAGTTTCTGATATCTCCTTACATTGCATCTGATGACATTTGAGCAAAATATTCCACATCCGTGCCAACCTGCCCAAAGAAAAATGAAGATTAATTACTCACCTTAATGGTTACATTACATGACAGTCATGGCATATACACTAGCGTACCCTCGAACAAGTTCAGTTGTGCGCGGCTGAAGTTCTTCGTCCCTCAATCTATTTATCTTTTTTGAAATTGAATGAACAACCTGAATTGCTATTCTTATTTTGGTAGATAACTTCTTAATAACAGTTCGCGTAGAATCGACCTTGTGAGCCTCAGCGCCCTTATCAACTAAGCATCTTAACTCCTCGTGTCTCCTGCGAAGCAGTAGTCTCATCTTCTCCTCCGACTGAAAAAAGAAAGAAAGAAAGAAAGAAAGACAAGGAATTCTCAGTTGAAGAACAAAGATATGTTCATAAAGAATAACAAGAATTGGTAGGAATCACATGCATTCCAAAGCAAGAATTTTCGCTCCAAGAATTGTCAGAGATCAAGCATACAAGTCGAACAAGCATGCCCGTGAGGCCATGACAAAAACAAAAAAAAATTCAAATACATGCCTTTACTTCATGGTAAAGCTTCCTCTCCCAAATGTAGAGTTTCTGTAGTGTGGAAGCAAGGCTCCTGGAATCGGTTACCTTGTCGGCGTCAAAGTCCAAAACTCCGTAGCTCAATCGAGGGGGCGTCGCATTTATCGCTCTCGATGAAACTGTTTGGAGGAACAAGCCAATTGAAAATTACACAGATTTTATGAAATTCTTGTTTATGAGGATGAAGAAACCTTTTAACCTTTACCTTGATACAATGAATGCTTCGGGTGATACTGGTGCTTCCCCAACTCAAGCAATTTGGAGAGCTCTGCTGCGGACTGCCATGCCTTCTCGAATTGGGCCTTGATTTCTCCGGTAGTCTCATGAAAAATAACCATCTTCTCTGTCACGTCGTTCTGTTCCATCTGCGACTTTTCAGGCCTATCCTCGATCACATTCTTATCGACCACCTCTTCCCTACAATTATAGGTGGTCGCTGGCGAGCACTCAACATGCGAGAAAGCAACAGGATTTTGGCCATATGCCTCCTCGACCACCTCCTGCACCTCCTCCTCTTCCAGATCGGGAATCCCTTCCTCTTCTCTCTCCCCTCTTGAGCTCCAGCTAGGAGTATAAAAATGAGACTTATAAGCTTCAGAGGTTTCGAAAGGATTCAAGAAGTCCAAGGCAGAGGTCGTGAGCGGCGGCGGAGGCGGAGGCACCGTTGAAGAAGAAGACCGGCCCACGGCCGATGCCTCCGTCGTGTCGGACGGAGGCATTGCCAAGATAGGCGAAGAGAGGCAGAAGAATTCGTTCACGGAATCGTAATTACGAGAGAAGCAACGATAGGATTCCTCGTAAGATGGGTAAGCAGCGTCAAAGGAGGAAACTTGCACGGTCTCGTAGCGCTGCGACTGCTGCGAACCGGAGATGGAGGGAACAGGCGGTGGTTGGCTGCGGGCGCAAAAGACTGTTTCATAGTGGTGGTCGAGGCAGTGAAGAGGGGAAGAGCCGCCGGAGTGCAACGGGGAGTCGTCATCGTCGAAGTCATCGGAGTCGGAAGGAAGGAATTTGATGTGAGAGCTGGAATAGGAATGGCGGGGGGCGGAGGAGACGGGCTGCTTCAGGGGAGGGAAGGGTTCGGGTTTGGAGAGGGTGGGGAGGTGGATGGGAATGACAGGCGAAGAGGAAGGAGAGCGTAGGAGGCGATGGAGGGAGGAGGAGAAAGAAAACAGGGAGCGGGAGTAGTCGGCGTGGGCGGCAGCCAGGGCGTCGCGGTGTCGGATGGCGGCCGCCAGGAGGTCAGCGCGGCCACGGCAGAGAGCCACGGCCTTCTGCTGCTTCACCTTCGACTCCGAGCAGCCCATCGCCTGATACTTCTTCAACTACCACAATTTCTTCTTCTACTGCGATAGCTGTTTCTATATTGGAGTGGCTTCAACTACTACTACTACTCGCAAGACAAACCAAATCCAATGCGGCGTAAATGAGTGAGTTGGAATAGAGAGAGAGAGAGAGAGTGAAAAGAGTTTCAATAAATGATTCTCTTTCGATTCAAGTTGTAGCGTAGGAGGAAAACAAAAAGGAGGAGGATCGACCGTTGAATCTGGGAACGTAGGATTTTGGGAGAACAACGAATATCGAGGATCTGGTATATATTCTCGTTGATCTTCGATAAACTTCACTCCCATTTATAATATAAGCAGTGTCAGTATCGAATCAAGGAAGTGGTTCTCGATGATGATTCTCCGACGTTCAAGTCAATCTTCGACGAAGTAAGAAGAAAAATAAGCAACAAGAACTGTAGCACGACAGTAAATATCAAACACTACAAGAAAATTAGTCTATCATGACACACATAAATATCCTTATAGCATATTTATGGTGACATTAACGTTTTGGTGATATCTACCAAAAACGCCCTATAAAGTGATGTCGTCTTAGACCCTCCTCCATTTTCTAACATTTTATAACGTCGTTATACAATATCAATGCTAACATCAAAAGTGTCCTAATTTAAAGATATAACGACACTCTAAAATGTCAAGAAAAGTCTTTTTTAAGGACATTTATATATGTCGTGTTATTATCATAACAGTGATAAAGCTAAATGTCACCAAAACTCATTTATTATGATATTTATATTTTTTATAAGGACAATAAAAAATGTCACTAAAGATAATTTATAAAATCATTTTAAATGTCACATTAACTAATCTATTATGACATTAACAACTACCATTATAATAATTTATAAATATATTTAAAATGATTATTAATATTTATATAGAATATATAACATGAATTCAATATTTGCACATCATCACAATTCATCCACCATTTAGAATAGAAAAAATTATAAAATATAATTTAAAGTGCAAATAGATAATCTAAATTTATCAATAAATATTTGAGTCAAAGTTACAAACACAAACTAACGACAAGTTCTTTACATCCAAAACTAACAACACACTACACTCAAACTATTAAGTTTTAGAACAGTCTTATAAAATAAAAGCTAACTAGGCAGACCATCTTCAACTGTCGTATTGCTTCACAAAAATCTAAGTACCTATCACCTACAAATACAATGAATAAATTTGTATTAGTGAAATAAAACAATGAAGACAAAAAGTTAATAGAAATAATGATAAAGATTAAATATCATAAGCATGTTTTCTAGCAATTTGCCGATCGGCTATAAAAAAATTCCTCTAGTGAAATAAAACAATGAAGACAAAAAGCTAATCAACAGAAGCATGTTTTCTGATGCTTGAAGAACAAGCAGTAGCCGCTGGTTCAGGGAACATTATGGTTTCCAGGTTCGAACCAATGTTCATAGCTCCTTAAGAATAAGAGAGGACTGAAGAGGTGTTTCTTCACATAAAAATGGAAATCTACTACAATTAATTTATGAAGCAGCTGATATATCGGACATCAATGCCTAGAAGAATAGAGAACATGATTAAAGGAAGGAGGTGAAGCTATAGAAAAGGGGAGGGGAGGCTACTCCAACACATCAAACATGCAGCCTCTAGAGAACTTGAAATAGTATGTTAGGTACTTTATCCCTTGACACATTCATAGAGCTGTACAACCAATAACACTTCATGAATTATTATCTTAACGTGTCGATGCAACCAAGTAACATCTAGTAACTAAAAATTAAAATGAAACAATCTTTCATTACATCTCATATTAACATATGATTAAAGATGGAGAGAACAGTGGAGGTAGGTTTTAGGAAAAATACTATAACATTCAGTCAAGTCTTTCAAAGACTTACGCACTATATCTTTCCTGCTCTGTAAGTCCATTATTTGATTTAGCCTTTAATTAGTCAATAAATCTATAGGTGTAAGAACCACAACTTTATTTTCTGGCTCAATAGTTAATCAATAAACTTTTCCAAAAATAATATTCAGATGTTGATCATCATTGTGGGAAATTTACCCCAATTGCATTAGTAGACTTCAACCACAGGAAAGGAAAGAAGGAAAAAAAAAAAATCTTAACTAAGACATTATCAAGGCCACAACATACTGAGTAATTCCACAATACAATATTCCCTAAGGTTGGAATAATGGCTACCTTGATATTGGTTGTACAGCTCTATGAATGTGTCAAGGGATAAAGTACCTAGCATACTATTTCAAACACAGATTTGATTAAATATCTTAATCTGAATAGGAGCCCCTATGCCCATAATGCTATGCCCTCAATTGGAAAATGTTGTCTTGATAAAGGATATTGCCAAACCACTCTAGTTCTGTTCAGATGTGGTCAACTTGGTGAGTAGCAAAACAAAGTCAGTTTGGGCATATGGAGTCTGTCCCTACATTACTTCAAGTCCCTCTGAGCAAGACTAACTAGAGTTGTGTTTAGATAGCATCTAATATGACCATGTAGAGAAAATAAAACTTCAATGTAACATACAGGAACTTAACATATAAAAAATCTGGAGGCCAAAACCTCCACATAGTAACAAGTTGCAATTTTCACAACAGAACTATAACGTAACATGTTAGGAGTATCATATGAGGCAATTCAAGAGACATACTTCAATATACTATGCAGAAAACATTCCACACAATTTGAACCTAAAGAAGGCAAATCATAAATTTTCTCATGGCAATTTCATAAAATAGAATTCTATTATCAACATGGTACACTTGGAAAAACCTTCGAGAGGTAATTACATAACAGACTTCCACAATAATAACATTTAACAAATCATAACTGAATATCGTATAACAGAATTAATATGATATATTTGTGGTAACCAAAGTTTTGAATAAAGAAAAAAAATATAGTATCATTTTAGAATAATATAACACTGAAAGGAGCAGCAAACACTTACATTGGCTATAAGCTAGGAAGCTTTGAAAGAAGCGACTCCAAGTTCTCTAGTCTGGTATGGAGAATTGTTATCTTCCTCCTCATTGCAGTCAATTGGCATTGGGTCTCAAGCCCAGATGAAGGCAAAGAGCCCTTTCAGAAAGCATAACACTGATTTCCTTAGAAAGCATTCATGCTTCATTGAACTCTTTCATTCATTGTTCTAACGAAGATGTCATCACTGGTGAAAGGATCTACAAAAAAGATCTCCACTATATGAGTTCAAGATATTTGTTTCTATTGTAATTATTTGTAAATAGGATGACCATGTACAGAAGAAATCATTCATATGAGAACCAAGAGAAATAATGTCAATGAAATTACAACCTTAATCTATTGGAAACAAGATTAACAAGGTCAACATAGACAAATTACTGAAGCAATGATTCATGAAGTAAGGATTCATTTAGTGAAGCAAGGATTCTAAGTAATAGATGATGTAAAAAGGTTTTAATAACATACATAATAATAGAATCATATTCTATTATTAGGTCTTCAAGCTACATAGGGATTAGTTAGACTAAGGCATTAACTGATGCAAGGATTCATGAAGCAACAAGTATTCTAATTGTTAGAAAAAGAGGGAGAAACCTAAAAGAAGATGAATGGTGACTTCGACGCAGTACTGAAAAGAGGCGAACTGTGGCTTGTGAAAAATGGGAGAACTGCGGCATGCGAAAAAGCTCATCTTTGTATACACAGTAGTCACCCTTCTTTATCTCCTCTATTCTTGTAGGAAAAGAAGAAAGAACTGCAGCCGACGATCACTGCCTCCGATTTCGCTGCGGAGAGGGAAGCGGCAGATGATACGGGGCGAAGCGGCTGTAGAGACGGGGCGCGGCGGTAGAGACAGGGCGCGGCGGTAGAGACGGGGCGCAGTGGCGTAGACTGGGTGCGGCAGCGAAGAAGACGCGAGGGGCACAGCGGCGGAGACGCACAGGGCGCAGCGGCGGAGACGCGCAAGGCACAGCGGCGGAGACGCGCAGGGCGTAGCGGCGGAGACGTGCAGGGCGCATCAGCGAAGACGCGCAGGGCACAGCGGCGGAGACGCGCAGGGCGGAGCGGCGGAGACGCGTAGGGCGGCGGAGACGGAGAAGGGACACCTCTCTTTGGGCCCAAAAACTCTAGGTTAAACACGTACACGAGGGAGATCTTGTTATTTCTAATCATTTAGATTAATTTATTTAATGGTGACATTTATAAAATGTGCCATGATAAAGGATCTAATCAAATATTGTATTTTTAAAATTAATTAGTTTTAATAAATGTCGCTATAAAGAGTTTATAATGACATTTTATAATAAATGTCATAAAGAAAATGTCCTAATAGACTATTTTTCTTGTAGTGAAATGTAACGCATACCTTCATTGATGCTTGGACCCTCTTTATATAGAGCCCCTGAAGTGTGCGTGCATGCTTCTCAAGATGAGCACGCATATCAAAATTTTCCCTGAAATAACATGTCAGTAAAGTATCCCTGACACAGTACTTTAACGGACCGAGCATATCTCTGAAGTGATAGTAGAAGCTTCCGCCGTACAATCCTCTATCTGACCATGCCACTTGTCAGCAGCACTAGTTCCCAAAAGGATGTCAAAAGATATCCTGCTATGTCTGTTGTTTGGTCAAGCGGAATAGCCGCTCGGTCGGAATTCTGCTATCCATGTGATGTCTGTTGTCGCGCCGAGCAGGATAGCCACTCGGTTGAAAGTCCACTGTCCAATGTAGTCTGTTATCGGGCTGAGTGGGATAGCCGCTCGACAGGAAGCCCACTGTCCACATGCTTTATTACTGGGCTGAGCGAGATAGTCGCTCGGCGGGAAGTTCACTGTCTGCTTGTTCGGATGATGTCGAGTGTGCTGCTAGGCCAAGTGGGAGAGCCGCTCGACCGAAGTTGAACTTTGTCGGTGCCAGGTCTTGTTGTCTGGTCGAGCGGGGTAGCCGCTCAGCTCAACTTCTGCACATCGTCTCTTGAGCACCGTGTTTGAATGCTTCTCCCCGGTCGGGGCATGCTTCGGCCGACCGACCGATGCCCTATAAGCGTTGACCTCCTTGACTTTGATCTCCTTTGACCTCCACCGTGGCAGCGGGGTGGGACCCCTCATCATCACCGCATCACAAGCCTCCCCCTCAAGTCTAGTCGAAGGAGGTTATAAGTTTGACTGACTGGACAATTGTGTGAGTAGATTCCTTCCCGACCGACCTTCGTCACTGTGTGGTCTCCGATCGGGATAAGATCGATCCTCGTCGATCGACCTGTTGCAATTCGTCATTCAATTGTAGGTGAGCTCCCTTAAGCCGATCGACATGACAAGCCTTCGTACTTGAGCTTATTTTCTGAGACTTCGCTAGGTGAGCGCGATTCGGCTGACATCATACAAATTTCTTGGAAATCGTGCAAATCCCTACGCATTAAAGGCCGAGTGTGCTTTCATGCCGTCATTAAATGTCGACCCGTGGTGGTGCGCCATGTGTCACGCCCGCTGCTGTCGCATACCTAACTTGACAGGCGTGATGTGATGTTTGGCGGTTTGAATTCAACGGTGAGATCTTTGTCTGGATTTCCGCGACCTAGATTGGATGGCTCCAGTCGACCAAGCCCGGGCCTTATAAGCCTGTTGCGCCGCTTCCTTCGCACATTTCGCGTTCGAGTTCCCCAACGTCCGAGTTCCTGTTTCCTTCGTTCTCCGGCGATCCTCCATGCTTCTTCTCCGGCAATCTCGACTTTCCCGGTGACCTTTCTCCCGTAAGCCTTCTTCCCCTAGCGTCTGCCTTCGATTTTTTTCGACATTTGTTTTTGTTACGACGACATTCCAACGACCTTTTTCTTCCTTCGATCGTATTTCTTCCCCTTTTCGTCTGTTTTTGCGATGGCAGGCTCTTCTCAGCCACTTGCTCCTGTCCTTGGACTATGGTACACATCCATGGGGTCTAGGTTTGATGGGAGCGACGCTGAGAGCCTGTATGATGCTTTTGAAATTCCCTCCGATCATCAGATCATTCTGCCTTCTTCATCCGATCACCCTAATTCCCCGCCGATCGGCTACCTTTGTTTCTTACAAGACCAATTTATCGTCGGTCTGCGGTTTCCCCTTCATCCTTTTATTCCAGCAGTTTGTAAATATTTTTGCATTTCCTTCCTCAACTTGTGCCGAACTCCTTTCGGCTACTATGCGGAGTCATTATCCTATTCCGTCTACACGACATTCCTCTTATCCCTCAGATCTTTTATTATTTTTATTACCCTAAGCTGTCCGATCCGGGGACCTTCCTCTTCTAGTTGCGAGTTGGTTTAGTATTCTTCGACAGATGCCGACCTCCAACAAGTACTGGAAAGAGTATTTTTTCTTTATGCATCTTCCCGAGCGGCCGGACTTCCCGACCAGTTGGCAGCTAAAAGTGGTGCCTCAGCCTTCTCTAAAAAGCTACAAGAGCCGATCAGATTATTTACACGCAACCTCCATGCTGTCCGGTCAAAAATATGACATCCATAGGTTGCTGCTGGAGGGTGTCCTGTACATCTTCGGTCTGAGTCCGATCCGCATCTGGCTGCCGACTAGCCGAGATATGAAGCTCATTTAATTCTTTCTTTGATGCTAACTGATTTCTCTTTCTCTCTTGCAGCCGCAGTCATGATGCGAGCGCGTGTAGCCGGCAAGGCGAAGGTTAAGGACGCCGCGATCGATGTGGTGGCCGTTGAAGAATTGGCGAGCCATGGCCTGCAGCCGGTAGGCTCCCATGAAGATCCCCAGGATGAGAGTGATGCGACTCCCATCTTGGTGAGCGAAGGCGAGGCCAGCCATGCGCCGAGCGGAGAGGCGACCACGGGATCCCAACCTCCATCCGAGCGACGCCCGATTATCCCGATTGAGGAGCCATCGGGCTCGGCCTCCTCCAATATATCATTGAACAGGCGCAAGAGGCGTTGAGCAGAGCCCTCAGCACGCTTTGCCACCTTGGGGGCTCGGTCTACCGAGCGGGTCGAGACTTCGACCCCTACTCCCCTCCCAGAGATTGTGGCGGCTACATCGTCTGATCGAACTCCTTCTCTAGCCGAGTTGCCGTAGGGGACTCTTTCTACTCCGTCAGTGGCTTTCATGCCACCGCTTTCGAAGCCCTCGAAGGTAAAAAAGTCTGGCATCCGTCCAACATCCGCCTCCCGACTGTCTGGCCGAGCGACCTCGGCTCAATCGGCCCCAAGCGGCCAACGCCACATCACGGCAATCCTCCATCTACCGACCGAAGAATACAGCAAGCCAAGCACCATGTCTTGAGGCCTCGAGCACCAGATCATTATCCAGGGGTTGCTCGCTAAAATCTAGGAGGATGCCCGAGCTCGCGCAACCATGATGCCTCCGGGTGCATTGGCGAATAACCACACCCAGATGTCTACTGGGGTAAGTGTTCTCTTTGTACTTTATTATCTTACCTCCGATCAGTGCTGACTTCTTCTTGCTTCACCGGAAACTGACTTGAGCGTCGAAGGGCCATCGCCGGGGACCCCTTCCTTGGCTCGACACTGACGCTTCTTGTGTTGCAGGCGGGAGCGAAGTCCACCGGAGGTTAGCGGGAGCGCCACATCGCCAACATCCATCTCATCGACTTTCGGACAGGATCATATTTGGCGTCGTCTATGGGAACGTAGCCTGCATCCGAACCGAGAAGATGGAGGATGCTGGACGACTAACCACCATGACGCTCACTCAGGAGGAGCTGGAGATGCTCGTGTAGGCACGAGCAACGAAAATGATCGAGCAACAACAACAACAGGCGCTTGCCGGTCGACCAGCGCTATAGCCTGCAACATCAGCGGTCGATAGACGAGCGGGGCAAGAAGACCGAGCGGAACAACTCTCCGTATGAGGGTAAAATCGAAGGTTGACCGACACCCAAGGGGAAGCGCCGCTCGTACCGATCCCCTTCCATCGAGCTCTGTCCCAAGCCCCCTCGGAGATAGCCCAAGCGCATCAAGAGCGAGGATCATCTTCAGACGATGCTCCCGTTTGGGATGCACAGAAAGGTAAAGCGCCCCGAGGCGCTACGTCTCCCGAACGGATCAACAGACAGTTCTCAGAGGAGATCTTACAAGACGCTCTGCCCTGACACTACACCCCGTTGGCGATCGGGATGTACAACGGGTCGACTGACCCAGATGATCATCTAGATCAATTCAATAACAAGGCCACGTTGCACTAATACACGGATGGAGTTAAGTGCCGTGTCTTCCTCACGACTCTCTCCGGATCGACGTAGCGCTGGTTCAGAAGACTGTCGGACGGCTCGATACGGAGCTTCAAAGACTTTCGAGCCGCTTTCTAGCACCACTTTGCCAGCATCCGACGCTACCAGAAGATGAGTGTCAGCCTCTTCACCCTAATGAAAGGGCCTAAGAAAGCGCTCCGAGCATATATTTAGCACTTCAATCAAGTGGCCATGGACATCCTTTCGGTCTCGTCCGAGACTATGATGAACGCCTTCATCCAGGGGCTCGCCGAGGGAGATTTTTTCCGATCACTCATCAGGAAGCTGCCCAGGGTCTTCAACCACATGCTCAAGAAGGCCAACGAGTATATCAATGTAGATGAAGCCCAGGCAGCCAAAAGAAAGGAGACATCGACCAAGCATACGACACCGATCAGACGTTGACCGTCAAGTAGCCATCAGCCACCCAAGGGGCCGAGGGCTGAAGGAGCACAGTCACACTATAAGACTAGAGCATATGTCGTACAGCATGTGGCATCTGGTCAACATAAGGCGTCGAAGGGCAAGGTATGGACGCCTATGTTTTGTTCATTCCACGAGTCGACGACTCACAACATGCGGGATTGTCGTGGACTGACACCAATCGTCAGTCGACCGACCCTAAGAGGATACCACCGCCGATCACCTTCTCACGATCGACGACAACGACATAGATCCGCTGAGCGACAGGAGGACGACAGGAGGGCGCTCGAACGCCATCACCATCAGTGGAGGGGAGACACTGAGTTTGCCCGAGTCTCAGCCGAGCGAAATTGGCCATCCGCTCAGGAAGAGAAGAATAGGAACAATGATTCTCGAGGAGAGATAGACATGATTGCCGGAGGACCGACCGGCGATGACTCTAACCAAGCTTAGAAGTTATACGCTTGACGGTTAGAAATCCACGCCGTGGGGTGTAGCTAGGAGAAGGCCGAAGGCTCCCAAATCAGATTCGTCCCTAGAGACTTGGAGGGAGTAGAGATCCCTCATGATGATGCTTTGATCATCCGAGCGATGATCGCCAACTACACTATTCACCAAGCTTTCGTTGACACGGGAAGTTCGGTGAACATAATCTTCAAGAAGACATTCGATCAGCTACAGATTAATCATAGTGAGCTGTTGCCCATGGCGACCCCGCTTTATGGATTCACGGGCAACGAAGTTTTGCTGATCGACCAAGCAAGGTTGGCCATCTCGCTGGGGGAAGAGTCGTTGAGGAGAACCTCGACTACCAACTTCATAGTGGTGGACACCCCATCGGCCTACAACGTCATCTTGGGACAACCGGCCCTCAACGAGTTCTGGGTAGTAGTGTCAACTTATTACCAGAAGATAAAATTCTCCATGGACGATCAGGTGGGCGAGGTCAAGGGCGACCAACTGGACGCTCGGCGCTACTATGTTGAGATGGTCAAGACCGAGGCCAAAGCCGCACGGAAGACCCCACGACTAGAGGTAAACGCTATCACCGCATCAGTTATGTTGTTTAATTTCAATCCATTGACTAATTTGTAATCAATGGAAACATTCAAGCGAGGCGCCTCCCGTTATCTTTTATTAAAAAAAATAATGTCCTATTATATTTTTATTTTTGATAATTTCTCAGACCACATAGTTTGTTATGCGATTTATCTAAATCACATAGATAGTTTTAGGATTGTCCAAATTACATAGATAAGGAACTTACTTTGATAACAGACTCTTCTTATTTAAAGCCAAATACAACTTCCTTCCTAAGCAGAGCTCAAGTTTTTTTTTGAATGCTTTGCAAAGGAGTGAGGTTCCTCTTATATAGGATAGGAAAGGAACGCTGGGTGCTCAAGGGGCCCCATTGTCACGTTCATTTGTCTTCGAAGATGAGAAGGAATCTCTTCTTTACAACTAGTGCCTTATTATCGATCACTTTACAGCTCGTGATCGTCCTTCTGATAAGAAGGAATCTTTTTACAGCACACTATCTTGCTTTTTGACATACACGTTTATAGACATATGTTAGTGGGTTGGGTTCTAGTGGGCCCACCAGTCCCGCAAAAGTTACTTTAGAGCATGAAGGAGTCCATCCTCCATATAGCGTCATGTAGTAGGTTAGCAATGGTCTTGAGCTGTTGATCAACTTGTTCTGTTACAGGATACCAGTCGGACCACCAGTTATCGGAGGTGCTCCTTTTCTTACATTCCTGTATTTTCAGGGAATGTAGCAGCCTGAGCTGCTGAAGGGTGTTTGCCGCATGAACTGCTGCTTGTTGCTGCAGCTGATGGAGTTGTAAGTCATCTCTGGTGCTGTCCGCTAGTGAGATCGGGTATTGTCGGTGTAGAAGATTCTGGTATTGTTCAACGATTTGGAGAGGTTGTTGAGAACTAGTATCATTTGTGCTTGGGCTTCCTTGCTAGGCTTCCCCTGAAGCTCATGAAGGGCTGGTGTTACTAGTTCCAGGCTTCCAAGGATTGGCTCCGACCATTCTGAAATAATAAGACAATTTATTAGTTTAGATAAAGTATCTGCTATTTGGTTGTCTTTGCCTTCAATGTACTCAAAATAGATTAGGATGCTGGTTTCGGTGATATAATCTGTAAAGGCTAACCAACGGATTTGATGGCTTATTGTTAGTCGTCTTACCAAAGAAACTGATAATCGCTTGACAATCAGTCCTGATAATCAATTCCTTTTTGTCTAAATAATAGATCTTCAGAGCCTCCAGTGAATTCATAACTGCGTGTATCTCAACGTCTATAGTTGATTTGATAGGGCAGAACTTTCCATTAGCATATGCACATACTCTTTTAGTGGATCGAGGATCAAATTTGTTTTTCTTCCATTTATAAATGCCACCCCATCCTTCTAGGCAACCATCGACTTTTAGTATAACAAAGTAGTCTTCCGGAGGAATCTCAAGGTCTGGTAGTCTTTGGACTATTTCCTTTATTTGCATTACTAAGGACCAGTCTTGTGAATTCATTCTTCAATCTCCGATTGGGCTTGTCTTAGCGTATAATGGGCTTAATAGTCAACCAAGGTTCGGAATATAGTTCCTCGCATAGTTTAAAAGCCTGAGCCAGGATCTGAGGCTTGTCTTAGTGAGAAGTTCCTCATCCTTGAAATCAATGATTTTTGTAATAATATGGGGCTGCAACTTAATCCTGCGATTACCCAGAACTGCCCCTAGGAATTCTATTTCTGGAATAGCGATTTTCATTTTTGTTGGGCTCAGTATCAACCCATTTTGCTGACATATATTAAGCATAGCCTTTAGATGCTTGACATGTTCTTCTTGATTATGGGAAAAGACTAAGATGTCATCGATGAAAACAGCAATGAAATCCTCTGTTCCCCGAAAGCAATTGTCCATTTTTCTTTGAAAAATGAAAGGTGCATTTTTGAGGCCGAATGGCATGACTAGCCATTTATACAATCCATCAGGAACCCAAAAAGTCGTCCATTCTACTGACTCAGGGTGCATTGCTACCTGGTGAAAGCCACTTTTTAAATAGAAATTTTAGAAAATGGAACTTGTACTCACCTTCTAGAGTATTGTGTTGATCCCAGGTAGGTTGTATTGATCTTTGTTGATTAAATCATTCAAGCTCTTGTAGTTGAATATCATTCTCTCTTTTCCTTTTGTTTCCTTCCCAGTGTTGGGATCTATTGTTGTGTCTGAATTAACAATTATTGCTGTTGTTCTGTGTCGGCTCTTGCTTGGTCAAATTACTCCCAGTGCCAAGAGGGATTGAACATGTCGTGAAAAGGCTTCCTTCTAGCTTAGAGTTAGATGCGTTAGTGGTTGATCTTCAATAATAAAGTCTGGATTTTTGATATCTAGATGGCGAAGAATTTTATTTTTAGACCAATGTAGGAGAGGATTCTCTCCTATGAATCCTTGTTCCTTGAGTTCTTGGATAAGTGGGTCAAACTTCTCTTTGAATTGTCGTGAGGATGGTCCAACAGAATAATGTATCATTTCCTTGATTTGAATGTATTCATTTTCTTCGAAATCAAGCTCTTCAATGGCTACTACGGTGGTCACAGAGGGCAAGGTATTGATAATAGTTAAGTTTTTGTAGAATGTGACCACATTGCCTTCTATGCGTACATCTCCGTGCATGGCTCAGATAAAGTTACACCCAATGATCATATAGATTTTGTCACCTAGCACCATTGGAAAGCTGTAAGTATAAGGAATACAAAAGATATTCTCACTAATAAATATTTTTCCAGGCTTAAGCTTCTTCCTGGCTGTTTGTTGAGAATTTATTCTGCTGAAATGAACAATGAATGTATTACCCTCTAGTGCTTCCTCAGGGACTGAATTTTGATCTATGCAACACATAGTTGTGCCAGTGTCGAGGATAGCTCTTACTGAGAACTTAGGAATACCAGAGATTTCTATTTCCACCTGAAGATTGTATAACATATTTTTTACTAATCTAGGCCCTTGAATTTCTTGGGTTGAAATCACCTTCTCCGTCTTCTCAGAATAAAGTATATTGGTAGCTTCTGCCCCTTCTGTATAATCACTAATGACTTCCTTCCCTCTTTCTAGCGTTGCGAAGTCCTTTTCCAAATCTTTCTCCACTAGTAGCTGTTCATAAAGGGCTTTATAATATGCTACCTCCTTTTGTAGTAGATTAATTTCTCTATCGCACCAGGAGATATAGTGCTGTTGTTCCTGTAAAAGTCTGTTAAGGAAGAAAGGAGCAAGGGTTGCAGGGGCGATGAGTACCTCCTTTTTGAAATAGTATGGGCCACAGAGATTGCACGCCGCCACTAAGCATCTTGGGCAATGGACTCTGGCCCTTTTTATTGTCTCTCGTTTGCAACATGTGCATTTTGTTGGTTGTGGTGGAAAGATGTCACCATTTAGGCACCATTCATGCTGGTAACAATATTGCTCATCGGTGACTCTAATCTGAGGTCGATAACCGCCATCAATCTGCCCAAGAATAAAGATGCTATTACTAGTAAGGGTTTGTATTAGGGGTGAGCAGTCAACCCGCTTATACCGATCCGAACCGAACCGAAAAAACAAAATCCGCCGGATATAGGGCCGGATGTAGGGTCATGATATTATATTATCCGATCTAGTAGGGCCGGATAGTTTTTTATCCCAATAACCGAACCAACCTGATCCGCGATCACCCCTACTTGTAGCAACTACTGTCGATAAGTTGTTACACGTTATAGTAGCTACTGCGGATAAGCTGCTACACGTTGTAGTAGCTACTGCCGATAAGTTGTTACACGTTGTAGCAGCTATTGACGATTAGCTACTACAACGTGTAATGAGTAATGTCTATTATCATTTTAAAATATTTTATTTTTTATTATTTTATATTTATATTTTATATTTCATTGGATATAGGGTCGGATATCCAAATAACTAACAACCCGTCGGATATTTAATACATAATAACCGCCGGATATAGGGTCGGATGTAGGGTCATGATATTACATTATCCGATCTAGTAGGGCCGGATAGTTTTTTATCCCAATAACCGAACCAACCCGATCCGCGATCACCCCTAGTTTGTATGGACCTGCATAGTTCTTCGCCTTCAGAGATGCTAAAAATGGCATCACTCTAGGCTTCCCTTTCCTGTATTGATAAAATGTCACAGTCATCGGGGATGTCGATTTGTTCAAATATGGCTACTCTTTTTGTGCTTCACTTTTCATTTGGCCATTCCCTCGCAAAATGTCCCTCTTGGCAGCATAAATAGCATTTGCGTTTTTTGTTTTTGACCAAGTGTTTCCTCTTTTCTATTCTTGCGTGCATGTCGTGAGGTTTGCCCTTGTAAGTTTTGCTTTTTCTAATTCCATACTTCTTCTGTCCTTGACTCTTGTAGTACCCAGGTATTGGGATTTGGCTGCAGAAGGATAGATCCTTTAAGGATCTCTTGAAGGCCGCATCCTTAAATTCTTGCTCTAGGAATTTATACACAAACAGAACTCTGCGAATGACTCCTACTATTAATCTGGTATATTTTTCGTCAAACACTGCTTTGATTCTGTTACCCAGGTCTCCAGGTATTTTGAACCAGAATTTTTCAGATAGTTCCGACCTTGTGTATGTTGGTGCAGCGGGGCCGACAAGAGGGGGTAAATTGCCTACTCTCCTCAACGATTTCAACTCAAATAGTGCAATAATAATAAGATGATAAAACAAAAAGGACTTAGAAAGAAAAGACCAGGAATTGACTTGGTTACAACCAAGAAGGTTGTTAATCCAAGGCGATGAAAAGCGCACTAAGAAAGTCTCCTACTCTGAAGGTGAAGAAGCCTTTTACACACTAACTACTCAGAACTATTGCTAAGAATGAATACAGAGTTGGATGCTTGAATTAATGAATATTTCCTAGCTCCAGGTGCCTTTATATAGCTCCTGGAAAGTCTATCCCGAGGGTCCAAGGCGCTTCCAACAAGGTCCAATGCGCTTCTAACCAAGTCACCGGATAAAACTTGATCCACGATCAAACGATCACTTTTGACCAGATGAAGGCGCCTTCAAGCTATGATGAAGGTACCTTGAGCAGTGTTTCTAGCACACTTATTTCTTTGCTTCAACTTCCGAAGTTCCATCTTTTGGGTGATTCTGACCAACCGAAATAGGGCTCACCCGAACCCAATTTCTGGCCTTCTCCTTGAGCAGACTTTCGTCTCGGCTTTACGTCCCTCGAACGTCGCGCACGTTCTTCTCGCCCACCGGTGTACTCTTCCACAGCTCTTTCGTCCTTCGGACGCATCGAGCCCGTCGACTCCCTTCCCGTACCGTCCTTCTCGCTAGCTGCATCTTTCGCTCGACTTCCTGCGCTTCTAAGCTCCTGCAGACTTAGACACAGGGATCAAATAACAAACAGGACCTAACTAACTTGGTTGATCACATCAAAATAATCACGGGGTCCAACAATCTCCCCCTTTTCGATGTGCATCAACTCAAGTTCAAGTTAGGGAAAAACAGACAAGTAGTAATTTTAAGAAAATGATTAAACTAACATTTTAAGCACTTAAATTGCAATAATAGAATAACAACCATTTAATTTTCCTAACTAATAGACTGTGCATAAGTTAGAATAAATTTAATTTTCCTAACTCCCTCTAAACTTGTTACCTAAACTCTCCCCCTTTGATCACAGCAAAAACGGGGGGGGGGGGGGGAATTCCTAAGTCATGTAATACAAATTTCTGAGAACTTTAAAAGAATTTTCTATGCTAAAACTTAGGCAAGAAAAAGAGATTTCTAATTTAGTTCTAATTTTAGAAGAAATTTTTAACTTAGGTAAAAAATTATTATAGAGAATTTTCCTAAAACAAATTTTATGCAAGAAATAATTTTGTTTAAATTAAAAAGATGTTAAAAAAAAACTTTCTAAAGCATTACTTAATTTCAATTTTAATACTTTACCAGAAAGTTAATTAAACATTTTATTTCAATATTTTAGTTTCTAGGTCGTGACGAGTCACTAGGCCTTCTTGGTTATTGGAACAACAACCATTTCCTTAGACAAAACCTCATAAAGAAATTGTAATGTTTAATTTTATCGCTGTTAGCCCTAATTTAAGAAAAATTTAGTCTAGAAATGATTTTGGAACCCAGTAAAGGTTTCTTCCTATCGGGTTATTTAAAAACTTAGGGGGTACATAGTTTCTAGGAACTTTCCTAAGTTGTCCCTGATGTTTTTAATGTACCAATTTAATTTTTCATAAATTCTTAGTTTTGATTTTGGAAAGTTATTTAGGCATGCATGATTATTTTTCAATTTCTCAGTTTCAATTTTTAATTTTTCATTTTCTAAATTTAAATTATCATACATTTCTAGTGGGCATGCTTTTGCTAAGTTCAATTTCAATTCAGTATTTTCTTTCTCTAATTTTGCTAGATCTTTCGTAAGTAATTTGATAAATTGAAAGGACTGATTAGGAGTGAGATCACGTACCTTACTTACCTTACTTGGTGATGCTCCCCCTTCGTCGCAGTTTTCTTCTCCTTCTGAGGTTCCTCCCCCTTCATCTATGCTCATCTCTGAGCTTGAGTCATCTTCAAAGAGATGGTTGGCCATCAGTGCTAATCCTGAGAAGGCTTCAACTTCTGATTCGGAGGACGTCGAATCGTCCCAAGTGGCCTTCAGGATTTTGTGCTTGGAGGAATTTGACTTGTACTTTACCTTCTCTTTGTCTTTTATCTTTGACTTTATCTTTGGGCAGTCATCCTTGATGTGCCCTTCTTCATTGCAATTGTAGCATCTGACTGTCCTTCTATTGCGTTGATGCTTCTTCGACTGCGATTTAAATTTATTAATTTTAAGAAATTTATTGAAACGTCTTACTAGTAGTGTTGCTTCGGTTTCGTTGATCGACGCTTTGGAGTCAGGATCGTCCTTTTCGACTTGTAGGGCAATGTTGAGGTTCAACTTCTCTATTTGTTTAGGCTCTGCAAGTCTAGACTCGTGAAGTTGGAAGGTAGAAAATAAACTTTCTAAACTACTTACCTCAAAGTCCTTAAAGATGTAGTAAGCATCTACTAAGGACACCCACTCTGGAGTCCTTGGGAAGGCGTTTAGTGCATACCGGATGAAATCTCGGTTTGTTACCGTTTCACCGAGATTTGTTAGTTGCGTTATCAGCTCCTTGATCCTTGCTTGGAGTTGCGTAACCTTCTCTCCGTTGTTCATCCAGAAATTTGTTAGTTATGTCCGGAGGACGTCACACCTTGCTAGCTTCGCTTCTGAGGTGCCCTCGTGGAGCTCCAGGAATTTATCCCAGAGGTCTTTGGCGGAGTCGTAGCTTCCGATCCGACTTACCTCCTGGGGCGGCAGAACACTGAGTAGGTGAAATTCTGCCTTTCCATTGGCCATGCAATCAGCCTGCTCCTTCTTCGTCCAGTTGCATTCTTCTTTGTCTTTTGGCGCTGCATATCCATACTTCATTATTAAGAGTATATCAAATTCAGTTTAAAAAATGCCTCCATTTTTCGCTTCCATGTAGTGAAATCTCCGTTGAACTTCGGGGGATGAATGTTAGCTCCGGCCATTGTCTTGATCTTTGTGCTTCAGTTGACGGTTAGTCCTTTTGATACGGTCGGGCTCTGATACCACTTGTTGGTGCAGCGGGGCTGGCGCGAGGGGTGAATTGCCTGAAAATATAAAGTATACCCTCCTCAACGATTTCAACTAAAATAGTGCAATAGTAATAATATGATAAAACAAAAAGGACTTAGAAAGAAAAGACCAGGAATTGACTTGGTTACAACCAAGAAGGTTGTTAATATAAGGCGATGAGAAGCACACTAAGAAAGTCTCCTTCTCTGAAGGCGGAGAAGCCTTTTACACACTAACTGCTCAGAACTATTGCTAGGAAAGAATACAGAGTTGGATGCTTGAATTAATGAATATTTCCTAACTTCAGGGGCCTTTATATAGCTCCTGGAAAGTCTATCTCGAGGGTCCAAGGCGACTCCAACAAGGTCCAAGGCGCCTCTAACCAAGTCAGCAGATAAAACTTTATCCGTACTCAAACGGTCACTTTTGACCAGATGAAGGAGCCTTCATCAAGTCTTGAAGGCGCCTTCAAGGTGAAGGCGACTTCAAGCTATGATGAAGGCGCCTTGAGTAGTGTTTCCAGCACAGTTGCTTCTTTGCTTCAACTTCCGAAGTTCCGTTCTTTTGGGTGATTCCGGCTAACTGAAATATGGCTCACCCGAACCCAATTTCCGACCTTCTCCTCGAGCAGGCTTTCGTCCCGCCTTACGTCCCTTGAACATCGCGCACGTTCTTCTCGCCCACCGGTGTACTCTTCCGCAGCTCTCTCGTCCTTTGGACGCACCGAGCCCGTCGGCTCCCTTCCCGTGTCGTCCTTCTCGCTAGTTGCATCTTCCGCTCGACTTCCTACGCTCCTAAGCTCTTGCACACTTAGACATAGGGATCAAATAACAAACATGACCTAACTAACTTGGTTGATCATATCAAAACAACCACGGAGTCCAACAGTGTATAGGCAGCTAGTCTTTGAAGCCAATCTCATGTAGTAGTTTATGTATTAAACTATATTTTTGACATTATCGCAGGATAAGTTTTCCAAGTTCCTGTAAGCTTCATCTTGTATTACTGTAGAGCCTTGTGATGGGTCTTCAGAGGAGAAGACTCTTCTCATCTGGGATATAATATTCTAAGTTCCTCTTCTTCCATCAGTCGCAGTCACTAATGCTTCATATTCGGTTGGGTACGTCATTCTCCATTGTACCCATGTTAATTTCTCGATCTCGCTTAGAAGATTCTCCATATACTCTATTTTTTCATGTGGATCAATCTTGGGCTGCTACGTGGTTAAGAGTAATGGATTCCCATCTGGAGAAAATATCATGAAATAAGCACAGTTGTTCGGGAATAACAAATATGGCTCCTCCATGTTGTTGGGCCAAAGGAAGGCTCCACATTTCATTATTTGACCCTCCTTGAAATCTTGTATTTGCATTCCTTTTCTCGAAAGTGGGTTGTACAGGTTGTGAGGGCCCTGGGTCCCTTGTTGCTGGGGGATATCCAGGAGGACCCATTATAGTATCTTGAGGTGGTCGATAAGGAGATATCACCGTGCTAGTTGAATAAGCTTGTTGTTGCATTACCGCTGGTGATTCTTCACAAAGTCACCTTAGGCTGGGGTATTCCATTTCAAAATTAGTTGCCACAAGCATATTATTCATTTTCCATTTTATCCTTGCTTTCGTTGGCACAACAATCTCTCGTGCATTCAAAGCAAAGACCATTTTGAACCATGCTTGCATCTTTTCAGAGAAAATAACCTTCATTCATTCAAACCAAAGTTGGCGACCAACAAATGATGTAGCTTATTTTTTGATGAATAATGATCTTCTGTTGCACTAAAAAATATAATGGAGAGAAGTTGACAAATGTCGGGTTGATGTCGAATATTTTTCAACGAGCGATATTACTTATTGTCAGAGAAAATGGGGAACAGAGCATAGATTAAAATCATCACTCCGGTGGAGTTTCATATTCGACAAACTTTTCACCTTATTGTAGGAGGAAGAGGCGATCAGAGATAACTTAAGAAACGTAGCTCCAGTGCAGCTTCTTCTCTGACAAACAGTGTAGTTTATGTCTCCGACGATCTCGAAGAGGCAATTGCTCCCAACCATACACCTCCCTCTTGACCAGGAAGTTGAAATTGACGAAACCTTGCTCTAGGCAATAACTTTGCCAGCTCTTTGTTATTGTATTAGAGAAGGGTTCAAGCGAGTTGTTGGTCGCTCGGTGTAAGCAACTGTAACGCCAACTTGAAAATGTTCATGTACTCATTAAATTCTGTCAACTAGCATTCTAGATAATCTGTAAACCACATAGGTGACAGTAACATCTCAAATTTCCCTTACCAATATTGTAGCTAGGGGCATCTTCGAATATGACTTTATATATATATATATATATATATATATATACACACATATATGAAATTTTACGCACTAATCAATCTTGTGAACAACATGTAAGTTTTCTCCTACTAATCTATAAATAAATTAATATGATACATGGATAGCATTATATGAAACCTTGCCAACGTGATTTAGTAAAATGTCGATTATTTTATGTTGTTAATATGCCTCTGAACTTTATTGTTTATCTTTCTTATCTTTTAAGTTTTGTTGACAATATCCTTAATCATTTGATAAATTGTGTGGTTACAATCTTAGAGTTGTTTGTTTGTGAAATGTTAAATTTTGAAATTTGTAACTGCAAATTTAGGAACATGTGATGTGATGATTTATTAACTTCCTTCACTTGGCTAATGTGTTATAGAAATATTCACATATTTAATAGAAGTGATTGTTATTTGGGGTTGCATCAATATAAGGATTCATTTTTTGATGAAGTGTTCTCATGTAAGATGGAATCAATTGATTCACCAAAATAAAACGGACTCAGTGATGGTACATTAATCATAAATACCATTAGTAGTAAGATGTCATCTTTCAGTTCTACTAGTTGTGGTGACTACTGGAGAGATTACGAATTATGGATATAATTTGATAGAAAAAGTTGTTAGTATTGAGGATGTCGTAGGCTAGAGTTTGGAACAAATATTTGAAGATATGTGGACTCAACCAAAATATTATGACATTAGAATATTAGTAGAAATTAAAAGGGATGCTCCACTAATGAATTTTTAGTAAATGATATAGACTATTCAATAGATCCTCCAGTGATCTGTAATGAGTATAGTGACTTTGAAGATGTGCTTTCATTAGCGGGAGATGTATATGTAATAAACTCAACACTTGTTGTGTTGCAAAGGAAAGAACTAGACGGGAATAATGAATTTATTATTGATAAGGTAATGTAAAATTTAATATGTAATAAGTTTGAAAATTTTATTTGAATTAGTAGTTTAATGATTTTTTTTTACGTTTCATAATTTAAGCTTCACTCATTGAAATAGTGATTTAATGTATATTTCTTTAACTTTCATATTTTTTATTCCACTCAATGACTACTAGTAGTAACTTAAAAAGTATTGATTCTTGTGTAGGTATTCCCAATCCAAAATTTTTTAAAGATGCACTTGATAAGTATGCTATGAAAAGTCAGTTCATATACAAAATAAAGGATGAGGAAAAGCGGAGTTAAAACAATGTGTGATGCAGAAAATTGTACATGAACAATAATTGTAAGAGAAAAATAGAGTTGATTATTATAAAATATTAAGACGAACACCAACGTGGTCTTGGCTTAGGAATGATTGCTCATCTTGAATTTTTTTATAGCTTCTCAGATTGAAAGTCATTTTCAGTCTATAGATAAATATAAAATTAGAACGATTAGCGAGATATGAGAGCATGATTTATTATAAACATATCATATCAAAAGACATATAATGCACATTAAACAGCTCTAACAAAGGTGATAGGTGATTTTGAAAAGGATTATGGTGATCTCCCTAGGCTTTTGTGAGTCCTAAAATATAGAGACCCGGAAACATATGTTGCATTGAAAACAAGCATTGATAAAATAAAATTCTACGTTGTTTCTGGGCCTTTGATGCATGTAGTAGAGTTTTCTAAACATAATTTTGCAAACTAATGGGAATTGATGCAACACACTTGAGCGACAAATATCTAGGTGTTTTATTGATAGCCACAGTAGTAGATGGTAATGCAAAACTTATGTCAATTGGATTTGTAATTGTTGAGGTTGAGTGTGGGCCATCTTAGAAGTGGTTTCTAAATCACCTAAAGACATTTATTGTAGTTGATCCATCAACTATGACAATAATATATGATAGACATCGTGAAATATTATCTACAATGAGTAAAGTTTATCCTACTACTCACCATAGATTATGCCATCTGATAGACATCATGAAATACTAACCATGAATTATTCTGAAAGTTCGATTGCATTGTTCAAAGCCACTAAAGAACTCCCAATAACATGACAGATAAAAAACACATGGAGCAAAGTTGAACAATGGTTTTATAATTGATCCTGTCCGAACGCTGAACCAACGGACGCTGGGCACGTGGCGTTCTCCGGGTCGCTGACGTGGATCTCAGGCCGGTCGGACGACGCTCCGGCGAACCTGCACAGAAGTCGGGCCGGGAAGGGGTTCCCGGCGACGACCCTCTGACGCTCAAGTCAGGCAAGCAAGCAACAAAGCAGCGGCTCCAAAAATCGTAGAATGCGTACCTCCGGCGAAGTCTGCGGCTCTTTATATAGAGCAGTGAAAGAGCCTCTACACGCCCACCGAGGTGCGTACGTGTCCACAGTCCATACCTCGGTATGTGTCTGTCAGAAAGCTTACCTGACGCAATACCGCTACAGTCCAACCATGTCTTCGATGGGACAACAAAACACCTCGTTGTCAGACTTGGAGTATGGCCTAGCCATAGGACTTGACGGCTGTCAGAAGATGTTCCTGTCCTTCTTTACCCACCACCGGCCGGGACGTCCGTCTGGCCGGCTGGATGAAGAGCGTCGTCCGGACGGCCCTCATCCCCTGCGTCGGCCGGGCGGCACGCCCATCACGTCCCACCTGTCATTTGCATTGATATGCTGGGGAGACTTCCGGGCGGGTGCTACGTAAGGACTATTAGCAGTATGTCACCTTCTCTTAGGCCTTCCGCTCGGCTCTTAGCTATTGTTTCAACTGAGCGTCGGAACCCCGATCCCTATCAGGGCGCCTTTTACTATCAGATGTTTACTGGCAGACCGATCGGCTTTCCCTTTTCTCATGAGTCCGGTCGGCTCACCCTTCTTCGATGGACCACATGGCCTTTTGACCTCCACGTGGCGTTGACCCCTCGTTAGGGGGTCCCGACCTCTTACCACCGGATCACTTGCCTTCCCGTCGAGTCTAGTCTAAGGAGGCGAAGTCCGACTGACTGGACTACCGATCTGACTGAGCAATGATCACTGCATTAGGCCGCTCGGCCAGGCATAGGGATACTCATCCGTTCAGCGATATCTTGTCCGTGCCTTGTGTTCTCTTGGAATCCATGTCCAATGCTCTCCCCTACTACCCATCACGTGCGCTGCGCATGGTAAGGGGAGCTCATTAAATGCGGCTAGTATCCTGCTGACACGTGGCGATCGTGAGTTTGTCAGCGTATGGCGGTGGCGTCACTTCCGATGGGACAGCCGCTGTTTGAAATGAACGACTGGATGATGACCTCGTTCACTACTACCAACTGTGGATAGCGAGATAGTCAACCCTGACCAGGCTTCATTCCTGTCCTTCTCCTCCCAAACCACATCCTCCTTCCCTGTAGCAGAGATCAGGCTTGCTCTCACGACTCTGAGACCCTTCGATCATCTTCTTTGCCCGTAAGGATTCCTTTTCCTTGCTGCGTCTCCTTTTTTTTCTCTCTATTAGCTTTTTCTTTCATCATCCCGCATTCTTTCCCTGTTTTTATTTCTCCCTCCTTCCATCACGCGTCCATCCCTAGTCTTATACCATGACCAACACCTCACAGCCGACCAGCGGTGCTCCGGGTCTTTGGTATTCGACCATGGAAAGTCGGTTCGGCGAGGAGGACGCCTTGCGCCTCACTCGAACCTATGATCTGTCGATCGACCACCAAATAGTGTTAGCCACATCGGCCGATCGGCCTCATGAACCGCCGCTCGGCACTGTTCTATTCTTCCGAGACCAATTTTTGGCCGGGCTACGTTTTCCACCCCACAAGTTCTTCTTACAAATTTGCAATTATTTTCGCATTCCGCTCGGCCAGGTAGTCCCCAACTCCATTAGGCTGTTGAGCGGAGTGATAGTCATTTTTAAACTGAACAACATCCCTCTCGACCCTAAGATTTTTCACTACTTTTTTTATCCCAAGCAAGCCGAGTGGGGTACCTTTATTTTCCAATCTAGGATAGGTTTCGTCCTTTTTGATAATATGTCGAGCTCCAACAAACATTGGAAGGAGCACTTTTTTTATGTGCGTTTTCCCGAGCTGCCAACTTTTCGTACCAAGTGGCAGACGGCGATGCCGGCGCAACCGGAGCTCGGCAAATTTAGAGGTGATGCGGCCTACCTTCATGCGGCCGAGCGGTTGGTGGGTCAGCGCTATCACATTGACAAGCTGCTCCTCCCAGGAGTAATGCATATATTCAGCCTGTCTTCCACCCCAGCCGATCTGCCTTGCAGCATGAGTAAGCGATTCTCATCCCTCCTTTTTCTTCTGTTCTAATTGATTTAATCTTTGTTTCTGCAGCTAAAGTTATGTGGCGCGCTAAGGCGACCGAGAAGCTCAAATTGAAAGTCGCTCAGATTGAGGCGGTGAAGAACAAGGAGGTCGCCGAGCGGGGCCTTGATCCAGCCGATCCGACCGGCGAATTAGGCGAGGGGACCCAGGATGCCCCTGAAGCCTTAGCAGCTACTACCTCTCACGACGAGGCAGCGGCCGGTATAGAACCTTCTACCCAAGCCGGGTGGAGGGCCGTTCGGCCGATGATGTTCTGCTACTCACTCCGAAGCGCCGACGACCGGAATCTGCATCTGCCTCAATTCCACTTGATGAGCCACAGCCCGAGCGGAGCGCGGATGCTCCGGTGTTGTCCGGGACGATTTCCCTAGAGAGTACCCCGACCCCACATGGCTCTCCGAGGGCAAGCTCTGAGGTGCCGCCGTCCAGCCCTTCAAGAACTCTGTGCCGTATCAGGCGTTTGGGCGAGCTTCCTTCCTCGTCCACCGGCGGGCCATCCGGTAAGGCCGATGCTTCTCAGGGTGAGCCGAGCGGCCAGAACTTAATTAAAACCGTCCTGCGCCTCCCCTCAGAGGAATATATGGCTGCTGCTGATCGGCCAGTGGTCCCCGAGCAGCAGATCACCTTGACGGGCCCTCTTGCAAAAGCTTGGGAGGACGCTCGGCGCCGAATAAAAGCGATGACTCCCGGGCAGCTCGGCGACAGCAACCTTCAACAGGCCACCGGGGTATGCTCTTTTTCTTTGTTCATGTATTTGAATTAAGTTTTTAACCTGTTCAATTTTGCTCGTAGAACTGGGTGGAGCAAATTGCCGTTAGCAACCGGTTGGCTGAGCTGGAGGATGAATTGAAAAAACTCAAGGTCGCGGGGGACAGCCAACAGTCGACGGCTGCTCTGGAGAAGGCCAAAAAATTACTGGAAGCCGAACGGAAACGGGCTTCTGATCTGGCGAGCAAGGTCGTTCGGCTTGAAGCGATGGTCAAGCAACGAGATAAGGAGATCAAGACGGCCATCACTCGAAAGCGACAGGCCATCGATGACATGGACCGAATGAAGGTGGAGATCAGAGGGCTGGAGCAACGCATCAAGGATCTGGATGCTCTTCTGGCCACCGAGAAGGAGAGCTGTTCGGCCGATCTTCAAAGATTTGATTTAGATTTGAAGGATCTCCAAGCTGCCAGCGACGCTGTCCACGCCGAGCTCAAAGAGTATCAGGAGGGGGAGTCGGCTCGCTCCGACGAGGTGAGGAAGGCATTCGTCCGCTCGGATGCCTTTGGGGAGAAATTTACCGACAAGATCTCCCTCACCTTTGAAGAGGCGATCAAAGCGGCTGTGGATCACTTAAAGGCCAAAGGCCACCTGCCCGCCGAGGTGACCATCCCTCCCGAGGACCTCGCGACCGTGATGGGCGCCATCCCTGATGCTCTTTTTGATTTCGACGCATGAGGAGTGTTTCTTATGAACTTTTTTGTATCCCCGTCGTTCGGCCAAACTTATTTTTGCTGTAACTTTTTTGGTTAGCCCTGTGCTTAATAGATAATCTTTTCCTTTCCTTCAACTTTTGTTTTGGCAAGAAATTTTTCTCTCATCATAACTAAAGTGTTCTGTAAAACTCCTCCGCTCGGCACCACGCTCTGTCAGACAAGTCGATTGTCTTTAATAACATTTTTCATCATGCGACTGAGCAGCCGCTCGGCATGAGAACTCCCTTTGTTGGTATGGTAATTATCTTTAGTTCTCATTGACCAATTTTTGCTTTGTGCCTTAACCCCAAAGGGGTTTTCGCTAGATTTTCGCAATGCGAGCCGCTCGGACGTTTATAGACACCGGCTCGTCTCTCGATGTTTAACGTCGGAGCTCGACGGTCTTCCGCTCGGATGTTTATAAACGCCGGCTCGTCTCTCGATATTTAACGTCGGAGCTCGACGGTCTTCCGCTCGGACGTTTATAGACGCCGGCTCGTCTCTCGATATTTAACGTCGGAGCTCGACGGTCTTCCGCTCGGACGTTTATAGACGCCGGCTCGTCTCTCGATATTTAACGTCGGAGCTCGACGGTCTTCCGCTCGGACGTTTATAGACGCCGGCTCGTCTCTCGATATTTAACGTCGGAGCTCGACGGCCTTCCGCTCGGACGTTTATAGACGCCGGCTCGTCTCTCGATATTTAACGTCGGAGCTCGACGGCTTACGCTCAGACGTTTATAGACACCGCGCTGTCTCGATATTTAACGCCGAGCTCGGCGGTCTTCCGCCGGATGTTTATAGAACGCGCTCGTCTCTCGATATTTAACGCCGAGCTTGGCGATCTTCCGTTCGGACGTTTATAGACGCCGGCTCGTCTCTCGATATTTAACGTCGGAGCTCGACGGTCTTCCGCTCGGACGTTTATAGACGCCGGCTCGTCTCTCGATATTTAACGTCGGAGCTCGACGGTCTTTACGGCTAACTTCGACACTGCCGATCGGCGGAACCCTTGGCCATCCTTTGAATTAATTTCGCTTCCTGCATTACAAGGACACGGGCGACTAGCATATACACAAAAATGAGTTACATTCGTGCACCTTTCATCCAGCTCGATAAGGCTGGAGATGATTTGCACTCCACGGTCGATCCAGCTGCCTCCAAGTAGTAAGCGCCCGAGCGGAGTTTTTCAATAACCTTGAAGGGACCCGCCCAAGGAGCTTCAAGCTTGCCGACGTCGCCGACCGGCTTGACTTTCTTCCAGACGAGATCGCCGACCTGGAATGATCTGGGGATTACGCGGCGGTTGTAGTTTTGCTTCATCCGCTGCCGGTATGCCATCAGCCGAACGGAAGCCTTGGCTCGCTCCTCGTCGACCAAATCCAGCTCCATGTTCCTCCGTTCGGCGTTGCCATCATCATAGCTCTGGATCCGGACGGACTCAACGCCGACTTCGACCGGAATGACCGCCTCGCCGCCATACACCAAATGGAATGGCGTGACGCCCGTCCCTTCCTTCGGCGTCGTTCGGATGGCCCATAAGACGCCCGGCACTTCATCCGGCCAACTTCCTCCCAAATGGTCGAGCCGAGCGCGCAGAATACGAAGAATTTCCCGATTGGCTACTTCGGCTTGACCGTTGCTCTGGGGATAAGCCACGGACGTGAAGTGTTGCTCAATGCCGTAGCTTTTGCACCACTCCTCTAGCATCTTCCCTGTGAATTGCCGCCCATTGTCGGAAACCAATCGGCAAGGGATGCCGAACCAACAGATGATGTGTTGCCAGATAAATTTTTTGACCATCTGTTCGGTGATCTTGGCTAGCGGCTCGGCCTCCACCCACTTGGAAAAATAATCAACCGCCACTAGCAAAAATTTCCGCTGCCAGGTCGCCATCGGAAATGGACCGACAATATCCATTCCCCATTGATCGAACGAACATGAAACTGTTGATGCCTTCATTTCCTCTGCCGGTCGGTGGTTGAAGTTATGGTACTTCTGGCATGAGAGGCACGTCGACACGGTTCGAGCGGCGTCTACTTGTAAAGTCGGCCAAAAGTATCCAGCTAGCAGGATCTTCTTAGCTAGTGCTCGTCTACCCAGATGTCCTCCGCACGATCCTTGATGTACTTCTTGGAGGATGTAAGCCGAGTCCTCCGAGCTCACGCATTTCAACAACGGGCGTGAGAAAGCCTTTTTGTAAAGCTGATCGCCGATGAGTGTGAACCGATCGGCTCTCCTCCTTAGCAGTTGGGCTTCATACTCATTGGATGGTGTGGCGCCCGAGCGGAGGAACTCCATGATGGGTGTCCGCCAGTCGCTTGGAAATGTGAGGCCTTCCATCCGGTCGACGTGCGCCACCAACAGTACTTTTTTAATTGGCTGCTGAATGGCGATCGACGTTATTGAGCTCGCGAGTTTGGCTAACTCATCAGCTGCTTGATTTTCTGCTCTGGGTATCTTCTGGACAATAACTTCTCTAAAATCGGCTTTGAGCTTCTCGAATGCTTCAGCGTAGAGCTTGAGCCGAGCATTATTGATTTCGAAGGTACCAGAGAGCTACTGAGCGGCCAACTGTGAATCCGAGTGAAGCGTTACCCGACCGGCTCCCACATGCCGGGCAGCCTGCAAGCCAGCTATGAGGGCCTCATACTCTGCTTCATTGTTGGTAGCTTTATAATCCAGCCGGACGGATAAGTGCATCTTTTCTTCTTGAGGGGAGAGCAACAATATTCCAATCCCGCTTCCGAGCCGAGTGGACGACCCATCCACATATATTCTCCACATAGCTTCTGGCTCCGGCCTTTGCACCTCAGTCACAAAATCGGCCAAGGATTGCGCTTTGATCGCCGAGCGGGGATGGTATTGGATGTCGAATTCACTTAACTCTGTCGTCCACTTGATGAGCCGTCCGGAGGCCTCTGGATTTAGTAGAACACGTCCGAGCGGACTATTGGTTTTGACAATGATCGTATGCGCCAGGAAGTATGGACGAAGGCGCCGAGCGGCGAGGACCAGAGCGAAAGCCAGCTTCTCGAGCCTAGTGTAGCGAGATTTAGCATCTTTTAAAATGTGACTGAGGAAATACACAGGCTCTTCTCCGCTCGACCTCACTAAAGCCGAGCCGATTGCATGCTCGGTTGAAGACAAGTACATATAAAGTGGCTCACCCGCAGTCGGCTTGGCCAATACCGGGAGAGAGTTCAGATATGCCTTCAAGTCTTCGAACGCCCGATCGCATTCTTCATCCCAGTGAAACTTAGTGGCCTTGCGCAAGATTTTGAAGAAAGGGAGGCTCTGGTCGGCAGTTTTGGAGATGAATCTGGACAAAGCAGTTATCCGACCGGTCAAACGCTGCACTTCTCTTGTATTTCTTGGAGGCGGCATATCTTGCAGAGCTTTCACCTTACTGGGATTTTCTTCGATGCCCCGCTCGGTCACTATGTACCCCAAGAATCACCCTCCTTTTGCTCTGAACAGGCACTTCTGGGGATTTAGCCTGACTCCATATTTGCGTAGCGTTCGGAAGGTTTCTTCCATGTCCTTGAAGAGATCGGCCGCTCAGACAGACTTAATGAGAATGCCGTCCACAAAAACTTCTAGATTCCGCCCGATCTGCTCTCTGAATACTTTATTCATCAAGCGCTGATATGTGGCCCCCGCATTCTTCAATCCGAACGGCATCACATTATAGCAATAAGTGCCGTCGGCCGTCACGAAGCTGACTTTTTCTTGATCTTCACGGGCGAGCGGCACTTGGTGATAGCCCTGGTAGGCGTCGAGCATACAGATTAATTCGCAGCCGGCCGTAGAGTCCACCAGCTGATCTATCCGGGGCATAGGATAAAAATCTTTCGGGTAAGCTTTGTTGAGATTCCGAAAATCTATGCACACTCTCCACTTGTTGCCTGGCTTGGAGACTAATACTACGTTAGCCAACAAGCTCGGGAACTGCACCTCGCGTATGTGGCTGGCCTCCAGAAGTTTTTCCACCTCTGCTCGGATGATGGAATTCTGCTCGGCACTGAAATCTCTTTTTCTCTGCTTTACCGGCCGAGCGTCCGGTCGGAAATGCAACTCGTGCTGCGCTATGCTCGGCGAAATTCCGGGCAGCTCATGTGTCGACCAGACGAAGACATCTTGATTTCTTCGGAGGCATTGGATCAGCTCCTCTTTCTGCTTCTCCTCCAGATCGGATGCAATAAAAGTCGTGGCCTCCGATCGGGTTGGGTGAATCTGCACTTCCTCTTTTTCTTCATAAATTAAAGAGGGTGGCTTTTCGGTGATGGCGTTTACCTCGATCCGGGGCGCCTTCTGAGCGGAATTGGCTTCTGCTCGGACCATCTCGATGTAGCATCGCCGAGCTGCTAGCTGCTCGTACTTCTCCCACTCTGTCCTCCACGGGGAACTTGATCTTCTGGTGGAAGGTTGAGACGACGGCTCAAAATTCGCTGAGAGCCGGTCGTCCCAAAATGACGTTGTAGGACGAGGAGAGTCGACCACCACGAAGTTTGTTGTCCTTGTCCTCCTGAGCGGCTCTTCTCCCAGCGAGGTAGCCAGCCGGATCTGTCCGACCGGCTGAACTTCGTTACCCGTAAACCCGTAGAGCGGAGTTGTCATGGGCAACAGCTCGGCTCGATCAATTTGCAGCTGATCGAACGCCTTCTTGAATATGATGTTGACTGAGCTCCCTGTGTCAACAAATACGCGGTGAATAGTATAATTGGCTATTACCGCTTTGATGAGCAGAGCATCGTCGTGGGGTACTTCAACTCCTTCCAAGTCCCCAGGCCCGAAACTAATTTCGGGTCCTTCCGCTCGTTCTCGGCTACAGCCGACCGCATGAATCTGGAGCTACCGGACGCTCGCCTTTCTAGCTCGGTTGGAGTCTCCTCTGGTCGACCCGCCAGCAATAACGTTGATCTCGCCTCGGGAAGTATTGCTTCTATTTTCCTCTTCCCGAGCGGACGGTCGAGACCGTTCTCTGGACGCTCGGCGATTCTCTTGCTTTGGAGAACGATGCCGATTGGGAGTCTGTTGCTGTAGCCTATCAGCTCGCGTCCGATCGGCTTCATGACTTCTCTGTCGCCTGTCGACTGAGGGAGACCGTCGTCCGGCATTCCGGGGCACAGGATGAGCCACGAAGGGAGACTTCGACAATCCCTTGTGTTGTGCATATCCGTCCGGTGGAAGGAGCAGAACATCGGGGTCCATCTCTTCTTTGGCTTGGGCCGGGCGGCAGCTACCTCTTGCACATGGGACCTGGCGTGGGGGGATCGGATTGCTTCGGCCCTTGGTCCTCTAGGCGGCTGATGAGCGGCGTGCTGTTTCCGCTCGGCCGGAGGAGCCCGCTCGGCTGGAGTTTCCTTTTTCCTGGCCGCTTGCGCTTCTTCCACGTTGATGTATTCGTTAGCCCGGTGTAGCATGTGATCGTAATCTCGGGGCGGCTTTCGGATGAGTGATCGGAAAAAATCCCCATCCACTAGGCCTTGTGTGAAGGCATTCATCATGGTTTCCGAAGTGGCCGTTGGAATATCCATCGCCACTTTGTTGAATCGCTGGATGTAAGCTCGGAGCGATTCACGGGCTTCTTGCTTGATGGCGAACAGGCTCACGCTCGTTTCCTGGTAGCGCCGACTGCTCGCAAAATGGTGGAGGAAGGCCGTTCGGAAGTCCTTGAAGCTTGTGATGGATCCGTCCGGCAACCTCCGAAACCACCGTTGAGCCGATCCCGAGAGAGTGGTAAGAAAAACTCGGCACTTTACTCCATCTGTGTATTGATGGAGAGTAGCTGTGTTATCGAACTTACCCAGATGATCATCTGGGTCAGTTGTCCCATTATACTCGGCGATCGTCGGAGGCACATAGTGCTTCGGCAGAGGATCTCGCAGAATAACCTCTGAAAATTGGCGATTAATCCTCTCGGGTGATGCGTCCGCTCGGGGGGCTTTCCCCTTTCTGTCATCTCGTCTAGGCATCTCATCCGAAGAAGATCCCCTATCTCTATGAGCTGGTACGGCTTCAAGGGTGCGGAATAGGGCTCGATGAAATGCAACGGTGGCCGGTGGTGCTTCCGCTCGACCACCAGACACTGATGTTGCTTGCTGCTCCGGCCGCTCGGCTGTGGCTTTCTGTTTTTGCTCCACGAGCTTGGTGGCCCTTATCTTGATCAGAGCGTCGAATTCCTCGTTTGAAAGCGTCACCATGTGTTGTCGTCCAGCCTCGTCCATTGCTTCCGATCGGATGCAGGAGCATTCCCACAGACGGCGCCAAATTGATCATGTCCGAACGCTGAACCAACGGACGCTGGGCACGTGGCGTTCTCCGGGTTGCTGACGTGGATCTCAGGCCGGTCGGATGACGCTCCGGCGAACCTGCACAGAAGTCGGGCCGGGAAGGGGTTCCCGGCGACGACCCTCCGACGCTCAAGTCAGGCAAGCAAGCAACAAAGCAGCGGCTCCAAAAATCGTAGAATGCGTACCTCCGGCGAAGTCTGCGGCTCTTTATATAGAGCAGTGAAAGAGCCTCTACACGCCCACCGAGGCGCGTACGTGTCCGCAGCCCATACCTCGGTATGTGTCTGTCAGAAAGCTTACCTGACGCCATACCGCTACAGTCCAACCATGTCTTCGATGGGACAACAGAACACCTCGTTGTCAGACTTGGAGTATGGCCTAGCCATAGGACTTGACGGCTGTCAGAAGATGTTCCTGTCCTTCTTTACCCACCACCGGCCGGGACGTCCGTCTGGCCGGCTGGACGAAGAGCGTCGTCCGGACGGCCCTCATCCCCTGCGCCGGCCGGGCGGCACGCCCATCACGTCCCGCCTGTCATTTGCATTGATATGCTGGGGAGACTTCCGGGCGAGTGCTACGTAAGGACTGTTAGCAGTATGTCACCTTCTCTTAGGCCTTCCGCTCGGCTCTTAGCTATTGTTTCAACTGAGCGTCGGAACCCCGATCCCTGTCAGGGCGCCTTTTACTATCAGATGTTTACTGGCAGACCGATCGGCTTTCCCTTTTCTCATGAGTCCGGTTGGCTCACCCTTCTTCGACGGACCACATGGCCTTTTGACCTCCACGTGACATTGACCCCTCGTTAGGGGGTCCCGGCCTCTTACCACCGGATCAATAATCATAGGGAGGAAGTGTCTAATTTTGGATGTTCTTTGACTCCATTTGCTATGAAGGAGATTGAAATTAGAAGACGAAGAATTGAGTACTCTGAAGTACATCCATATAGCAGAATAGAAATGGAGGTAGTGACTTCTGCATTCTCCTATATACCTAGCATGGAGAATTGTAGATGTGATTGTGATGAGTTTCAAATATCAGGGTTTCCTTGCTTATATGTTATTGTAGTGTGTGCGTTCAGAAAAATATTCTCATATTCATATTGTGAACAATATTTTTTATTTGGAATATGAAAAAGTACTTACGTAGATCATATATATCTATGTAAAAGTAAAGAATTTTATCTAGTAGGTGCACAAGATTATATTGTTTTACCACCTCATAGTGTTGTACAACCTGGTAGAAGGAAAAGAAGTGAGGATCAAATCAAATCATAGCGGAAAAGTAAAAAAATGTATAGTATGTGTAAACAATTAGGTTATAATAAAAGGTCGTATAGAAACTCTCCTGATGAACAATCTAGTGTGAAGAGGACCAAGAGAGAAATAAAGGAGGTTGAAAGGGGGGTGGTAATAATTTTTGATATGTAACAAGAGAAGAATATAATAGTCACCAATGAGATGGAAGAAGAAGACGAGTCAAATAAAATACCGTCAAGGGACGAGAAACTTTAGGTTTTCTTTTTGAATGCAATTAAAGCAAGTTGAGAGATCTATAGTAATTCATAAATAATAAATGCAATTTCATTAATTTCACTTTTTATTATGTTTGTTAAATACATTGCGATGTGTTTATTTATTAGATCTTGAAGGTGAATTTAGCAAAATAAAAAAAATCAAAACAAGATATAATACTATATTAGTGATTGATGAGATTGATAAAGCAGAGGAGACCAAAAAAATATAGGCAAGGGAGAAGGAACTCAACATAATGAGGTTGAAGATTAATAAAGCAGGTTGAAATATCTACAGCAATGCTTTAATACTACTTGAAAATTCATAGATTTTACTTAATCTTTTGTTTGTTAAATAATTCTAGTTGTATTTATTTGTAGTATATTGAAGATAAATTTATAGAAGCGAAAGAGAAAAAATGATACCAAGATGTGACCTACCTGATCATATCAGTACTTGAAAATTTGATATGACCTATTTCAACCTTTGCATGGGAGGAAGGCTATTACATATTAACAAGAAATGTCTTCATTACATGTATCTTATGCAGCATTTTTATGGATGAGGAAGTAATAGACACGTATATTCCAATACTCTTTATGGAAGCATCCTCATCTAGTAGGGTATATAAATAATCTATTTATTGCTTAACCAAATTCAAGGTAAGAATTTTCATTCATATGATAACTTATATTGTGTTTGTCATATTAGAGCACAATATTATGAATATATCTTAAATTTTGCAATCATCATATGGACACTTATGGGAAACAACTTTATACTAAATAATCAAAACTAGTCAGGCTAATCAGTAAGTTAGGTATATTTTTGATAACTTTTAATATTGATCATGCACATTTTAATTTAATGGTTATGGACATCGACACAAAAACCTTATACCATTTTAATTCGATGTCCTACATCCCAACATATGATGAATATTTTGTAGAGCTATAAATTTACCTTTTATCATTTTTTTTTTGCAGAGCTAGTTAGTATTAAAATTTGTGAATTAACATTATTGCATTATGATACATGATTACTCTACATTAATTAAGGTTTTCTATTTGATTTTCATAGGTAAGTAGACTCAAAACTTTTCCCAGTGATAAATTGAAAGAAATGCATGATGGATTAGAAGATTATCTACCTTTAGACAAATGGGCATGTATACAAGTTGATTGCCCCTAACAAAATTTTTCTTAAGTAAATTTAGTACATGATAAAATAGTCATTTTGATATAACATTTACGTTACTACTTGAAACTTGTGATACTGTAAGTATGGTTGTGGTTTCTTCATAATGCAATATATTCAACATCTAATGTATGATATCAATATGGAATTCATGCAAAAAGGCATTAGTAAATTTAGAGTAAAGGTTACAGTCTCAATCATTAGCGACAAGTTTAGTAAATTAAAATTAGAATGAGTGAATCATCAATTATTGGTGTAAGAAGTGTCATACGATCGAACTTAAGTTTTGATATTGGGAAAGGATTAGAGTTAAGTCATGTGGTACTCTAATGTACTATTCAAGTTCACAGGAAAGTTCTAGTTGCGGCTAGATAAATAGAAGCCTTAGTTGAGGCTAACTAAGGAAGTCTTGGTCAAAGAGACTAGGCAAAAGTCTTAGTAGATTGATGACATTAGTCAGGAAGCCTTGGGAACCTAGTACACTACATAGGAAGAGCTAGCGGTGGAGGACACCAAGTAGGAAGTCTAGATGGGTCGAGGACTGGAAGTCTAAAGAAAAGTCTCAAGGGTTGAGATCATGTTGAGTAAAAGTCCAAACAGGTTGGGTGTACCAAGGTTTGACACCAAGTAAACTTTCCTGAGTTGAGTAGTAAGGACGTGTACTTGAAAGGAGAGTAGTAGACATTGGTCCAATCTAAAGTTTCAAGGGAGACTTGAAGTTGAGATCGGACAGTTGGAAAGATATCAATCATAATTTTATTATGCCTATGCTAACACTGCGATATAGGAAACTAAAAATGGGAGCTAACTGAAAACAGGGAACTCTGGGCACCTTGAGTGGATCCAAGCACCCAGATAGCCTGAAATCTAGCATGTGTTTAGATGAGGTGTCACGCTGTGATTGGGCGATACATGTTAGCTTCCAAGTGCCTGGGATGGATCCAAGTGCCCGGGAAGGGATAAAGCTGCGACGAAAGAGTTTCATCCATATGGTGCCACATTAGTAGTCCAAGTACCTGGAAGGGATCTAGATGCTTAGAGTTGGCTAACTCACCAACGGAGATGGATCAGATAAGCCAAGCTAGGTATGCTCGGGCTAGTCTAGGTGTCCGGAATCATCTTTAAAAGGAGCTTTGAACAACTTTAATCATCCTTTTTGTGACTCTCTGCTTCCATCCTGTGCCAAAGCTCTGATGACAACAACATCATTCGAAGAGTTATTCTGCACCTCTCTGACTTTGAAACTCTACTATGATTAATCTTCAACGATGCAACAACAATTTGACAGCACTATGAGCTCAAATGAGCCTAGTATTTGGTAACACTTAGTTAGTTGCATTCTGTTTTGATTTGCTATCATCTCCAGTCTCCTAGAATCCATCTCTAATTGCTTGAATGTCAAAGTCGCCTCACTCCTCTCTCTATTGGTTTGAAAGCTCTCTATTCTATCAGTCAAGACTTATCTCCAGCCAGTTGCTTGGAACCATTGAGTCACTCATCATACTATAAAAATTAATGAGTAAAATTGATAGTATTATGAGTAAGCTCACTTACCTTAGCTAGATTGTCAGCTCCCAGGTGACCCATCCAGATTTAGTTGCCTAGACATCAGCTTCAAATTGACTTACTTAGACTTATTGCCAAGACCTCAACTTCTAGCTGACTCTATTGGACTTGTTGTCAAGACCTTAGCTTCTAGCTGACTCTCTTGGACTTGCTTCACCGATTTTCCAACTAGGTCTTCCTTGACTAGTCCCATTATGTCTTCCTTATTTGATCTCTAATTAGGTATTTTCATTGTCTAGTTCCCAACTAGGATTTCTATTGTCTAGTCCCATCATGTCTTAGCCATTTACCTAGTTACCAACTAGGACTTTGGCTCATGTCAAGTTACCTGACCTGGACACTTGACAAAATCATCATATCATAAATAGAATAACTTTAAACTTAGTCATACATAGAAATATAAGTGCAATGTGGTTCTCTCGGCACCAACAACTAGGATTACAAGAATAAAGATTAAGTGGAATTACAAGGCTTTTAATAGGTTAACCAATACTATTGTGCTTGCATTTGAAGCCTCCTCTACTCCTTTTATAGTGTTTGAAACCTTATTCTATACCACCTATGATTCTACTACTTTGCAACATTAGTCAATTGCTTCATTGTGATCCGAACATTATTGTGTAGTAATATCTCCTTTTTTCTTTCCACATCATCAAACATCCAACTAGAAGCTTAACATAAATTAGTTGTTGCCATCAATTGGCTCATCCACAAGCAAGACCATTTTTTTTGTTGGTTGCTCAGATCTAATTGACTACCCTAGTCAACTAATACAATAATTGACTCAATTCCACATTAGTTTACTACTCCAAACCATAAACTCTAGCTTTCCATAACTTTGGGGTTTTAGTTTATTCGTGGACTATCTGTTTCATTAATTGGCTCATATATAGTCAACTAAATTCTAATGTTAGTTAATTGGATAAACCCTAAACCTTGAATCACTTTGGGAAATTAGGTATCCTAGTCACTAGTCAATTGAAGTCCATTATGTTGGTGAAATCGACCTCTAATATTTTAATATTTATTTGATAATATGTTTAATGGAGTCTAGTCAGGTTTGACCAAGGGTTATTCAAACAGAACGTGATGTTTGAAAGTCTAGTTATGTTAAGGTTAATTGAATGACTAGCAAGGATGAGAAGTCTACCAAGTGACTGACAAGTTTATGAAAGTCAAGGTGACTAGATGTCTAGCAAGGGTTGGAAGTCTACACAATGACTACAAGTCTATGTAGGTTAAGGTGACCAAATGTTTAGCATGGGTGAGTAGTCTACCAAAGTGACTAAAAAGTCCAAGTAAATCGAGGGTTATAAGATTCTTGACAAGAAGAAAATCCTAAGCAAACCTTAGGTAGTGTATTGGAGGAGTGAATTCCAAACAAAGGGAAAATCTTAGAGGAGTGAATCCTAGGTAATAAGAAGTCTTAGAGGAGTAAACTCCAAAAAAAGGGAAACCCCTAGGGGAGTAAGCCCTATGTAGTCCTAAAAAACCCTAGGTAGTTAGAAGTCATGGAGTAGTGAACTCCAAGTAATTGTGATCGAAAGGTTTTAAATTGACCGTGTGCAGTCGACTTGACCAATATATTTGATAAATCGAAATACAATGTTGCTATTATGTTTTGCATTATTTTAATTCAATTTTGCAGGAAAATATTAGTGGATCAAGTCGATTAGACAAAGCTCAAACAGGTCTGGAGGACTAGATATTTGGCGGATAAGTTGAGATAATCTCTTAAAGTGGAATGGTTCTTCTAATAAGAAGAGTAGTGAGGTCATGCCCCAATCAGAACAAACCTTAGGCATTGATCAAACTTAAGAAACCAAAGAAGGTTTCTAATATGAGATTATACAGTTCTAACTGTCTAACTTATTCATGCATAATATCTAATATCAACTCTATTTTGCAAGATCATTATTATTATATTACTGTGCTAACTTTATTTTACAAAAAAGCAAAAATCTTATTGACCGAGGGGATCAATCGAGTGATCAAGAAGATCGGTCAACCGATCCAAGTGGATAAGCATAAGGATATTCAAATCATTGTAAAGTAGGAAAACTTGCTTTAGTCGAATAATTAGGGTGATTAGTCGACCAAACCCCATTTGGAAAGATATTACAAATATGATTGGATTGCCTCAGGAAAGAAAACCTCTGGGGATGAATCGACTGAGCAGGGTTCAGTCGATCGTAAACTCAGATTTTAGGGGATCGATCAGATTGGATATGAGTAAGCAAGGAATGGAGTAGAGTCTAGTGGCCTAATAGAGATTCAGTCAACTGATCGGTTTCAATATACTGAAACATTTCCAATCAACTAATACAGGCCTATAAAAGAAGCCTCAGGGTTTGAGGCTCAACAATTAATTCTCTCAATGTTCCATCTCACTCCTTTGCTTCCGTTCATGCAAATTTTGTAACTATGACGCCATGAGGCTCTATGGTAACCTACGCTTAATCTGTATCTCTATGTTGTCAGTATAATCTTTCTACTTTCATTTACATTTAAGGAGATAGTGTTGGAAGTAATCTTGAGGGTCTGGTATGACCATGAGTTTTGATGTTTCGGTAGGCAAAGGGTTTATCTTAGGTTTACCCTTATATTTGATATGTGTATTTGAATTATACAGGTTTGCAGGACATACATGTGATTTAGTTTGATGGCTTTGGGTCCGGTGAAGGATGGAGCATCCGAGGGACCGTGGACAAGGCAGCAATGATAAGATGAGGGAAGTGCACTTCGAGGCATACGTGAAGGATGGTATTGGGACAAGGTGTGAGCTTGAATGCATTCGAGGGATGAGAGTCAAAGGAAGAAGGCTTGAAGACAAAGTTCAAGGCTATGAGGAAGAGTCAAGTGAATCATGAGAGTTCGAGTGTGAGAGAAATTTACTCGGAAAGGGAAACCCTAGGTTTAGGATTTTACCAGTCGACTGGGGCAATGCATAGAATGTCTTTGTGCCCGATAGCTGAGACATCAGTCAACTAGTAAAGAGTCATTGACAAAATCATGGATTCTATAGAGTGCCATTGAGTGTGTCGAATGATAAACTAGTCGACTAATGGAAACACCAGTTGACTGGTAACAAAAAAATCAACCTATGTGTTTTCCCCAAGCTCTATATAATGGAGCTTAGGGTGGTTGGCTTGGGTGACAAAATTAGACTTGGTTAAATCCTAATTAGAGTCTCTAAGTTCTCATGTGATCCAAGCGTCTTGATCGAGTTGTAGTGAGTTTATCCACCGATAAGGAGGCTTGATCTAGTCGGAGGTTCTGGGGACTAATCCACCGATGGATAGGGATCATCCACCTTATCGACAGTTGTAGAGCAGGAGCCCTAATCTTCGAACCACTTAAACGAATGTATAGTGGTTTGCTCTGCTTGTCTTTGTAGTTTAGCTTTTGTATTTGTATTTGTTTGTTTGTGTTTTCTGTTGTGCACTAATGAATACGTAGGAAGCGAACAATTAGGATAAACATCTATTCAGCCCCCCTTATGTCCAGCTCAAGATCCTCAACAAGTGGTGTCAGAGCAAGGACTCTCTCCATTGGACTAACTGCCGAGGAAGCTGAGGATGGACGACTTGATTGTTCCATTGAAGTATGAAGGGGGAAGTCTATGAGATATCACTTTTTGTATGGTGAAAATGAAGGCTTTCTTTGAGGTAGATTGGGATACCATGATGGTTGTTGAGGAGCCATTTGAAGTTCCAAGAGACAAGAAAATAAAGAGACTCCACCCACATTATTGGACCAATGAGTAAACTTGACGATTAAAGGTAAATGAAAAGGTAATATCAATTTTGATCGATATGTTGCCTAATGATGTTGTGAGTTGTGTAGGTGAATACGAGAACATCCACGATTTGTTAAGCAAAGTGAAGAAGATTCTAAGTGAAGAACCTATGCCTACACATGAAGAGGAGAAGTCTGAGGAAATGGATGTTGTGGCTCAAGTGGAGGTGGAGCAACCGGAAGTTGACTCATATTTAGCATCCAAGGACGAGAAGGATGAGGAAATGTCATCCACAAGTGTGGATGAGGAAATGTCATCTAAGGTTGAAGAAGAAGCCAAGACGGAAGAAGGAGTCTTGGAAGTCAACCTTGCAAGCATCTCCACCAAAGTCAAGTCAAAGGACCACATCATTTGCTTCGGTTGAGAAGGGACACTACAGGAGTAGATGTCCAATGGGTAAGAAGAAGGTAAATTCTAAACTCATTCAAGTTATTTTAGATGCTAATGTGGGTTGTTGGAATGAAGAAGCCAAGAGGAAGAGAATGCACATTGTGTGCTTCACGTGTGGGGAGAAAGGTCATTACGACACCAAGTGTCTTAAGAAGAGGGAAATCAAGAAGTAGCACATTTGGAGAAATGGGAGAAGAAGAAGAGCTCAAGTCAAGAGGGATCTTCGAGGGTAAGGGAGGTATATCCTAATTTGAATTGCAATTCAAATTGTTATTTTCCCATGCATGCTAGGATGGATAATGATTATCATCATGTAGCAATGAAAATTTTTAGATTTAAGAATCAGGATAGAAGTAGGATAAATTTCAGAATTAACCATAAGGTACTTATGCATAATAAACTTAGATAAATTAGATTCTCATTACCTATGGAGAAGAAGGTAATGGAGAACCTAGGAAAAATCTCAAGATGGGAAGACATATGCCTAGAAAGATGGGTAGGTCTAGGAATGTCCAAAGTGGACAACAAGTGTCTAAAATTAAGAATCTATAAAAGGAAAATCAAGCTTGAAGGAAAAAACTTGAGAGTTTAAAGAAAACCTTAGAGAGATTTAATGTTGGATCTAAGGCGTTAGGTATGGTGTTGGGTAGTCAAAAATTTAACAATGATAGATCAAATTTAAGATACCGATCTAATTTCTCCAAGGCCAAAAGGAGATCATGCAAGGGTTACAAATGATAATGGCACGGGAGAGTCATCTAAGGCCAATGAGAAGAAATATGCAAGGGTTGTATATAATTATAGAAAAGATGAAGTGTCCAAGATTAAGAAGAAAAGGAAATCTTCTAAGGAGCATCATTGTGGTTTAGACACAATAGATGAGTCACCTAGGGTGGTGGCTAAGGTTAAGAGCTTTAGAAGGAGCTCAAAAATTCAATTTGGGACCCATGGTCAATGGATCTCAAATGGACATTGTTTGGGATTTTAGATGGGTCATGGAATGTTCCACCTGGTTTAGAGACAGACTTGAGTCTCAAATCCAAGGAATTAGTACAATTAAGATGAGTTTCATGCAAGAAATATGACATTAGGTTCATATTATATAAAAATTAGTTTTGGATGTATAGATGCCATATAAACTAATGCTAGAGATGTATTGTGATTTAGTATGGGCAAATACATCAAGAGGAAGCCAAAACTAAGATTTTTTTGTCAAGATTCAATTGAACCATTTGGATAGATTTGGGTTTTGTGTCAATCTTGAAATCCATGATAGATATATTTTTTAATATATTTTTTTTCCAAATAGACATGGGTAAAAAGACCTTTCCATAAAATTTAGAAATTTTTAGATCTCTGTGAAATTTCTGGTATATTTCTGAAGTTGGATCAAAAATACTATTTTTGGCTGAAAACAGGTGCCAGTCGACTCGCTCAGTTACCAGTCGACTAGTAATAGTGTTCATCGAGCATAGAATAGTTCTGTGAGGTTATTTAGATAAGGGCAGTCGACTTGGGTCTAGGGCAATCGACTGATACAAGTCTGAAGCTGTTTTTCAGCACTAAGTTTGATTAGGACACCTCGTATAGATGTATGAGATCCTTAGGGGATAAACACATGAGTTTAGGATCAGTTTAGATGATCAAGTTTTGATAATTTGGATATTGTTGGAATCTTTTTGATATTCGACAAAAGGGGAGAAGTAATGTTTAAGTTGAAAACTTTAAATACCTTTGTGGTAAAATTCCTAGCTCAATGGGGAGCTTAGGTGTAAAGGAAGCCTTGTGATATGTTCCAATGCATGTTGCATGTTTCATTAGCATGGTTGATTGTTGTTATATTTTTCCTAACTTAAACGTATTTCCAAATATCAAAAAGGGGAAGATTGTTGGAAGCAAACTTGAGGGTCCGATATGACCATGAGTTTTGATATTTGGGCAAAGGGTTTATGTTAGATTTACCCTTATATTTTATATGTGTATTTGAATTATACAGGTTTATAGGATACACATATGACTTAGCTTGATAGCTTCGGGTTCGGTGAAGGATCTAGCATCCGAGGGACCATGGACAAAGCAGCACGGATAAACCGTGAGAAGCACACTTCGAGGCAAACGCGAAGGATGACATTGGGATAAGTTGTAGGCTTGAATGCATCTAAGGGACGAGAGCCAAAGGAATGAGACTTGAAGGCAAGAGGTTAAGACTACGAGGAAGAGTCAAGTGAGTCATGAGGGTCCGAGTGTGAGAGAAATGTACTCGGGAAGGGAAACATTAGGTTTAAGGTTTTACCAATCGACTAGTGTCTGGAATAATTGACTGGGGTAGGGCACAGAATGTCTTTGTGCCCCACGACTGAGACATCAGTCGACTGGTGCAAGGACTATTCGATTGGTAAAGAGTCATTGGTAGAATCACAGATTCAGTGAAGTGGCGTTGGATGTGTCCAACGACACACCAATCGACTGATTGAGACACCAGTCGACTGGTAACAGGAAAATTAGCCTGTGTTTTCCCCACGTTCTATATAATGGAGCTTGGGGTGGTTGGCTTGGGTGATGAAATTAGACTTGGTTAATGCCCTAATTAGAGTCTCCAAGTTCCCATGTGATCCAAGCCTCTTGATCGAGTTGTGGTGAGATTTCTCCACCGACAAGGAGGCTTGAGCTAGCCGGATATTCTGAGGACTAATCCACCAAGGGATAAGGATCGTCTACCTTATGGATAGCCATGGAATAGGAGCCTAATCTCCGAAACATGTAAACAAACGTGTAGTAGTTTGCTCATCTTGTCTTTGTAATTTAGTCTTCATATTCGTATTTGTTTGTTTGTTTTCCACTATACACTAATGAATATGTAGAAGTGAAGATTGGAGTAAACATCTATTCAACCTCCCTTTTAGCTGACCCAATATCCTCAATAGATAGTAGTGTTGTTACTATCTTTCTCTTTCATTGCATGAGTTTACTTCTGTTGGTACCCCAAGGTAGTTTTGATATGATCAAACAAGCTAAGTTAGGTCCTGTTGTGTTTAATCCTGTGTCTAAGTATGCAGGAACTTAGGAGCACAGGATGTCGAGCAAAAGATGCAGCTAGCGAGAAGAACGACACGGTAGAGAGTCGACGAGCTTGGTGCGTCTGAGGGGTGAGGTGCTACGGAAGAGTACGCGGGCGGACGAGAAGAAGGTGCACGACGTTTCTGAGGGGTGAGAAGCTGAAGCGGAAGCTTGCTCGAGAAAAGGCCAGAAGTTGGGTTCGGGTCAGCCCTATTTCGGATGGCCGAGATCACCCAAGTGAGCGGAGCTGGAGCAGAAGACCTGGACCAATGCAAGCGGAGCTGGAGCGGAAGACCTGAACCGATAGGAGCGGACCCAGAGCAGGAGATCGGGACCAAAAATTAGCAAAAGCTGATTTTTGGTGCTCAAGGCCCTCAGACCGATCTAGGGCACTAGGACCAGGTCGGGGTGCCCGGACTCCAAGCGTCCAAAATCCAAAACTTAGCCAATTCAACGTGGCATTTGAACATTACATCAGGGATAGAAATCTATCCCATTCCAGGCGCTTGGAACCCTTCTAGGCGCTCCGAGCAAGGTTATATAAGCAGCTCTGCTCCCAAAGCTAAAAAACAACAAGAAAGATCAATACAACACTTGTACGCATTTACTGTTCTATTTTAGCTTTCTTTTTCTGAGCTTTTATTGTTGTAAAGAGGCTTTTCCGCCTGAAGGAGAAATTAGTGTGACTTCATCTGCCTTGGATTAACAACCTCCCCGATTATAACTAAGTAAATTCTAGGTGCCTCTTTCTTTTTAGTCTTTTATTTATTCTTATGAAAGTATTTATTTTGTTTAAGTTATAAACCAAGAAAGGTTGTTTTGGTTGATTTGTGCAGGGGCTATTCACTCCCCTTTAGCTGGCCGCCAAAGGTCCTAACAAGTGGTATCATAGCTAGGACGCTTCAGGAGGACTAACTTCTAAACGAAGCACACAAGATGACCGAACCAAGTATCTATCCACCAAAGTTTGAGACGGAGTTCGCGAGCTGGAGGATGGAGGTATTCTTTAAAACTATTTTTGAATTACTTTTAATAATGACATTCAGTTTTGTAGCACTTGAAGGTAAGGAAGAATATCAGTGGACAAAGAAGGAGCAGGCTGACTTCGTGTCAAACGATAAAGAAGAGTTCCATCTGCTGAGTCTCCTACCACTACAAGAAGTCAACCAGATCGGTGCCTACAACTTAGAAAAGGAGCTTTGGGAGAAGTTACTTGAGCTACACGAAGGGACGTCAGAACCCAAGCTCGTGAGACAAGGTCTGTTAAGGAACCAACTGAGTAACATAAAATTGGAAGCAATAGAAGCTGTTGCACATCTTTACTCGAGAATGAAGGAACTAATCACTGGACTCACGAATCTCAGAGAAAAGGTAAGCAACCGAGATTCGCTATAGTATGTGCTTAATGCATTTCCTACATCTACTGAGTGGGCATTATTAGTAGATGCTTACTATATATCTAAAGATTTAGAATATGTTACCTTAGAAGAAATATTTTCAACATTTGAAGTCCATGAAACGAGATGTGCAGATTCGAAGAAGGAGTTGAAGCACAACATTGCCTTTAAGGCAAGGATGGACGAACAAGATTCAGAATCCTCTTTCGACGATGAAGAAACGACAATGATGGTAAGGCGATTTAAAAAATTAGTTAAATCTAGAAAAATTAACCATCTACAGGGTAGAAAGAAAAGAACAATCAGATGTACCATTACAACGAAGAAGGGCACGCTAAAGACAACTGCCCTAAGTTAAAGATCAAGGACAAGGACAAAGGAAAGAACAAGAAGCTTGTCCAATCGAACAAATACAAGACTCTAAAGGCGATGTGGGACGAAACGTCGTCCGAATTAGAAATTGAAGCCATCGTCGGTTAGTGGCAAGTCATCAAGAAGATGAATATGAAGCAAGCTTGTCCGAATGAGCATCGATGAAGGGGGAGCGACATTGGAAGAAAGCAATAGTTCAGGGGGAGTTATGGATAACGAGATCGACAAGGTAAGTCAGGTACGATCTCTTCCTCCCGATAAGTTATTTAAATTTGTTAAATTATTATATAAAGACTGTTGCAAACTAGAAAAAGAAAATAAAGAATTAAAGTTAATTCTAGCCAAATCTTGTCTATTAGAAGATTTTGAAAAATTAAAATTAGAAAATAATAAATTGAAAATACAAGTAGAAGACTTGAAAAATCGTGCATGCTTAAATGTGAAAAATCAAAATATTAGAAAATATAATAATTTGAACTGGTATTCTAATTACTACAAGGGACAAATTAGAAAAATTTCTCAAAAATATATTGCTAAGAGATTTCTAATTAATCAAGTTGGAAGGAACCTTTATTGGGTTCTCAAATCTTGTATAAATTGAACTTTAATTAGACTTAGGGCTTTTAGCAAGAAAATTAAATATTTGATTTCTTTAAGAGGCTTTGTCTAGAAAGTGGTTGTTACTCCAATAACCAAGAAGGCCTAGTGGCTTGCCACAGCTTGGAAGCCGATTAATGAAATAAAATATTTAATTGACTAACTAATAAAGTATTTAATTGTAATTAATACTTTAAATAGTTACTCAAATATTTTTTTACTTAGAAATTTTTTTTATTTAGAAAATTGTTTTTGCAAAACTTAAAGTTTCTAAAAATATTTAAGTTGTAATTTTTTTTAATATCAAAATTATTTTCAAAGTTTGTCAAAAACTTCAAAATTATTTTCAAATTTATCAAAAACTTGATAAGTTTTTCAAAATTTTTGGAAAATCAGAGTTTTTTTTTTGAAAAAAAAAAGTTATCTTTAGATTTTTTTGGTACCCTATTTTTAATGTGATTAAGTCTAGGGAAGAGGTAGACTAAATATTTTCTAATTTTTTCACTTTAATTGTAAATTTATTCCTTTTACTTTATGTTAATTTACCCTAACTTAACTTGGATTGCTCACATCAAAAAGAGGGATCGATCCAGTGCTTATCGCGCGAAGCAGCCGCGTCCCAATCGATCCACTGATCGATTGGGACCTCTGGATCGATCCACGGATCGATCCAGAGGCTCTCTGTTCGCTGGGACAGATCTGGATCGATCCACTGATCGATCCAGAGCCTGGATCGATCCACTGATCGATCCAGCACTTGATTTTTGCCCAAAACCAAGTCCTAAAACCTCCCAAACCAACATCCGGTCAACCTTGACCTGTTGGTATGTCATGCCTAGCATCTAGTCACTCCCTTGACCTGCTAGGACTCCCTTACCAAGTGTCCGGTCAATCCCTTTGACCCACTTGGACTTTTCTCTGTGCCAAGTATCCGGTCAATTCCTTTGACCTACTTGGACTTTTCTTTCATGCCAAGTATCCAGTCAATCCTTTGACCTACTTGGACTTCCCAGCACCAGATGTCCGATCATCCTTGATCCATCTGGATTTTCCCTTGCCTAGCTTCACTCACTAGGACTTTCACCTAGCTTCACTCACTAGGGTTTTCCATCTGCCTAGCTTCACTCACTAGGACTTCCTTCTGCCTGGCTTCACTCACCAGGACTTTTCTTCTGCCTAGCTTCACTCACTAGGTCTTTCCATCTGCCTAGCTTCACTCACTAGGTCTTTCATTTTGCCTAACATCCCAGTTAGGACTTCCCAGTCAAGTATCCGGTCAATCCCTTTGCCTACTTGACTCTTCTTCAATCAATATCTTATTGTCAAACATCTAAACCCAAACCAAGACTCAGCTTGGTTACCCAGGTCAACCTTGACCTGAGGGATATTGCACCAACAATCTCCCCCTTTTTGATGTTTGACAATACCACAATAACACTTACAATCCCATATGTAAGTTAGGCTAATTCCATAGCCTCCTTCTTCATGCCACTAGGTAATGAAAGCATAAATTAAGCTCTTCATTCTCCCCCTAAGAGGGCAAACTCCCTCTAGGTAATGAAAGCCTAACTTACTCCCTTTCATGAGTCCTTTCATTCTCCCCCTATGACCTTCCCATAGGTAATGAAAGCCTAAGCTTAACCATACATTCTCCCCCTATTGTCACACATCAACCCATCGTTGGACACACATAACCTATGCTCCAATTCTGGGCACACTTCAACAAATCCATTTGTTGAAGACTCTCCCCCTGAAGAGTTGCTCATCGTTGTTCACAACATCACTCGTTGTGATCAACACGATAATGAAGGTCCCATACCCTTCATTTATCCTTAACTTCTCCCTCAATGTAGACAACTACCCAACCTTGAGCATTATCTACCACTTGAGTGTCCACTTGAAATAATGAGGATATCCACTCCCCATTTCAAGTTTAAATGCTCAACCTTGAGCATTATCTACCACTTGAGTGTCCACTTGAAATAATGAGGATATCCACTCCCCATTTCAAGTTTAAATGCTCAACCTTGAGCAAGTTCACAACAGAAGGTTAACCACCTTCCAAGGTTCATGAAAAATAATTTTCATGTCTTTAAAGAGTCCCTCCCCCTAAAGACATGGTGGTAACTTCTGTCATTGCACCAACAATGACTTGGAATCCCTAAACCTTTAGGAAACCCAAATTTAGAAGTTTTGAGGTTCAAATATTCAAAATTTGAAACATCCTCAACCTAAACTTCTACTTAGTCCTCGTTAACCAATCCATCCTTGTTTTCAACATGAAAACACCCTTTGTATGTATACAAATGTATTTAAGGGGTTTGGAATGGTTACCTAGACTAAAATAGGTTCAAAGATGCTGAAATCAGGCCTTCCCAGCCAAAACCAGCAACTTGGATCGATTGAAGTTGGGTTCCAATCGATTGAACCTTTCTGAATCGATCCACTGATCGATTCAGACTCCCGATCGATCGGTGATCGATCCAGCGAGCTTCTGCGGGAATTGCCGTTTGAATCGATCCATGGATCGATTCAGAACTCAATCGATCCATGGATCGATCGAGACTCGATAGTTGCTGAAATTCCATTTCAGTCAACTTCAGAAACCCCTAGAAAATTCTACAAAAATCCAAAAATTATGAAATTTCGTGTAGACATTATTTAGGGCGTTTACTATCACGGAAAAATAGTTTTCTATGAAAATACTTCATATTTTCAATGATTGACACAAACTTGAAAACTTGCAAAAACTTTAGTGTTTTCTTCAAATTTGTGTTTAACTATTCAATGGTGATTACTATCAAAAGATAGCCTTCACCAAGGTTTTTCAAAAACATTTTAAAAACATTTTCAAAACCAATATCCCATCACATTCCTTGGGCTTAATGCACATGACTTGTACATTAGCTTTCCCAATGATGGGAAAACACATAACTATGTGTTTTGATGAATTTAAAACTCAAAGGAATGCACTAAATCAACATCTTGAGTTTTGTTCATCATCCTAACATCTCACTTGTATCTAATGTGCACTAAACCACATACAAGTCACCTTATTGTCTTTGTGAGATGTAGATTTTGGTTTTTGCCCTAATCTAGGGATCATGCATATCTATCTAGGCATTTTAGAAATATTAGACATCCACCTAGAATGTCACTTGTTAATAAGGGTTGTTAAATGCCATTTGTCCTTAATTACAAGGGAATTAAACTAATGCATGATAATGTTATGGCATACATCAAAATAAAATAACTTTCAAAAGAAAGATTCCTATAATTACATGATATATGAATGTCATGACATGGTATTTTTGGATTTTTCATAATAAAACATGAATGCAAAAATAGACATTATGTCATGGCATATGATGGGCAAACAATCATGGCAAGGTTTAGCATAAATAAAATATACCTAGATTAACTATCTAAGTATCCTTAAAGTCTTAGCTAAACTTATGACTTGAACCTAGATTGCCCTAAAGTGCTTCAAGAAAATGCCAAAACCTAAATTGGCATTTCTAATTTTCTTGATTAATGTATGCCAATTGAAAATAAATATGTCCTCAAATGTTGGCATATTTCATTTTTCCACAAGAGTAGCACTTTTAAATTAAGGCTTAGTTTTTGCCTTTAATTTCCTAAGAACATACCAAAATCCCAACTTGGTAGTTCTTATGCTTTCTCAAATTTGTGCCACTTTAAAATAAAATCAATACTTCTCCAATTTGGCACATTTTACTCTTTCAAGGAGTAAATAATAATTCCATTTCATTTTCAAAGGTTAACAAACACCTTGAAAATGCTCCTTGAGTGTCAATTTCCTCAAAGTTGGGTTAACTACCCTTCTAATCGGAGTTGACACTCTCTAACCCATCTATGGGGTAGAGAAGATGCTCCTAGGAACCCAACACCTATTGGTGCTCCTTGGATGCTCTAGGTACTCACTAGGGATAACTTCCCTAGATACCTTCCTAGTGACCTTGTTGGGCTTCTTAGAAGCCTTGGTCACATTTTCTAGGTCAACTCTAGGGATAGCCTCCCTTGTAACCTTGTTCGTGACTTTCTTAGACTTCTTAGAAGTCTTAGTCACTTTGGTTGCAAAGATACTTCTAGGGATATCTTCCCTTGTATCCTTGACTTGACCTCTAGACTTAGGATTCGTTCCATAACTATATGGAACCCTATGATAACTAGGCACATCCTTCTTAGCTTTTGGTTTGTATCCCAAACCTTTATGGCCATTGGATGGCTTTGATTTTCCTAAACCTAAGTTATGCTCACTTTGCCCTAATAGGATATTTTCCATCATTTTTAGGGTCTTCTCCATTTTATCAAGTCTTGACCTCAAGACTTGATTTTCTCTCACTAAGTCCTTAGTATTTGATCCATGAGCATTTTTGTTTCTAGGCTTGTATCTTAAATCCTTAGAGTTATCGCCTAGGTTTTTACCTACATTCCTAGCCTTAGGGATAGTAGTTTTGGCATGTAGGGCCACATGCTTTTCCTTAAAGCCCTCATGCTTCCTATTCTTATGGTAAATCGCATTAAAATGATAAAAATTTGACCTAGCATCCTTTTTACCATTTTGCAAGGGAATAGGCTCAATGAAAGTTACCTTCCTTTTTACCTTGGAGGCTCCCCCTTGACTAGTGCCTCCTTGAGCCTTGACCATCTTCTTCCCCTTGGGGCATTGACTTCGGTAATGCCCTTTTTGTTGACACAAGAAGCACACAATGTGCTCCTTGCTCTTCTTTGTCCCGGGGGTGGTCTCCTTGAGCTTCTCCTTGCCCCTTTTTGCCATTTGGCCCTTCTTCTTGGCTAATTTAGGGCACTTGCTCTTGTAGTGCCCATGTTCCCTACATTCAAAGCATATAATATGATTTTTATTATTAATTGAAATATTTATACCTTTGCTTGTAGGGGTGGCATCTTTTTCTTTGGATCCGGAGGTAGAAGCTTCCTCTTGATTGGACCTTGATTCTCCTCCATTTGATTTTTCTTGACTTGTGGAGGTAGAATCTACTTCCTCCTCTTCGTCTCTTGACCCGGATGTAGAAGCTTCTCCTTCTTCTTGATCCGGCGTCACCAAGGATTGCTCCCCCTCAATCCTAGAGGTGGAGGCTTCATCATCTTGAATATGAAACAAGGAGTATGCTCCCTCCTTGTTCCCTTCGGTGCATTCCCTTGAGGATGAAGCTTCTTGGATTTCCTCTTCTTCGGAGGTTGAGCATCTCTCAACCTCGGAGTCCTCCTCTTGGTCTTGATCCAATGAGTCGCCCTCTTTGGATTCTCCTTGATTTGATACAGTGAAGGGGATCTCATGAATTCTTGCCAATTTGCTCCAAAGCTCCTTGGCATCTTCAAACTCTCCAATTTGTTCCAAGATGTTGCTTGGCAATAAATTGACCAAAAGCTTGGTCACTTTGTCATTGGCCTCACATCTTTGGATTTGGTCTTTGCTCCACTTGCTCCTTTTGAGTACTTTGCCCTTGGAATTTGTGGGAGCTTCAAAACCTTCCATGAGAGCAAACCATTGCTCTATCTCCATCATAAGAAAATTTTCGATTCTTGATTTCTAAGAATCGAAGCTTGTAGATGAATATGGTGGAGCCACCCTTGTGTCAAATCCAAGTCCATCTTGGAATTGCATCTTGAAGTTGAGCTTGATAAAATCTTGAACTTAAAGAATTTGCTCCAACTTCTTCACCCTCTAGCTTTTCTTGTTATGCTTGACCCTTCCGGCGATGATTCCGGTGAAGAGCGGCCTCGCTCTGATACCACTTGTTAGGACCAAAAGTAGCTAGAGGGGGGGTGAATAGCTCGTCTCGCTCGCTCGGTGCTCGGCGTTGCTTGTTCCTTCAAAGATGTGCAGCGGAAAATACAGAAACAAACACACAACGCTAACACGGTTGGTTTTACTTGGTATCCACCTCACAAGAGGTGACTAATCCAAGGATCCACACCAACACACACACCCTCCACTAAATAAAACTCTCCTTTGTGGTAACTACCAAGGGCGGAGAAGCCCTACAATACTCAATACAAGAAGAGAGGGAAAGGATACAAGAAATACAAGCTTACAAGCTTACAATGAGTACAAAACCCTAACCCTAGCTTCTCTTCTTGGCTTTGATCCGCCTCTTGACTTGGAGAGCTTCCAAGATCCTTCAAGAACTGGCGATCTGAGCTTTGTGAGCGCTGTGGAGGAGTTGGCGAGAGCTCTGGAGTGAATCGGAGAACTAACTCCTACAGCCATCGAACGCCTGCAGCTATAAACGATGTCAACGGTCGGATCCCGATCGATTCGAATGTTCCCAATCGATCGGGGAGGCTTTGGATCGATCCACGGATCGATCCAGAGCGCCTCTGTGCTCTGGAAACGCGCCTGGATCGATCCACGGATCGATCCAGTGCTTATCGCGCGAAGCAGCCGCGTCCCAATCGATCCACTGATCGATTGGGACCTCTGGATCGATCCACGGATCGATCCAGAGGCTCTCTGTTCGCTGGGACAGATCTGGATCGATCCACTGATCGATCCAGAGCCTGGATCGATCCACTGATCGATCCAGCACTTGATTTTTGCCCAAAACCAAGTCCTAAAACCTCCCAAACCAACATCCGGTCAACCTTGACCTGTTGGTATGTCATGCCTAGCATCTAGTCACTCCCTTGACCTGCTAGGACTCCCTTACCAAGTGTCCGGTCAATCCCTTTGACCCACTTGGACTTTTCTCTGTGCCAAGTATCCGGTCAATTCCTTTGACCTACTTGGACTTTTCTTTCATGCCAAGTATCCAGTCAATCCTTTGACCTACTTGGACTTCCCAGCACCAGATGTCCGATCATCCTTGATCCATCTGGATTTTCCCTTGCCTGGCTTCACTCACCAGGACTTTCACCTAGCTTCACTCACTAGGGTTTTCCATCTGCCTAGCTTCACTCACTAGGACTTTCACCTGGCTTCACTCACCAGGATTTCCATCTGCCTAGCTTCACTCACTAGGACTTTCACCTAGCTTCACTCACTAGGGTTTTCCATCTGCCTAGCTTCACTCACTAGGACTTCCTTCTGCCTGGCTTCACTCACCAGGACTTTTCTTCTGCCTAGCTTCACTCACTAGGTCTTTCCATCTGCCTAGCTTCACTCACTAGGTCTTTCATTTTGCCTAACATCCCAGTTAGGACTTCCCAGTCAAGTATCCGGTCAATCCCTTTGCCTACTTGACTCTTCTTCAATCAATATCTTATTGTCAAACATCTAAACCCAAACCAAGACTCAGCTTGGTTACCCAGGTCAACCTTGACCTGAGGGATATTGCACCAACAAAGGAGACGTGCAACATTTCTAAGGGACCAGAAGCTGGAGTGGAAGCTTGCTAGAGGAGAAGGCCGAAAGTTAGGTTCAAATTTTTATTTGCGTTTCATATCTAATTTGTTATTTTGGCAGCGTCCTCAAATTGTTTTTAATTTGTAGGTTTATGACTATTTTATCCCTGGTAGTCGTGCTACTAAAATTGATTACGCTCCCCCAAACACATAATCTTACATGCATGCATCATATAGAGGCTAACTGCATGTATAGAGAGATAGTCTTATGTATTAGTCATTATTTCAAAAATTAATAGTCATTCGTGATTTATCTCCTCCGTGTTGATCCTGAGATGGATTAATGGGGGCATTGGGGATGAACATATTTATCTTTTTACCACCATGTATAAAGAGATAGTACCTACTTAACTAAACAGAATCTGAAAATCACTAAAAATACAGACGGATGTATAGTTTTATGGGGGGAAATATATAAAACTTGAATAAAAGCCAGAATGTTATTTATTTTAACTAAAAGGAAAGAGCATTCAGGGTAAACTTATTACAGTATTGCAGCGTCATGTTTCCTTTACTTGTTTATATATGATTTTCCCCGTCTTTATTTTGGTATCTGGAGATGAATCACTCTCATTTTGATCGTCAAAAGAAAGTTAAAAGGTTGAAAGAAAAGGCACAGTACAGAGAACTTTGAAACCCTTGTTGTATTTGCATGTCAGCGCATTTTTTTTCTTTAGTTTGTGCCCATAATTCCACATGCGCACACGAACATAAAGCTAGCAATCCAATTGGGACCCCGGTTTGCCTTACTTTTGTGGGTTTTTTTTTCCTTTTCCTTTTTTTGTTTTCTTTTACTTTATCTTTAATTTTATTTTTCCTCCAGATTAATTAAAGAGGGAAAAGCAAGGCGAGTCGAAACTAAAAATGGAAAAAGGATTCCCACTCAGGCGACTCGAGGTCTGCTATCTTTTATAAAGTTCTCTAAATCTTGCCTTTTGTTCTTGTTTTTTTTTTTTATAAAATTGTGATCCTAGATTTGTATGAGCAGCTAAATAAGTATTCTATTTAAAATTTTAGGCCAATCAGTTTGAACTATTAGAGTGCATTTGGTACATAAGAATGGAATGAGAAGATGGAATAAAAATGATTTATTCTCATATCAATTTAAATTTAATATTTCGATGGCTAATTTGAGGAAGAACAATGCATTCCAGTACTTAACAAAAAAAAAATTCATGAATGAAGACTGAGCAAGCCAGCTGGGATCGATGAGCTAATCAAGTTGGGTGAGTAGGATAGGTTGACTGAGTTGGGTGGATTGCATGGGCTATACTACAACCATCGCTAATCGGTCCGCTAAAGAATTTAGCGACTGATTTTTAGCCAGTCACCCTGATTTTAGTCGCGAACAATTAGCTAAGTGATTGATTATTATAGCAAAAGATGAATACGTTCGCCCCTAGCGCCTCCGTCAACCTGTCCCAGGGTCAACACGGAGGATGTAAATCACGGACGACTACTACCCTTTGGAATAATGACTAGCACATAAGGAAGGTATTTACCTTGGCTTTGCTGAGATTCGAACCCCAGACTTTATTATGGCAACACCTCATGTGCTAGCCACTAGATCCATCCGAGAGGGCCGCTAAGTGATTGATTATGAAAGGCACATTGGATGTGTCAATTGGATTGGTTGGTCAAGCAAGAAAAACTAGTGAGATAGGTAAGATTGATCGAACTAGTTGTGTGAAACATGTCATTTAGGCTAGCAAGCCCATGGCCCTTGGTGGGCTAGATGTTATAGATGAGTCGAATGGGTCATTATGTAGAGCAACTCAATTCAATTGAGTAGGTTGGTCAGGTTGAGTGAATCATAAGTCGTGCGAAAGATAGCTCGGTCAAGGTTTAGGCAAGTGGTTGGTATAATCAAGCGACACGATTAGTAGAGACTAACAAGACTAGGTGAGTGGCGAGTTGTGCTTACTTGATTGGGTTAGTCAGATTGAGTGTCTAGCCAAGTCAGTTAATTTTGGCTGGCTGAGATGGCTAGTAGGCTAGTGAGCGAGTCAAGTCAAACAACTTACATACCAAGTAGACCTGTCTAGACTAGCATGCGATTGGCTAGGTGGATTGGTTATATCTAGTGGGCAAGGTCTGGGCGAGCTAGGTGAACTAATTGGGTTAGATAGCTCAGTAATATAATTCAATTTACTATCAATTTTAATTTGAATCAACTAACCAATGATTTAGTCGATTAAAGTGAGCTGAGTCTATTAGATGCAGTTGATTGACTAAAATAATTGACTTTCTATTTATTTTGAGTTGATTGAATAATTGACTCAATTTGAAATTCAAAGAATATAACAATTGAGTGGATTTCATCGATTTGAGCCAATTGACAAGAGTTTGGAGTTGATCCGGATGGAATTGAGTTTAATGGTATTGTTATTTAGTCATCTAAAATTATGATTACCCTGATGATAAGTTTCATATTTGGGATATTCATCTTCCTGTCTATCCATCATGTGGAATCTTATGAGTCGAGTAGATCTGTTAGGCCATTGACTAAGCACTCACAATAGAATAATAGCTCATGTAATTAATAAAGAATTTAAGAAGCAAAAGAGTTAAACCTAAATTCAAGCATTTCATGTGTGATGTTATTAGATTATTGCAACTAAAGGAAGGAGGAAGATAGAATAAAAAAAATCCCTTTTTCATTGATTTCGTTTTCTTTTTTTAGTTGTTATAATGTATTTAATTTAGGCTGACTAATTCTGTAGTTGATCAGCTCGACTCTTTAATTTATCAAAATTGGGACTTGATCCTTAGATAACTGATAAGGTGGTGCATCCTAATCCTTCTCTGGAAGAGGACAGCTTGACCTTTAAACACTCGGAGATCTGACAAGCCACAATGCCAACGTTGTGCTCCAGGTTTGCAACAATTCAATTCATGTTCATGATCAGCAAACACTTGATTGTTTCTATCTGACCAGAGAATCCATATAAACTGCCAAATTGCCAGTGCAATCTCGCAATCAATTTTGTTCCTTTATATGAGCAGTATGCGTTGAAGGACCATTTTCATCAGATTCTGCACAGGCAACCCAGATATGTCGTATCTAGCAATATCTCAACGATGAAAAAGGTGGACACAGGATGATTCCTCCTCATTTGTGCACAAAGGCCACAGGGTGGTACCAATGGTGTTAACTTTATTGTTCAGAGCTAACCGTGTAAAAGCTTTCACTTCATTGACACCAAGGAATTCCAACCATTGCTCGCGAAAAGGCTACAGACTCTTCAGTCTGTTTGCAGGCACTTTAGAAATAAGTTAACAATTAATGGTATTTCTAGACCTATCGATCTGTTTGGTATAACCATTGAAGATCTTGAGTATATGATCAGAATCACCAGATAAAACCTGATCACCATGCTGTAACTGAAACTGTTCATTTTGCAAGTGCATATTCTTGTGAAGTTCAAGAAAATACGGAAAAAGAATCTATTTGTTTTCAAACCTGAGTATATACTTCTTCATAGGATAAATAATTGAACTGTAAAGTTTGTTTTCGAAAGTAGTAAAGTATCTCTACCTCGGTATGCTAAATCTTTCTCTTCCTTAATTAAGCTGGATGCTCGCATTAATGTACCAGATTTTATTGTTTGAAGCTCAGTAAATGCATGGGCTTCCACAGTACTGCAACATCTGTATACACATCATTAAATGAAGGCCAGAATTTTGGGGAACATTAATGCTCATTTATCAGCCTTAACTCATTCTTCGATTCGTGTGTGCTCCATCTCTCAGATACAATCATATTTAAGTAAAGCAAGCTTCTCAATATGACCCATAGAATTTCTAGTTTTATCAAGTATTGAAAGGAAAATATATGAAACTCGTAGAGTAAAAATGTTTGTTTTTTTTCTTGTATTAGTTGCTGAGATAAGTGGAGAATATTGATCAGATTTAATTTTCTTATGATTCAATTGATGCGAAGGGCTGCAAATGTTTAATAATTAATTAAGTTTTTTATTATTGATTATTTGATAAGTTCACGAGAAGTTGCCTCGAGAGCGATCGATTACTTTGGAGAATGGTCGATCAAAACTTAGGGGGTTTGTGTTGAAAATGGGTTGGGTAATCAAAAGCCTAATTCAAGCATTTGAAAGGTAAGATATATTTTCCAGTTTGCATATATTAATCCATATTTCTATCAAATTAAAGGTAAAAATTACTCATACTCAATGTAAGATTTGGATCACATGATGGCAAAAAGACGAATGTGCTCGCTCTCAACACCCCCGTCAATTCGTCCCAGGGTTAACACGGAGAAAGTAAGATTTGGATCACACGCGGATATATGCGTTGACAAATGTGTTCATTAATTTTCATGCAAAAAATCATAAATACACTGTTAGCATCGGGGACTCAAATAGAAGGGGTGAAGAGGTACAAACATCGAAATAGAAGTATTTTGATTGCTATTGCAAACACAATCCTTAAAACTTTGATCCTATTTTTGCATCTTGATGACCCATTAGATGAGTCACTAATTTAGTGATCGAATTAATATTTCGGTCAATAGATGATAGAATTTATTTCGATCGTTATTTAGTAATCAAATAATATTTTGGTTACTAAATCAGCAATCGAATCATATTTCAGTCGTTAAATTAGTAATCGAAATATATTCTCGATCGCTAATCTAGCGATAGTGAATAATTGTAAGGTTTGATCCTTATACATTTTTTTTGGGTAAAAAAAATATCTTGACTTTAGGGATAAATTAGCGATCAAAGTATATTCTGGTCGCTAATTTAGCGACCGAAATATTATTTTGGTTGCTAATTCGGATAATGAATAATTGTATGGTTTAGTCTTTGTAAATTTTTTTGTGTAAAAATAAATATATGATTATAGGGCTAAATTAGTGATCAAAATATAATTCGGTTGCTAATTTAGCTCTAAATTCATAAAATCAACCCGACGGGTCTCTCCCTCACCTCGAACCGAAATACCTCCAAACCCTTCCGATCTTTGGTGTGATCCTCTCTAGAATGATCTCCTCTTCGGCTCTGGTAAGCTTCTCTGCCTCTCCTCTCCTCTCCCCTCTTGACGTTGCAAGGAACAGCGGATCTTGCGGTCGTCGTCTTAACCATGGCCCAATCGCAGCCTCGCTGCAGGGTCGGGCGCGAGGCTAGCCGTGCGGTTCGTCGCGAGCTTGGCCCCGGTAGGTCAGCGTGAGGCTAGCCACGTGGCTCATCACGAACTCGGCCCTACTGGATGCGGGTCTGGCCACGTGGCAAGCTCAGCCTTGGTTGGTCGCGACCTCACCTTTGGGATGCCATGACATCAGCTCCAGATAGCTGCGACATCGACCCTAGATGGCTGCAACATTGACCCTGGACAACCGCGACCTCAAGCCTGGCTTGAGCTAAATCGGCCGAAACTGAGCCATAGGCATAATGTGATGCAACAAGAATTTTTTATATATAATTAATTAATTACTAGATCCATTTCATAATTAGGGCTAACATAATAAGTAGTATATTGAAAGAATTTCATTCTTGTATTTAAGACATTATGTAATGATGCTAATTTTTTTATTTTTTTTGTTATCTTCTAGTATATTACATTTTCTGAGCACTTATATATCTCCAACTCGTTTGATAGATCACATATTTCAGTGGTGCTATTTCTTTTGAGGTTCAAACTTCATATTTATTTAGTTTAAGTGCTATTGATAGTATTATATTTTAATGATTTAATTAAGTTTATGTTATAATTATATGCATGTTTAGCTTTACACAATCAATAATGTTATAAATTTATTTCTTTTTAAGTTACAATGTGTATGAATAAAATTTAGATGTATAATAGGATAGAAAATGAGTTTATTATTGATGAATTTTTTTGATGAAATTGAAGAGTTTACAAACTTTACTAAACTTCATCCAAACTATATAGATGACAATAAACTATATTGTTTATATAATCATTGCAAATGTTAAAATATAACTTTTTATAATGAGGATACTGTGAAAATATATTTATGTAAAAATAGATTTGTTCTAAATCATTACTGATGGATCAAAAAGAAGTGATAAAGGGGGGATATCGCTCGTTAAAGCTTTTTCTTTGTATCTTAAAAACAATAAGAGTGCAACGGAAAATAATAAAACTCGTTAAGTTACTTGGTTCGGAGCATATGTCGACTCCTACTAAAAAATCCACGATTCTTGATCGCACCGACGGATAATTCACTATAACTCTTCTTTTCGAAACCTTCAGAATGAAGCAATTTATACAAATGAAAAGATAGTAACACGCTACTATCTTTTAGAAAGTAAAACAATGCAAGCTTAACTAAAAATTATACCGATAATAGGTAGGAGATGAAGCTCTGTTGGCACTTCTTGATGAACCAGCTTGCTTGTGAAGATGAAGCACATAGTAAGAGCACGAACAACTGTTTTGCATAGAAGATGAGTAGAAAATCAATGCTGGAAAACCTTGTTTCGGCTTGGATCTCAAGTATCCCTTATATAAGCCTTGTTTGATTGACCGATAAACTGTTCAGTCGACTGATCCTCCTATCGGTCGACTAAACCCCTTGCTTTCCTTCTTCATTGAGATTTAATATTTGCATATTTATGAACATTTATTGTTTGGTCGATCGATCCCCTTGATCGGTCGATCGATCTGTGCAGTTTCCCTGTTTGTTGAGATTCTTACGTCCGGTCGACTAATCAGCATGACTTTCACATTTGCTTCTGTGTGATCTCATCTCTGTTTGAGTATATACTAAAAGCCTAGCTTTTGTAAACATTTATTTGAAATAAAAGAATCACATTGGTCAAAATTTACATTTATTTGTTAAATGTAATTGTTCAATTAATTTATATAAGTAGATAACATGGTGTGTGGTGTCACACTCAGAAGATCATGTTGTCGGTTCTTTATAAATTATAAACAGTTGCTCACGACTAAGATGGAAAGGAACAAACCATCAGAATAATCATAGTATAATTAAGTATTAGTCTATTTTTATTAATAAATTACACTGGTACACTCTAAGTGTATTGAGTAGGACCATTTTAGGTAAGCTCTTTTTGTATTGACTTAATAAAAGAACTAGACCTTAGTTATTATGGAAGTGTGTGCTCTTAATCCTAATATAATAACAAGCACATATATTTAATATTTATTTCTTTGACTTATCAAAGGGTGAGGTTTAGCTCGATAAATCAATATGCCCGATAAGTTGGGAAATGATATTACTTATAGTGTGTGTTGTTGATTATAGAAGGAATCTGTGTCCTAGTTATTTAGGTTGAGAATGTCCCTAAGAGGAGCTCATAAGGATTGTCATGTTAAACCCTGCAGGTAAACTTAGTCCGACATGACAATGAGGTTGAGTGGTACTACTCTTGAAGTTAGATATTAATTAAGAAAGTTGTCAGTAACTTACTTAATTAGTGGACATTCGTTATCTTAAACACAGGGAGACTAACACACTCATGATAAGAAGGAGCCATAATGTAATTTGGGATTGGTGCGGTAGTGTGGTAATAACTCTCTAGTGGAATAAGTTATTATCGATGAACTTGAGTTGTGTGTTCGGGGTAAACACGGGATACTCAAGCTCATCGGAAGGCCAAAACTAATTTCTCCTCTAGGTCCCTGTCGTTGCTTCATTATAGCCTCAAATCCATCCAAATATAAAGCTCTTCTTGATGTCCAAGAAGGGGGCCGGTCCAATGCTTGGTGACCAAGCAAGGGTCGGTCACATCCTCTTCTATAGGGGTCGGCCCTTTGCTTGGTGACCAAGCATGAAGGGGCCGACCACAATAATTTAAAAGGGGAGGGTTATTTTGAATTTTTAAAATCTTCTATTTGTAGAAAACTATAAGTTTTAAAAGAGATATTTTAATTTTTAAAACTTTCCTTATTTGAATTAGGCCACATGTTTTAATAAAGAGTTTTAAAAGTTTTAAAACTTTCCTTTTTTAACCATCCTCATGGTTTAAGAAAAAAAAGGAAGATAAGTTTTAAAATTAAAATTTTCTATCATCATGTTAAAAAAGGAAATTTTATAAGAGAAGTTTTAAATTTTAAAACATGGTTTTAATTTTTAGAACTTTCCTTTTTTAACTCTTACTTTAGGAAAGAGAGCTTGTAAATTTTATAAGAGGATTTCTTTTTGTAAAATTAAAAAAAAAATATATTTCCTTTTTCCCTTGATGAGGTGGCCGGCCACCTTGTTTGGTGCTTTAGCAAGGGGCCGACCATAATTAAAATAAAAAAAAATCATCACAAAATTAATGTTGGTGATTGATTCAATCAAGAGGAAAGAAAAGGAAAAATAAAAAGGGAAAAGGAAAAACTAGAGGATGATTTTATTTTTTTTTAAAAAGTTTTTCCTTATTTGCCTTGGGCAAGTAATATAAAAGAAAGGGTGAGGAGGCCTCATGAGACACAATTCTTATTCTCTTGCTTGGAGACTCTCTTGGTGTGGCCGACCCTCTCCCTTCTCTTTTCCCTTTTGCTCTCTTCTCCTTGGTGGTGGTGGTGGCCGGATTTTAGAAGAAGAGGAAGAAGCTTTTGGGTGGTGTTCATCTTGGAGGATCGTCGCCCACACGACGTCCAAGGCGAGGTGAGGAATACGGTAGAAGATCTCTAGGTCATTAGTTTACAAAGAGAAGGTATAACTAGTAATTTTCTTCCACATCATACTAGTTATTTTCTTTGTAAGAATTCTAAATACAAGAGACAATTAGATCTAGTTTTTTGAATTAGTTTTTCGAGTTTGTGTTTTCTTCTTTTTCGAATTTGTGATTCGATTGTTATTTTTGGTTAACCTAGAGTTATTTAAGGAAATTAAATATTAGCTTTCCTTAAAAGGCTTTGTCTAGGCGGTGGTAGTTGCTCCCATATCCAAGAAGGCCATGTGCCTCGCCATGCAGTCCTGGAAGCCAATTTTGGAAATTAATATTTAATGGAATTAATAACATAGATGGATTTGAATCAATAGTGTTAAGTTCCGCTTGCGATTCAAATCTAAATCATTAAGAACAGATAAGTTAAATTTGGAATCAATGATGTTAAGTTCCGTCTGTGATTCCTAATTTAACTTCTAAAGAATACAATAGGTTATTTAAGGAAAGGTTCGACACTTGTACAAAAAATTTTTGTACCGTGGAACTGGTACGTTTTCCTAGGACTAACCAACAATCTCTGCCACATCATTCAGGTTCGATCGACCGATCAGATCGATTCCTACAAAATAGAGTTAAACAAATACTCTTGTAAAATAAAATTAGCACAGTAATTTATAATGCATGAGTAGTAAAGTAAGATTCATTGGTAGTAATGGACAGTAAACCTGTCTTGATCTCAACTTGAAAACCTACCGGGTTCTTTAGTTGGATCAACGACCTATGGTTGTTCCTTTCTAGAACACAACCTCACCATCGCTCCACTTCAGTTGCTTACCTCAACCTACTAGCCAAATATTGGTCATCCAGACCTGTTTGGACTTTACCGCTTAGCATCGAATCGGGTCACTAGGGCTTTCTCTAGATGTCAGGTCCTCCAAACCTATCGAGCTTCCCTACCAAGTGTTGAGTCCTCTCGACCCACTTCGATTTCCTGCCTAGCTTCCACGATCTACTAAGACTTTCCTGGTTGAATAAACATCCTGCACACTTAGTTGTCAGATCACAACAACACTTAACTTGAACATTTGACAATATCAAAACTTAGGTTCGATTTTGGTGCACCCTGCACCAACAATCTCTCTTTTTGATGTTTGGCAACCAAGGTTCATAGTTAAGTTTATAATATATGCAAAGATAGGTAAACAACTTAACTCTCCCTCTGAATTTAATAACTCTCCCTGAATTCACTATCTCTCCCCCTTTCACATGCATCAAAAATAAGAGAAATAACAACAAGTTTAAGGCAATCCAACATAAATTTTGGAGTTAATTTTGAAACCAAAGATTTCTAAGAAAGTATTGAAAATTTAAAAGAAAATAATGCCAAATGATTTAGTTTGAAAATTTTTCTCAAAAAATCTAATGAATAAATTTTGGAAATAAGAATTTTTAAACCGCTTAAAATATTCTACGAGTTTAATATTTAAAAAGAAAATTCTTGAAAGTCCTTTCAAAAATTTTTTTAAACAAAAATTTTTAAGGTAAAACAAATTTGAATGACAAAATTTTCTGAAAAAAATATTTTAAAAATTTTATAAGATTAAAGAGAAATTTTTGAAGTAAGAATAAAAGTTTTAAAGTCTCTAAAGTATTTAAAAATAAAATTTAGTTACAGTGAATAAATTTTTATAAAATATTTTTAAAATTTACTAAGTATTATACATTTGAAAATCTTGAAAAACAATTTTAAAGGAAAAATAGAAAAATTTGGAAACCAATTTGATAATTTTCTAAGTTATAAAGTTTTAAAAATTTGCAAATTAAATAATTTTTTAAAGAGAGTTTTGGAAAATATCAAGTATTTTAAAAAAAATTAAGAGTGTTAATTTTTAATGGATTTGAAATTTCAAAGGAAAAACATTTTGAAAGATTTTTTTTTTTAAAATTTAAAGTGATGGAATGCTTCCCCTTAAGTTGATAATTTCCTAAAAGTCTAAGTATGTTTTGAAAACTAAAAAAAATATCTTTATTTTGAAATGTCCAACCTTCATACTTATTTCACTACCATAAGATAGCAACTATTGAATCAGGTTGGTCAATGAGCTTTTAATTCTAACTAGTTTGTTACTAGTCATGTTACTCAAATTGATCAATGTATGTTGTTTAAAGTCCAGATTTATAATGATGTACTGATATAAGTATGTGAAATCTTAGGTTGAGTCCTAAGAATCTCACACTGTTCTACGTTTCATAATACACAAGTAAAGTATCCTAGTGTGCTTGTAAGATGTTGGCTACTAAAACTATAGGAGCATGCAATTTTACGGTAAGTCTTGGGCTACTTTATAAAGATAAAATTTTTAAAACTAATTTTGAAAACAACTTTTAAAAGGGGGAATTTGAAAATAGAATTTTGAAAAACTTAATAATACATTTTGAAAGGAATTGTAAAATCTATTCTATAAAAACATGTATAAAATAAAAGAAATAAAATACTGATTAAAAGTCAAAGCTATTAAGTATCAAATCAAAATATAACCATAGTCATAATGTCCAACTAGTCCAATAGTAAATACAGAAGGTCAAGCATCAGATAAAGTGCCTCAACATATCTACTCGTTTAGTTATATCCTGACAGAACTCTGCTAGCTACCCCTAAAATATAGTCTGAAGCAAGTTGAAACGACCAAAGATGTCGTCACGAAACTGACTGAATGAATCACTAGACTGTGGAGGAGTTATAGATGATGTCCCCTGGGCTGCATCAAAATATGGAGTCTGGGGAAAATCTAAGACCAACAGTGGAACAAAAGGCTCCTCAACAACTATAGGAACATCCTCAATATCAACCTCTTCCTCGGCAAGCTGAACATAACATGAATGAGTATGTTTGTAAACCATACCTTGATAACTAGTCTTAATCCTAGCCAAGGACATTTGACGGAGGCCAACTAGGTCAAAATCAGACAGCTCTATCAATTCCCCACACCCGACCCCTGTTACGTCATCGTAAGTGTACGGTTACATCGTCAGTACTATAAAAAGATATCGTATCCATAGGGACTGGTTATAATCACTAAAGATGTCTCAAAGCGAATTAGCTAAACAACCAAACAAGAATTACACGGACTAAGACAAAACTCGAAAATAGAAATAGAAAGGTAATGCAGGAAATTAGGTCTTATGGAGGTTCTAGGAGATTTGGTTTCTTTGTGATACTCATCAATGTAATATGGTCAACCAACCCTATCCTCAATTGTCATGCGTTTGCAAGAAGTTGTCAGTTATCTTCTGCAGAAAACACCGGCTAGGGACATTAATCTACACCTTAAGAAACTAAATAGAAATGATCCATATGAAGTTCGTTAATGGGGCAGCCCTGCCACGACGCCTCTCGATCATACAACATAGAAATTCATCACTAATCAATTCACATCAAGACATAGGGTACAACACATTCATCTATCCCCCTTCTTTGTAGATTCTTGCATCACCCTTCAAGGTGATCCCCTAAATGTCCGTTAACGGGGCATCCCTGCCGCGACGCCCCTCGGTCATACAATCTAAGGAATTCCTCTACAAGATCCACAAGACTTACAAACATTCAATCAAGAATGGTAATTAGATCCAAACACAACAATCCACATAAGATTGAATTGATACAAAACATAACAACATCATTGAAACAAGAAGTTGACAAATCCTTGAATTCATACATCAATTCACATCACAAATACTCCCTCTATCCTAGAACAAGGAGATCTACTCCATGAAACAAGAGAAAAGAACCGAAGACAAGATGATCGTAAACATTTCAATCTCAATCAAGAAGATAAAGAAGAAATACTTATCTAAAGATGACGAGTGATCTTCGGAATCAATCCGTGCTACCGGAGTCAAATCTTGGATGGAAACCCCTTGAAATTGCTAGATCAATGCCCAAAAGGTGAAGGAAAGCCTTAAGATTGGATCTCCCCAAAGGGAGAGCCTCCCTTCTTTCAAAGGAGGAGAAACCCTTATATAGAGCAGGGGGTTTGGGAGCCACACGACCCGTGGCACGGTTGTGTGAATCTCACGCGGCTTTGCCTACTTCCCTCTCGGCCAGAGTCACATGGCCTTGTGACTCTCACACGACCGTGCCATGCTTTGTCTCTGGCTAGCTTGCACGACCGTGCAGATCCACACGGCTTAGCCAATCCTTGTCTCTGGAAGTGTCACATGGTCGTGTGGCACACACGACCTGCCAGTGCTTTAGCTTTGGAAAGGTTGCATGGTCATGTAGATCTACACAGTTGTGTTATGGAATTGCTTCAGGGATGACACGGTCGTGTGAATCCACACGGCCATGTCATGCTTCTCCTCTGTTGATGCTGCACGAACTGTCTGCTCCACACGACCAAGGTCATTTTCCCTTGGCATGGCCATGTGGCTCACATGGCTGATGTTGTCTTCCTTCACTTGCTTGTAGAGTTGGCCACGAATATCAATTCTTCTCTAAATTTGACTCCTGTAGATAGAAAATGCACACGAGTAGATCTCCGAACAAAGAAGAGTAAATATGCTAAAAGTAAAGCAAGGAGTATGAGAATGCATAGATAGAGCATGTGTATAACATGTGAATGTGCGTCAAAACATACTAAACAAGTGTATACAACTACGCACATCACATCCCCAGACTTAAACTTTTGCTTGTCCTCAAGCAAAATGCCGCAATCTAGATTCATATGTTCCATAATGCATCATAATCCCTAATGCACTTTCCTATCTCTATCCAAAAGTTTCATTGATAAGCATGATCATGGAAATAACTCAAGTATGACTTAAGCATAAGTCTCTTTATGCACAGTGCAAATAAGTGACATAAACCCTTCAAGTTTCAATCTTCATCCTTGTCAAGTTGTCATCCAATTGAGTTCCTAATGTTTCTGGTGATAGACACTTATCTACCACACACTTGGTTAATATTTCTCAATCAACCCAAGGTCTCAAAAGCGTGCTCGATATCAAGAGAATCATAGCAATTATTTCCTAGTAACCTAACTCAGTCTCAAAGGGGTAACTTGCTAGTTTCAACTCACGACAACTATTTTTTATATCCCTTATTCAATATTTTTTTTCATTTCCTTTTTGCTTTTTTTTTTTCATTTTTTTTTCTAAGTGATTGCAAGGTACAACACTTAAATACAAATGTACATAAGCACAAATGTTGGGATATTTTGATTTTTCTAAATGAGCTTACATTCGAGCCTCATCCAGTAACCAAAATGAAGTTTAAGAAATCACCATGGAAACCAAGTACTAAACAAATAGGATGAATCATGACTATTTCAATGATATCAACTATTCAAGCTCAAGTAATGTGAAAGTAAAATCCTTAAGGTTAATCCAAATCTCAAACTTATCTCCATACGAAACTTAGCTCATATCATGCTACTTAAGATAGAGAAAAGAGGTACACTAAACATACCAGCATCATTTACAACATCATGAATCAAGATAAAAAATGTGCTAATAATTTTTGCTTTTAGACAAGAAAGCATAAAAGTGAAGATTGATGTTATCAATATGTATGCCACAATGTTTCAAAAGGCAATCAAATGAAAGTCAAAAACAAACTCAAGAAACCAAACAAACAAAACAAAATACATAATGAAATAGAAAAACTAAAAAATGCATAGAAAAATCAGGTTGTTGTAAACACCCCCCAGACTTAAACTTTTCATCATCCTAATAAAATCAATATGGTGGTGGAGGAGGAGGTGGGGGTCTATGTGGACGATCAATAGGAAAATTAGAAAAACCCGGAGTCTCACTCAGGAACTTATGATATTCATAGAGGGCATCCACTTGTTGACTAGTAACACTCATGCCCTGCATGAATTCTCTCATCCTAGCTTGATCAATAACATAGTCCTAAACAAACTCGGCCACTTAACCTTGAAAATTCCTCGTAAATTGAAAATGATCTTGCACCTCTCTAAACTAATCATCTGATAAAGTAAAGCGACCCTCCAACATTACTCGTTGGGCCTCCTGCTTCTCATGAAGCGAGTCTAGAGATGCAAAAAAATAAAAAAAATCAAATCTGGACTGACCTGTACTATAGGTGAAAGAATGCCTAGCAGGTTCCGGATGTCTGGAGGGCTGCTGGTGTCCAGATGACGAGGGCTCAAGGTGGGGCTTACTGTTCTCAAATAAAGAAGGAACATTCTCAGGATCTACATCAGTGATTACCCAATTAGCAGGGTTGTGAACAGAAGTCCGCTCGGGATAAGGAAGGGGTAGTGGAAAACCATCCCTCCTAGGACAAAGTCATTCTCATCCCGGTAAAACATTTTCATAGCAAGACATGCATCAATATCAATCATATTATTGCCATGAATGATCTCTAGTTCATCTATATCATAGCCCAAATTTATAGCTACTTGAGTAATCAAACCACCAAAAATAATCAATCCTGAGGATGCCTTCCCGGCTCTCACCAAGGTTTGTAAAAAATGTAAATCGGAATCAAAATCAACCTTATGTAACATATCCCACAAAGCATAAAACTCCACTTTTCTAACAACTCCATTGCTTTCCCCTCTACCAAAAATAGTTTTATTCATAACTCGATGTAAGTACCTAAAAATGGGATTTTACATATGGGAAGCTTTAGCTCTAAAGGGCTCATAAGATTGATCCAAACTAGTAATTGAATTCCAAAAATGATTCCAATTGAATCTTGAGTCAAACCTGTTGGAACCCCAAGGTGTTTTGATGTGATCAAACAAGTTAAGGTAGGTCATGCGTTGTCTAACCCTTGTGTCTAAGTGTACAGGAGCTTAGGAACACATGAAGTCGAGCGGAAGGCGCGGCTAGTGAGAAGGATGACACGGGGAGAGAGTCGACGGGCTCGGTGCGTCCAAGGGATGAGGTGACCGCAGAAGAGTACACCGGTGGACGAGAAGAACGTGTGCGGCATTCGAGGGACGAGAAACCGGGAAGGAAGGCTGCTCAAGGAAAAGGCCGGAACTTGGGTTCGGGTGAGCCCTATTCCGGATGGCCGAGATCACCCAAGCTAGTGGAGCCGGAGCGAACAAGACCCGGACCGAGACGAGCTGAACCGGAAACGAAAAAGTCAACATCTGTTGACTTTAAGGCTCGGGGCGCCCGGAACCATTCCGGGCGCCCGAAAGTGGATTTTGACCAGGATCAAGGTTTGACTCGATCTGAACATTGGACGATAAAATTTATCCCCCCAGGGCGCCCGGAACCTTCCAGGCGCCCCGACCAAGGCTATAAATATAGCCTTGGTCCAGAAGCTAATCAATTCATTGAGAACAATAACTTGTAATCAATTCTTTCATTTCTACTTTTTTGGCTGTGCTCTCAACACTGTAAAGAGGCTACTTCCCCCAAAAGAGATCGTTAGATAGTGAGCTTACTTTCCTTGGATTAGCAATCCCCTGATTGCAAACCAAGTAAATCCTCTGTGTCTAATTTTTATTTATTTAGTCTCTGCTTTTTTAATTACAAGTTCTTTTAAATTAGTTGAATATCCGAGAAAGGTATTTGGTTTATTTTTTGTAGGGCAATTCACCCTCCCCTCTTGCTGGCCTTCAAAGGGACCAACAAGTGGTATCAGAGCAAGGCACTTTAGGAGGACTAATCGTCGATCGAAGCAGCAAGATGGCCGGACCAAGCATCGTTCCACCAAAATTCGAGGGGGACTTCGCAGACTGGAAGCGACGTATGGAGGTATTCCTAAGAACTGATTTTGAAATTCAGTTTATTATGAAGTATGGTTTTGTAGCTCCGATGAATCAAGATGGAGAAGAAAAAGAAGAGAGTCATTGGACAAAGAAGGAGCAGAATGAGTCTGTAGCGAACAGCCGTGCGGAATATCACCTGCTGAGCGTGTTGCCACCTCAAGAGGTCAACCGCATCGGAAGCTATTCATCTACCAAAGAACTCTAGGAGAAGTTCCTGGAACTCCACGAAGGCACGTCCGAAGGGAAGCTCGCTAGAAGAGACATCCTTCGGAACAAACTGATGAACATTCGTCTGGAAAATGGTGAGAAGGTAGCCGGTCTACATGCGAAGGTAAAAGAATTAATTACTAGTCTCGAGAACCTCGGTGAAATGGTAATAAACTGGGACACCATACGCTACACACTCAATGCATTTCCTTGAACTCCGGAGTGGACATCAATCGTCGACGCCTACTATATTTCAAAAGACCCGGAGGTAAGTACTTTAAAAGAGTTGTTTTCTACTCTTGAGTTACATGAAACTAGGTGTGCAGCTACAACAAAAGACTCAAGTCAGATAATGGCGCTGAACGCAACCAAGAAGGATGAACCCGAGTCAGACTCCGAAGAAGACTAAGAATCATATATGGTAAGAAACTTTAAAAAGTTTTTTAGATCTAATAAATTTAAAGAAATGCGGAATAAAAAGAATCCAAGAAATAGAAGAAAAGTACGTTGCTACCAGTGTCAAAAGGAAGGACACTTAAGAGAGGATTGCCCATAACTAAAGAAGGACAAAATGAAGACACCCAAGAAACACATGAACCTAAAAGCCACTTGGGACGACACTTCATCATCTGAGTCCGAGATTCAAGAATATGCTGGGATAGCACTGATGGCAAGCTATGAAGGGCAAAGTACATCAGAACCCAGCATCAATGAAGAGGGAGCGACCTCAGATGAATGCAGCGAAGCAGGGGGAGATTCATGCTTCAAGTCTGATATGGTAAGTGAGGTATGCCTCTTACCCCCTGATCAACTTTACTTTGGTATTAAGGCAATGGCAAAATCCATGTATAAATTAGAAAATAAAAATATTAAATTAGAAAATGAAATTTTAGAAACAAAAAGAATTTTGGCAAAATCATATCTTATAGAGGATTTTGATAAATTGAAAATTGAAAATGAAAAACTAAAAGAAGAAATAGAAAGATTAAAAAAGTCTAATGGTTCAAATATTTCTACTTTTAGAAATTATAAAGGTTTAAATTGGTATTACAGATTTCACCAAAATCAAATTAGAAAAATATCAAAGTCCTATGTACCTAGAAAATATTTAATTAACCCTGTAGGAAGGAACCTCTATTGGGTTCCAAAAACCTATTTAATTTAAAATTAAAATTAGACTTAGCATTTTCAGCAAGGAAATTAAACAACTATTTATTTATGAGGCTTTGTCTAAGGAAGTAGTTGTTACTCCAATAACCAAGAAGACCTAGTGCCTCGCCATGACCTGGAAGCCAAGTATCGAAATAAAAAGTTTAATTGATTAACTGAAAAAGTATTAATTTAATTTACTTAATGCTTTAAAAGAGTTATTCAATTTGTGTTAGAAAGTATTTAAAATTGATTTATAAATTTTTAACTTAGAAATTTTTTATTACCTTAGAATTTTTTTATAAAAATTGCCTTAATTTTTTTTTTATGAAAATTGCCTTAGAAATTTCTCTTATGATTTTTTTTATATTGCCTTAGAAATTGTTTTTTTTGAAAAATATTTAACTTAAATTTTTTTTGGAAGAAATTTTTTACCTTAGACTTGTTAAAAGGAACCCCATTTTTTATGTGATCAAAGGGGGAGAAGAATGTTAAGTCTAGGGGGAGGTATATTTTTTTTTAATTGAAAAATCTTTAGACTTATTTGCAAATTACTTGCAAATTAACTATTTTTATGGCATTTGTTTACCCTAACTTAACTTGGGTTGCTCACATCAAAAAGGGGGAGATTGTTGGAATCCCAAGGTATTTTGATGTGATCAAACAAGTTAAGTTAGGTCATGCGCTGTCTAACCCTTGTGTCTAAGTGTGCAGGAGCTTAGGAACACAGGAAGTCGAGCAGAAGACGCGGCTAGCGAGAAGGACGACACGGGGAGAGAGCCGATGGGCTCAGTGCGTTCGAGGGACGAGGTGACCGCGGAAGAGTACACCGGTGGACGAGAAGAACGTGCACGACGTTCGAGGGATGAGAAACCGGGAAGGAAGGCTGCTCGAGGAAAAGGCGAGAACTTGGGTTCGAGTGAGCCCTATTCCGGATGGCCGAGATCACGCAAGCTAGCGAAGTCGGAGCGAACAAGACCTGGACCGAGACGAGCTAAACTGGAGACAAAAAAGTCAACATCTGTTGACTTTAAGGCTCGGGGTGCCCGGAGCAGCCTGGGGCGTTCGGAACCCTTCCGGGCGCTCGGAAGTGGATTTTGACTAGGATCGAGGTTTGACTCAATCTGAACATTAGGGGATAAAATTTATCCCCTCCCAGGGCGCTCGGAACCCTTCCAGGTGCCCCGACCAAGGCTATAAATATAGCCTTGGTCCAGAAGCTAATCAATTCATTGAGAACAACAACTTGTAATCAAGTCTTTCATTTCTACTTTTCTGTCTGTGCTCTCAACACTGTAAAGAGGCTACTCCGCCCAAAGGAGATCGTTAGATAGTGCGCTTACATTCCTTGGATTAGCAATCCCCTGATTGCAAACCAAGTAAATCCTCTGTGTCTGATTTCTGTTTATTTAGTCTCTGCTTTTTTAATTACAAGTTCTTTTAAATTAGTTGAATATCCGAGAAAGGTTTTTGGTTTATTTTTTGTAGGGCAATTCACCCCTCCCCTCTTGCCGGCCTTCAAAGGGACCAACAAAACCTTTGAGAGCTACCGGTGGACAATCCAAAAACAATTATTGAAGTCACTAAATGTCCACTGAAATTCTTGATTCATTAATCTAAAAGTTATTTTTCCAATGTAATCATCTTCATTAGCAAAGTGAACATCTAGTGAACTTAAAAACTCTAGTATGATACGAGGATATGTAAGTAGATGTGTGTACATGATATCATTCCAATCAAGAGACCCAATCATCCAATCTACATCATCTCTAATTCCTAGAATATTCAAAATAGTTGGGTCCATACAACGCGTACACACAATCTTTCTATTAACATGAATATCAAATCTAGATTTATGATCTTCATCTCTAAAAACAATATTGAATTCATTGTCGTTACCTTCGTCACGTGAAATCCTCTTTCCTTTGCCCTTTGTGACCTTTTCCTTTCCTTTTTCCTTTGTTGGCTCCCATCCTCCGCTTGATCTACCGCTTCCTTTATGAAGTTTCTTCAAAAGATTAGACATGATATGAAGTTTAAAGCAGGGAAAGGCTTTGTGATTTGAGAAGTGAGATCTCAAGAGAATGAATCTTGATAAATGAGATATTAGGAATGGAGGTAATTAAATATTGAAGATAGGAGAAGAAAATTACTATTTAGATCTAGATCTAAGATAGTTTGTGGAGAAAAAATAGGATAGAGATCTAGATCTGGGAGTTTGAAGAAGATAGGTTGATGATTAGATAGCGTTGAGAGAGGAGGGTGTGTACCCGACACGGCCCAGACACGATCATGTCTTATAGACACGGCCAAGGTAGGGTTGCTCCGCACGGCCCAAGGTGCTTCCTTCTCGAGTATGTCCACATGACCGTGCCAAATGGCACGGGCAATGCAGGCTCCCACTCGGCTTCTTTTGCATGGTCGTGTGTGATGCATAGCCAGATTCTTTTCCTTCTTGATTTAGCCTTACGCGGTCGTGTCTGAGACACGGCCGAGTCCTTCTTCTTCTCAGGAATTCTTACACGACCGTGTATAGGACATGGGCAATGCAACTTTCTTCACTGGAATCTTCACACGTTCATGTCTGGTACATGACCGAGCATGACTCCTCCTCGGGTAAGTTCACACGGCTCGTGTATGGTACACGACCGTGTACTCCTCTTCTGTAGACTTAACACGGTCGTATTTGGTACACGGTTGAGCTCTGTTTAGCTTAACTTATATGATTTTCTCCATTTTCGACTTCTCCAATGCTTCCATGCCCATGAAGTAATCACGACCAGCTCATGGAAGCAAAATGTAACGACCACCCTTCTTACTACTACTACTCTCTAAGGATGACCGTTACTTAACTACTAACTCTACTTAACCGGTATGATTAAAAATCACATGGAAACCCTACCGAAAAATTTCGACAGAGTCTCCCCTGTACCGGTGACCTTAAACTAACATACATAATATAATATACACAGCCACAGGCGGCTGGAACACATATCAAACACACAAAAGGAATAACATCACCACGCAGTTTAATGAAATCAAATCATGCAAGTAATGAATAGCGGAAACAAAATAAAAACATACAATTAACTAACAGCGGAAGACTAAATGACTCATCTAATACATTCTTAATAAATGACAATCTTAATAAATTCTTAAACTAAGTCCCAAGGCTTCCAAAATCCTGGCATCACACACCATCCGCGCCACCTTGTCGCCTTCCTTGCTAAATCTTTTCTTTTCCTTTATCTGCAGTAAGAGGAAGTGCAATCTATAAGCAAAATTTGCTTAGTAAGCGCTATCTAACTCACAAAATCACGAATGTGCATGTATACGAAAAGAACTAGAAACTATATGCTTTAAAAAGAAATAAAGCATAAACATAACTGCTCATGTCAAACTAATAGCGAAGAAAAGCTAAGGAATCTACTCATGCAATTCTAATAGCTAATCATGCTACTCATCTAATAGGTAAACATGAAAACTACTCATCCACTAGATAAACATGGTAGAATAAAGAACTAAACTTACTGATTTTTAGAACCATATGAAACTTATTTCATTTGTTCTAACTTAATCTTTAATACTTTATGTTTATGTAAAACTCGTTTTACCTGTTCAAAAACTTATACTTATAATACTTCAAAATAATAATCAACTTCTTCTTGGACCCAGGCATAGTACCATCTTATGCGCGTTCCCTAATAGGTTGGGGTAGCGAGCCACCAATCCTAAAATAGCAGACCTTGGTCTACCAGGGCCAAGATCTCGGAATTGGACACCTGAATTTGTTTAACGACAACCTCGGAAGTCGGGTACTAGCCTCTTCTTAAAAGTAAAATACTTATAATCTTAATTACTTCTTCTTTAAATGCCTTGGCATTTTAATAGACACCTTGTGTGCCAAAATCCCTAAAGTCTTGACTTTGGGATCTACTTAAGGCCTCAGCTTTTTCTTTCTTTTCTTTATCTTTCTTATACTTTTCTTATAAAAGAATGCTTCTTACAAAACTGAAATGTTTAACCAAATTCTAACACTGCAATGCTTAAACAAAATCTGCATACAAGTTTAAACATAAATATGCATATTAAGCTTAACTAAAATCTGCATATTAAGCTTATCTAAAATCTGCATACTAAGCTTATCTAAAATCTGCATACTAAGCTTAACAAAATCTGCATACTAACTCAATCGAAATTCTGCATACAAGCTTAATCAAAATCTGCATAGTAAGCTTATCTAAGATCTGCATACTATGCTACTAAAATTCTGCTTATTAATACTTTATAGAATCTACATTGATCAACATGTAAATCTCATAGTCTTCTTTTGTCTCCTGGATCCCCTCTGGAAATAACAATTTCTCTAAGTTATCTTTAGCTGGCCTAATGGGAAGCCCTGTCTGTAACCAAAAACATGATAGAAATTTGGGCTTCTTATAAAAATTGTACCTCCATCTGTGAGACTCACCTCTGTCCTGATCAACCACAATTTCTTCACTGAATCTTATCCATTTTGCTTTATCTAATATATGAAAAGTCCCTTTACTTAAATCAGTACCTTCTGGAAAACAGGCTTGACCTTTTCTATTACAGCAAGGAAAAATCTAAAATTGAGATTCATGGCAGCATAACACGGAAATCTAAATCTGAAATGCTACTAAAGATCCAACTGAATCCTTCCACAACTAAACTTGTTCATACTTAACGCATAGTTCAATTATGTAACTTGTTCACAGCCCATACATTTACGAAGCAACAGAAACCTTCTAGCATCCTAAATTCTTTAACACAAATCTGCACTACTAAGAATTACATAACAATCCACTAACAATAAACCTCCACATCAATGAAAATTGATTTACAACTTATTCCTAATTCTGAACATCAATATACTTAATCCTTACAACTTCTTGTCCCTCTCTAAGAATCACGGCAGAACCTGAAATCTACAACAATCCTAAATCATCTAATAGCAACTAGTAAGAATCCATGTTCATAGCAATTCAGTGGCCAAACCACAGTAATTGAATCTATACCAAGCTGTAATAATTCCAAAGCCAAGAAGAAAACTAATTCCCTAACAATCCACAATTCTTTACAACATAATCCATAAGCCACAAATACAAATACAACAACAAGAAGCAAGCATCATATCATGAGCAATAAGTGCAGCAATCGAAAACCTCCAAAATCTGTCCCAATACATGCATAACGAATTTAAGAACATAACTCAAGAATACATCAAAACTCTCGGCAGCAAGCACAAACCATCCTCCTAACAAACATACTTCGAAAATCAAGAAGAGCAAAGGTCCGGAACTACTTCTACTGCAGGTGAGAGCACTTACCTTGGGTTTCTTGGACTTACAACCGAGAAGGAGGCTTCTAGGGCTTTCGGGTCTCTTGAAATCGTGGTCTCTCTTCGTGTTCACGGGTCCTTCTTGACGCGAGGAGCTCAAATCCGAGAAGAGCTCGCGGAAATCCCCTTCGACCGGCCGCCGGAGACGAAGCTAGGGCTTCGTTTTCCTTCGCTTGGCAGAATCGGCGCCGACGCCGTTCGTGAGGGAGAGGAGAGAAAATTAGGTCACGGGGAAATAATCAAGCCCTAAGTTCTCTTCTTATAACCTTAATATTCTGTTAACTGCTTTAAATAAATCTCCTACCTTTTCTAAGCAGAACCGACGGCTGGAGCACTTGGTCAGCCACGGCTTGGCTCATGGTTGGAGTCGCGGGTTCGAATCCCGACTGTAACCATTTTTCTCCCTATTATTTCTTGTTATTAACTTCTACTACTTAAATAAAATTCTCCCTTTATTTGATTAAATAACACTTGCTAGCCCAGTTGGTTAGCCGGGTTTTGCTTGGGTTCAAGGTCCGTGATCTTGGGTTCAAAACTCGGCTTCAACATATATTATTATTTTCTTTTTATTACTTCTTCCTCTTGGTAAAAATACCAAACGAACTCCAAAAATTGCATAAAAATACTCTAAAAATTTCTAAAAATCTCTAGAATTCTTTTCTAAAATATTTCTAAATATTTTTAAGAACTTTTAAAACTCCTAATGAGGAAAATTGGGTCGTTACATAAAATACAACCTGAAAACAAACAACAACAATGAAATAAAAGCACTAACTGATGAAAAGAAAACTTAAATTGAAACTAACCAAAGAAACCCTTGGGTTGCCTCCCATGAAGCGTTTGTTTAATGTCTTTAACTCGACTGATCCCCGTTTTCTTTTCGTTTTCTTGCCCTCGGAGGGTAGATGTATTTTTCATTTTTATTGGGAGGCCTTCCCCCAACATCACTTGCCAGATCATGTACCTCGTCCGGCGACCTCTCGCGAGGATGGAAATTCCAATCCTTTGGCTCGTAAGCGTCCGCCCCGTTGCAAACACTTACTAAAAGAGAAGAGACATGGTTAGAAGAATTTGATAAATCATATTCCAACCTTTCCTTACCAATTACCAATGAAATCTTATGGTTTTTGATATCAATTATTGCTCCAGCTGTAGCAAGGAATGATCTTCCTAATATGATCGGAATCTTCGGGTCTTCAACCATGTCGAGTACCACAAAATCTGTGGGAATTATGATCCTACCAACTTCTACTGGCACATCCTTTATAATACCCATAGGATACCTATAAGAATGGTCAGCTAATTGTAGTGCCATGGTAGTGAGTTTAAAGTTTTTGAGATCTAATTTATTACAAATTAAATATGGAATGAGGCTAACACTCGCCCCTAAATCATAAAAAGCTTTTTCTATAAATTCAGCTCTTATATTGCAAGGAATATAAAAGCTCCCTAGATCTTTAAGCTTTGGGGAAGTATTCTTTTCAAACAAAGCACTACATTCCTCGATTAGAGCAATGGTCTCAATGTCTCCTCTTCTTCTTTTATTTGACATGATGTCTTTCAGGAATTTGGCAAACTTTGACATTTGTAAGATTGCATCAATTAAAGGAACTTCAACATAAATCTCCTTAACTTTTTCCAAAAATCTGCCAAACTCTTCATCTTTTTTTAACATAACTAATCTTTGAGGGAAAAGGACTACTTGATTTTGTGGGTTAAGTGGAAGAGTCTCTTTAACCTTATTGGTACTCTCCTCTTCATCTTGAATCTGAATAGGTTTAAGTGCTTGAGGAGAGAGTTCTTCTTCAGTTTTCATCTGTCACGCCCCAGATAGTCCCTGCCAGAAGAAATTTCGGCAGCATCTCCCCTGTACGGATGACAATCTGAAACTTTCTACAACATATCCATACACGGCTAACACGGACGGAAACATACAATAAAATAAAAGTGACAATCACATAGTATAATAGTAAACAAACCAAACTAAAGCAACGATAAGAAAAATCATCCCAAATATCCTACTCCACTACACTCATAAAACTCAAATCTTATTCCTACTCAACTACACCCATAAAACTCAAATCTTATTCCTACTCAACTACACCCATAAAACTCAAATCACAACGACGTAAATAAAATCAACTCACCTCTTCTACCGTCTAGGCAGGCATGTAGCAGAACATATCCAAATAAAACCCCATCGACAAATAAAGGAAAAATCATACAATATTCATAAAGAAAAACCAGAACAAGTCTAAAACATAGTCTGGATAGTATAATAAGAAAACCCAAAAGATCAAACAAACATCCTTGCGATCTACAGGGGGACTAGCGACTGGAAATCCTCTGGACAGCCTCAACCTGAAATAGTAATATCAACGGGGTGAGTCAACTCCTCAGTAGGTAACTACTGACATGTATAGTAAGAAATAACAACTAATAATAAATATGCATATAGTCTCCTGGATATACATATCATATGAAAAATGCCAAACTGTAAGGAACAGGAGTATCTGTACTAACTAGGAGCTGGTATAAGGATAACAAGGTCATCAGACCGAGAGTATCATAAATCCTGTATGCATGTCAAACATATGCATCCACCAAATATGCAGCATATAAGTGTAGTAGACATAAGCAGTAAATGCATCAATGCGTATGATGCCAATGACATGTCCTAGTCACCCCTACTGCAGTTAGCCGTCTCACACATGATGGCGGGACCGAGTGGATAGGGTTGTGATAACCATGCACTCTGCCATCACTGCTCCTGAGTGACCGAGTGGACGTGATGCTGTCGGAGTACACCTATCCTCCTTACCCCAAATCATAAGTGGGGGAGGTTAATGCTCTCATCTCCCTGAGCCAATCCAGAGGAGGGATCCCTGTCTTGCTACCATGCTGCGTCACACTACCCATGAGTGGACCAGCGGAGCTCTTGATAGAGCAACCTGCTACAACACACTCTGCCTGATAAAAACCACTAACCCATGAGTGGTTATGTGTGCAGATCCATGTAACTGGCGTGTGCTCAATAATAATGGAGCCAACAATCGCACAACATGTAATCATGCGAGATGATGCATGACACTAAGGATGGAAATATCCTGATCCTATCTATCTCTACAAAATGTGTACCATAGGACAAATGGATCAAATCAATGGTCTAGGTACACAGGTTAGACATGGTATTAAAACTTAGGTTCTGAACATATATAAGACATGGTATGTCATTACCTTAAGGTCATATATAATCAAAGGAACATGAATGCAATAGCAGGAAATAAATGCAGCATGCTCAGGTAATAGATAATGACATACCGATGCAAAAATGAATATAAATATTACTACTTGTTAAATATTACTAAGCATATCAACATGACATATCAAAATAGATAAGTCAAGGTACCCTCCTCCAATAAGAGGATCATATCCGAAATAGATCCCTCGTCCAGACACCGTCTCGAATCAAAGTTCTGTGATATCAAACATAATATATTTAGCTATATAGCTAAATAAAATCTCCAACCCTATTTAATAATCTTATCCTTCCTTTATATTTAAAATCCTTGAATTAAACAAATTCTAACTACACATGAACAACCAACTATATAAAGAATCAAACCTATCTAAACAAACTCACCCAAATTGATATCCTAGCCTACGCTTCACAGCCGCAAAAATTCATCGCCAAAATCTGGTGGCCAAAATTACAATGAAGTTACTGTCGGAACACAACGGAGTTGCTGGAATCCTGTAGCTTCTGTGACAGCAACACAGACAATTATAAATCTTTAGAACAGCAAGCACCAGGAACTAGGGCATGAGAGGAAGAAAGGTTACCTGAGGTAGGACAGAAAGAAAGGTTGCTGTCGGCGGTCTCTCTGTGGCGATCAACGTTGAGGACAACTAGGGTTTGGCTGGCCGACGTTAGGGTAGAGAGATGGCAACTAGTGGTGGGCGGTGATCAAGGGTAGAGGAAAGGGTTGGCGCTGGCTGCTCACGGCAAAGGGGTAGCGTCAAGAGTATAGGAGAGTTCGGGTGAGAGGAGGTGCGACAATGAGAGGTAGACCTAGGGTACGATATCACTGGCGGTAGTGAGGATGAAGCTAGGCGGTTGCGGCAGTGGAAACTAGGGCACGGTGCGGCGCTGCTCCGTGCGACGACGGTGGCTAGGGCACGACTCTCTGGGGAGATAGCGCCACCAAGGTCAGTAGAGACACAGTGGAGGAGAGGAAGAGCAGAAGCTCGGCGTCGAAGAGGAGTGCCGGTGCGTTCCAGATCTCCCCCGATTTAGGGCTCGGCTGGCGATGCCGCTGTCGGTTGTGGCGACCCAAGGGCGATGTGAAAAAGAGGAGGAGAAGGCGCGGCTAGATCGGGAAGAGAAAGGGAATTGGGTGAGGAGCGATAGAAGAAGAGAAGTGTCGACTTCTCTTGGCCAACATTTTATGCACGCGGGAGGAGAGAAAGAGGAAACTGTCGTGTGCAGCGCTGGTTAGGAAAGGAGCAGACAACGTGAGAGGAGAAGAAAAAATAGCGAAAAAAGAAATAAAAATAAAAATAAAATAAAAAGAAAAAGAAAATCAAACATTTCCTCATTTAAATGGGGCAGCCTAAACAAGCTTTCCCAGGGCCCAATATTTGATCTCCTTAAACTCGTCATACAAGCTTCGAAAAATTCCCAGAAAATTTCTAAAATTCAAGAAAATTCCCTTATGGTTATTCACCCTTTTTTGATATTTTACATCATCCCTTTTGGAGCAGTCACTTGAGGATCCCCCAAGGTCCGTCCGCTTCTAAGTTCAATTCGATTGCAGTGCTCCATTGGATTAACATCAAGTTTTCCAGGAAATTATCCCGGTGCTCTTGAGGATGATGAAGTTAACTAGGCAATTTGACTATCTAAAATCTTTTGATGCTTGTCAGAATTATCGATTCTCTGAGTTAACTTCAAGATATCTTGCTTCATTTCATTTTGACTGGAAATAATTTCCTCAAGCATTTTCTCAATTTTAGAAAATTGATAGCCTTGAGAAGGTAGTTGTTGTTGAAAATTTTGTTGCCCAGGCTGGAAAGTTGGCCTTGCCCCCATAGATGGTCCTTGTTCTTGATTGTTCCTATAGGAAAAATTACGATGATTCTTCCACCCAGGGTTGTATGTGTTTGAATATGGATTGTTCTGTCTTTGATTATAGCTCATGATAGCATCACATTGTTCTAAGTGATTGATTTGTGCTGAGATAGCTCCTAGAGGACATGAGTCTTGGGCATGATCAGAACTCCCACATGTTTCACAACAACATACAATGGCATTGATTGTACTAGTGCTTGTTCCCATATTTTCTAGCTTCTTTGTAAGAGCATCTAGTATTGCAGACATCATAGTGATTGCATCTACATCAAATTTCTCTGATGCCTTTGTTGGGTTTGAATAAGAATAACCTCCACTTCTTTCAATTGCCCATTGATGATGATTCTGTGCTACACTTTTAATGATATCTTCGACCTCATCTAAACTCTTATTCATAAGTGCCCCTCCAGCAGCTGAATCTAGGGGCACCTTAGTATGACAGTTGATGTCGTTATAAAATGTGTGCAACACTAACCACTTCTCTAATCCGTGATGTGGGCATTGTCTGAGCATATTATTGTATCTATCCCATGCTTCAAATAAGGATTCTGAGTCTGACTGTCTAAAGCTTGCAAAAAGATTTCTCATATGAGCTGTCTTGTTTGGAGGATAGAACTTGTCTAAGAATTTCTGCTCACATTGCTCCCAAGTGGTAATGCTATTTGGAGCTAAAGAATTCAACCATTATTTAGCTCTATCTTGTAAAAAAAACCCAAACAATAATAATCTAAATTCTTCTGAAGGAACATCATTCATCTTCATGGTATCGCATATTTCATAGAAAACTTCTAAGTGTTGATTTGGATCTTCATGCAGTCCTCCACCAAATTGATTTTGTTGCACCATAGTGATTATTGTAGGCTTTATCTCAAAATTATTGGTTTCAATAGATGGTCTAATAATACTTGAACGAAGTCCTCTAGCATATGGTGCTGCATAATCTTTTAAGTGGTTTGTTTGCAATGTTTAAGTGTTCTTGTTCTTTTTGTTGTCTTTGCGAGGTTTTTCTTCTATGAAAGGTTCTATCAATTTCAGAATCAAGAGGGAATAAATCTCCTGTAAAGTTAGATCTTCGCATACACAAGAACAAGATTGCAAAATTTAATTTACAAAGAAAAGAATAAAGAACAAAAAGAATATGATTCACAAACAAAAAGAATAAAAGAATGCAAAGAAGAATTAAAGAACAGAATTAGAAAACTAGTTACTAGTTAGATGTAAGAAAAATAAAGAAAAATTTAGTCTAACTCAAATGATAATCTCTAATGTTATAGACACAATCCCTGGCAATGGCACCAAAAAACTTGTTACGTCACCGCAAGTATACGGTTACGTCATCAGTAATATAAAAAGATATCGTATCCACAGGGACTGGTTATAATCACTAAAGATGTCTCAAAGCAAATTAGCTAAACAACCAAACAAGACTTACATGAACTAAGACAAAACTAGAAAATAGAAATAGAAAGGTAATGTAGGAAACTAGGTCTTATGGAGGTTTTAAGAGATTTGGTTTCTTTGTGATATTCATCAATGTAATATGGTCAACCAACCCTATCCTCAATTGTCATGCGTTTGCAAGAAGTTGTCGGTTATCTTCTGCAGAAAACACCGGCTAGGGGCATTAATCTATACCTTAAGAAACTAAATAGAAATGATCCCTATGAAGTCCGTTAATGGGACAGCCTTGTCACGATGCCCCTCGGTCATACAACATAGAAACTCATCACTAATCAATTCACATCAAGACATAGGGTACATCACATTCATCTATCCCCCTTCTTTGTAGATTCTTGCATCATCCTTCAAGGTAATCCCCTAAATGTCCGTTAACGGGGCATCCCTGCTGCGATGCCCCTCGGTCATACAATCTAAGGAATTCCTCTACAAGATCCACAAGAATTACAAACATTCAATCAAGAATGATAATTAGATCCAAACACAACAATCCACACAAGATTGGATTGATACAAAACATAACAACATCATTGAAACAAGAAGTTGGCAAATCCTTGAATTCATACATCAATTCACATCCCAAATACTCCCTCCATCCTAGAACAAGGAGATCTACTCCATGAAACAAGAGAAAAGAACCGAAGATAAGATGATCGTAAACATTTCAATCTCAATAAAGAAGATAAAGAAGAAATGCTTATCTAAAGACGATGAGTGATCTTCGGAACCAATCCGTGCTACCGGAGTCGAATCTTGGATGGAAACCCCTTGAAATCGCAGGATCAATGCCCAAAATTGAAGGAAATCTTCAAGATTGGATCTCCCCAAAGGGAGAGCCTCCCCTCTTTCAAAGGAGGAGAAACCCTTACATAGAGCAGGGGGTTTGGGTGCCACACGACCCGTGGCACGACCATGTGAATCTCACACGGCCTTGCCTACTTCCTGCTCGGCCAGAGTCACACGGTCGTTTGACTCTCACACGACCGTGTGACCGTCGTGTGACTCTCACATGGTAGTGCCATGCTTTGTCTCTAGCTAGCTTACACAGCCGTGCAGATCCACACAGCTTAGTCAATCCTTATCTCTGGAAGTGTCATACGACCTTGTGGCACACACGACCTGCAGTGCTTTGGGTTTGGAAAGGTTGCACAGCCGTGTAGATCTACACGACCGTGTTCTGGAATTGCTTCAGGGATGACATGGCCATGTGAATCCACACAGCCATGTCATGCTTCTCCTATGCCAATGTTGCACGGACTGTTTGCTCCACACGACCAAGGTCAATTTCCCTTGGCATGGTCGTGTAGCTCACATAGCTGATGTTGTCTTCCTTCACTTGCTTGTAGAGTTGGCCACGAACATCAATTCTTCTCCAAATTTGACTCCTGTTGACAGAAAATACACACGAGCAGATCTCCTAACAAAGAAGAGTAAATATGTTAAAAGTAAAGCAAGGAGTATGAAAATGCATAGATAGAGCATGCGTAAAACATGTGAATGTGCGTCAAAACATGCTAAACAAGTGTATACAATCTACACACATCAACCCCCACCCCTAATGAAGTTATGAAAGCGGTAAGGGTGTGACAATGAATCATATGTACCTTAAACAAAGTACTATATCCAAAGTAGTAGATGATGGACTTAAAGACCCAATAACAAAAATTCAAATCGAGTTTATGCTTAAGTGCATACATCAGTAAGAGATGTATTAGTCATAAGACTACTTGATCTCTGATGAAAGAGGATGAATGTATGAGACAACCATTTTGTGGAGTGTGTTATCTTTTGGACTAAGTGAAACTGATGACATGTTCCTTGGTCGAGGACCTTAGAAGAAGTTGACATACATGATATTAAGAGTTAAATGAGAAAATGAATCAGGTAAAGTGTCAGGGTAAGAGGGATATGGAAAAATCCGGTGCAGCGAAGAGTGCATGCATAGGAAATGAGAAAATATGTTAAGATCAAACAAGATATCCCTCAATGTAACTCTAGTCTTAAAATGATGAGCATCAATCTCACACAAATTATGATAGAATTCAATACAAAGTGTGGGATTGTATGCATATTTATAGAGAATTTGACTAAGGAGTAATGCTGCATGATATCTATTATATCAAGATAGTAGGTTTGATAGAAGTGAAGATCAAGGCACCAAGTTCCTACAACTAAAAAAGTTTTGTTACTAAAAGATTGATATAGGTCCTCTGTGGAAAACCTAAGGTCCTAAATAAGATTAGAGGAGCTAGCCTCTTTTTGTGGAATTTTATGAAGTTTTTCACTTCAATAAAAAATAAAAAGTATAAATAAACTTAGCATAAATGAAAAATAGAGATTTTTATATCATACTGAGGCATGATCCGAATTCGAGGAAGGCTATGGGCGACGAGAGAGATGAAGGTGAAGAAAAGATTGGATGAGACAAATATTCTGCCCGAGTCTTGATTATATAGAGTACGATCGGTTGACCGATAATGGGATCATTCGACTGATTCCTTAAAAATGTCGAATTATTGACCAATCGGAAGAAGGTGGATGATTTTCGGTCGATTGAAAAAGAGAATCGGTCGATCGATAAATTGACGATAGGCCAATTTTTGTGTATTCGCTGAGGAAGAACTTAAGTTATAGGTCGATTGAACCGGGTGTTCAGTCGACCAAAAAAATTAATGATAGGTTGATTCGGTAACTTATGTTTTTGGTGACCAAACAAGGTTTTTTTTTTTTTTTTGTTTTTTTGTTAAGTTTAAGTATTAAATTAAGTTTTAAGTTTTTAATTGATTTTGATAAAGTTTTTGTTGAGTATTAATTTTAATTGAGTTTTAATTTTAATTTATTTATGTTTTAGTTAATAATTTAGTTTTAAATTTAATTAAGTTTGAGTTTAGTTTTAAGATAATCAGGTGTTAATTTAATTTTAATTTTAATTTTAGATTATTTACTTTTAAGTTTTAAGTTTTAAATTAATTTTTAATTAATTCTAAAATAATTTAAATTTAAGTTTTAAGTTTTAAGTTTTAGTTAAGTTTAATTCTTGATTTTACTTTTAAATTAGTGTAGTTAAAATTAATTTAACTTTTAATTAACTGAGTTTAATTTTAAAATAATTAAGTTTTATTTTTAATTTTGAATTTTTTTAAGTTTTAAAATTTTTAAGTTTAAAACAATTTAAAATTTTAATTGTTTTTTTTATTTTTGTTTTAAATTAGTTTAGTTATAATTAATTCAACTAAATTTAAATTAAGTTTTAATTTGGTTTAAATTTTTAAGAATTTTGAAAAGGTTGTTCAACTCATGTTAGATTCAAACTTAGCTTTGTGTTAATTAAGCAAGTTGCCTAAGGATAAGTTTTCAATTAGTGGCGAGACATATGACCTTATTGTATTAACAGTGGACCACTTTCTGAATACTTTCGAAAATAGTCCATACTAGATTTTGGTCAAACTAGCTCATGTTTGTTCTGGGTAGCTTCGACCTGATCCATTAGGTCTACTGCACTAGGTAGAATACATATGATTCAACTTAGACATGCCTTCAACAAAATTTTCTTGGCGTACTATCATCACAATCCATTCTGATGCTATGTTATTAGGGTTTGTTAAACCTTTTTAACTAATCATTCTAAATTAAGCAGAAAAAGAAACCTAAACCTAAGCATGCATATTTAATCAATCAAGTGGTAGTGCAATCGACCCAAGTTTGATCGGTACTATCATAGTTTTTATGTGTGTGTCAAAGAGTTTAAGTTAGACTTTCATATGTGTTTGATATGTGTGTTTGAGTCTTGCAGGACTTGGTGAAATACACATGAAGAGCTTGGTGCAATTAAGCTTGGGAAGCTCATCCTAGGACTCGGATCCTTGAGTCGGTGAAGGATGGTGTGGAAGGCATCTGAGGGACCGCCGGACAAGGAGCAAAGGAGTGGAGCCGAGGGAAGTAGACTTCAAGGCAACGTAAAGGATGACACGGAGAGGAGTCGCGGGCTCGGGTGCATCTGAGGGATAAAGGCCGAGGAAGAAGACTTCAAGGGTGACTCCGGAGAGGATGAGTGTGAGTGTGTAACAAGGTGTAGTCTAGTCGGTTGCAACTTTTAGCAGTCGACTGACAGCAAACAGAAGCATTCTGTTCGCTCATTCGACAGCGATCAGTCGACTGATAAAACATACAGTCGACTGGTAAATGACCATTGGCAGACCGTTGGTGATACAAAGTAGTCATTGGCTACCTCCAACGCTAGCACCAGTCGACTGATGGTTTTGCCAGTCGACTGGTGCCGAGATGAGTTGATATGATGATCAACTCTCTCCTCGTATTTAAGAGAAGCTTTGGGGCTTGAAGGAGGTTACTCATGCTTGTTGAATAACTCCTTGTCATTGCCCAAAGCTTCCAAGCCTACTCTCTTCCTCCTAAACCTAAGTTCATCATTGTAAAGAGGAAGAGATCCTTTGTGAGAGGTTTGCTCTACCGAGAAGGAGAAAGCTCTAGCCGGAGATTGCCAGGGATTGATCCACCGAAGGATCAAGGGTTGGTCCACCTCAAGGACACACTGTGGAGTAGGAGCAAGCAATCTCCGAACCACGTTACATCGAGCTTGTTAGCAATTTGGTATTCTTTCTTTATTGTTTTCATTAGTTAGTTGTATTTCCACATGTGCACTAATCTTTTGTAGAGAAGAAAGTGAAGTTGGGGGTGGCCTAGCTATCCAACCCCCCTTGAAGCCGGCCACCGATCCCTCACAAGTGGTATCAGAGAGAGGACGCCCTTCAACGGACTAATCACCGAGAAGAGCACTTCATCAAAATGGTCGGCTCAAACATTCATCCACCGGAATTCGAAGGGGATTTCTCATGATGGAAGAAGAAAATGGAGGTATTTTTCAATATCGATTTTGACATTATGCTAATCATGAGAAGTGGTTTTGAAGAACCAAAGGATGAACGCAATGAGACAATTGACATAATAAGATGGACCAAAAGGCAAAAAGAAGAGTATCTAGCAAATTCCAAGGCAATGCATTGTAAAGCCCGCCCCTCCTGCTAGTAGGGCGGGGTTACTTACTTGCAAGGGGAAAACATACATGCATATTAAAACTTCTTTTTAATATAAAACAGCGGAAGTACATATTTTTTTTTATATTCTTTTAATGAACGAGGTCACGATGTCATATTCTATCATAAACATGAATAAGTATCATGAAATCATGCGAAACATTAACATAAATAAACTTAGTTCATGTCAACATAAAATAACATAAGCAGGTTTTTTTTCTTTTTCTTAGCCGAGCCACCACCACACACATCTCTTGCCTCTCCTGCGGCTCCCCTAGTTTATCCATTCTTTGCCTTTATCTGCGGTACAAGGAAAGTAAGCTATAAGCACACAAGCTTAGTAAGATCCTTTCCTACTCACAAAAAACGTATTTCATAGCATAATCACATAATCATATAGTAATGGAGACATAATCATCTAAACATCATATCATGTAAACATAGCATCATAACATATCATCTCATAAAGAACATCATGCTATATCATATCATAAATCATAAGAGCATAATGTCATATAAATCATAAGAGCATATTATATCATAAAGAAACATCATGATATATCATATCATAAATAAAAGAGCATCATGTCATATAAATCATAAGAGCATATCATATCATAAAGAAATATCATGATATATCATATCATAAATAAAAGAGCATCATGTCATATAAATCATAAGAGCATATCATATCATAAAGAACATCATGATATATCATATCATAAATAAAAGAGCATCATGTCATATAAATCATAAGAGTATATCATATCATAACTTATTATATCATGCAAGATGTCTTTTAAAACATGTGTTATGTCATGTGCAAGATGTCTTAAAACATATCAAATAATACTTGAACATAATATCATCATGAGGGCCTGGCTTGTACCACATACATACATAAATGCGCGCAATCCATAGGACAGGGTAGCTAGCCCCGAACCTACTAGGGAACTAGGTTCGTACTACGACCGTCGACCTAGGGGCGTACTAAGGAGTCCATCCCTTTTTACTAGACCCGTTCATAGTCCGTCGGCCTAGGGGCGCTTATGGAGCCCACCCTTGGTACAAGCCATACAAAGTAAAATAACATGTCATAGTCACTTATCATATCATGAAGAGTGCTCTTAGTCCCAACTAATAGGGAAGAAACTCTTAGGTCTTTACTTGTCATGTCATAAAGAGTGCTCTTAGTCCCACTTAATAGGGAAACAACTCTTAGGCATTTACTTATCATGTCATAAAGCATGCATACTTGAGCATATAGCACATCATAAGAGTCATCATAATGCATGATTCATAAGCATACATAAATGAGCATATTACTTGTCATATCATAAAGCATGCATACTTGAGCATAAATCACATCATAAGAGTCATTATCATGCATGGTTCATAAGCATACATAAATGAATATATTACTTGTCATATCATAGAACATGCATACTTGAGCACAAAACACATCATGAGAGTCATTATCATGCATGGTTCATAAGCATACATAAATGTGCATATAATGCATCATAGGAAACATAATCATGCATGGAAAACCTTAACTAGCATCTCTTCATTCATATCGTAGCATGTGAGACACATAGTAAAAACATAATTGAGTCTCTAACCCTAATTCCATGTAGTGGCCGAAAGTTCCAAGCCTAGCCCTAGGTTATAAACAACATAAAATCATGTGTGTTGATACAGTCTGACCTGGATGTTGTTTTGCTGTTGACACTGATTTAAGTTTGTATCAGATATTTAACTCAGATTGATTACTAATCTAGGTTGACTTGGTTGACCTGATTGAGAAAGTCCTAACTAGGATGTTAGGCAGTTGGAAAGTCCTGGTGAGTGAAGCCAGGCAGATTGGAAATCCTGGTGAGTAAAGCCAGGTGAAAACCCTAGTGAGTGAAGCTAGGTGCAAGTTCCTGGTGAGTGAAGCCAGGCAAGGGAAAATCCAGATGGATCAAGGGTGATCGGACATCTGGTGTTGAAAAGTCCAAGAAGGAAGCTTGGCATGCGAAGTCAGAGAGGGCTCGGTAGCTCGTTCTCTAGGACCAGATGAAGTCGGAGAGAGCTAGGGAGCTCGTTTCTCCGGACTAGGTCAGAGAGGGCTCGACCCGGACTGAGTCAAGAAGCTGGATCGGTCGGCACCGATCCAGGAAACTGACACCGATCGGTCCGACCGATCCGGAAACTTGACACCGATCGGTGCCGACCGATCGAGAATCGATCGATGGCTACGAGCGACATCGATCGCCCGCACCGATCGTAAATCGATCGAGCTCATCAGTGATTTTACCGATCGGCCCAGAGACCGATCGAGGCCGTAAGCACTTGGATGGCGGCATCGATCGGTCTCGGACCGATCAGATTAGTGCCTGATCGGTCCGCAGACCGATCAGAAGCTGCGCACATTCGAAAAGAGCGACATCTGATCGGTCTGGGGACCGATCAGATTAGTTCCTGATCGGTCCGCAGACCGATCAGCGATGATCCAGAAAGCGTGGATCGGTCTGCAGACCGACCCACGGTAGTGTTTGCTTTGCATGCACTTTTCCTGATTGCCGTATTTGTTTTCACCTATCTGTTTTTAACCATCTGCTGTGAGTCTTTCTAGCTTGCAGGTTGCAGGTCACATTCTCATGTTTGGATTCAAATTAAGCTTCATTAAGAGAAGGAGACAAGTACTCTTTTCACTGTAATTTGCTGCAACAGATGCATTTGAGGCATCAACGTTCACTGGCGAAATCTGATTGCGATTGGGCTGCTCAGTTTGACCTCTACCTATTGGTTCGTATCCAGAGACGCCAGTGATTTCCATTGGCATGGGTTCAGAGAACCAGAAGAGGAGGAGAGGTGATTGGCTACGCCGAGTTGGCAGCAGCGATTCTGCAGGCGTCGGTGATTCGAGCCAGTAAAGAAGAGAGACATAAGAAGGAAGAAGAGGAGTTCAGAAGAGTATTCTGAACTCTCTGTCTTTTGTGATCAAGCCTTCGAGAAAGCAAGTTGGTGAAGCTTGAGCTTTTTGCTGAGAAGGTTGTTGTGCGCTCTCTGCTATGTTCTCTTCTCTGCGTGGCTGTAAGCTCATCTGATTATTCTTTTTAGCCACTGTAAGTCTTGTGCTTAAATCTATAATCAACTGAGACTTTGTTGAGAGGTTGCTCCACCGAGAAGGAGACATCTTTAGCCGGATCTTGTCCGGGGTGTGATCTACCGAAAGATCAAGGAGTCATCCTCCTTACGGACACGCCGAGGAGTAGGGACAAGTTATCCCCGAACCACGTATATCCTTGTGTCTGCTGTGTGTGTTTGTTTTCTTTCGTTTTAGTTTTCTACTTCCGCTGTGCTGTGCTAACAAGTTTTTCTTTGAGAAAGATTGTGTTTAAGTTTTCAAAGAGGCTATTCACCCCCCTCTAGCCATCTAAGATCCCAACAATGTGAACCCTAAATCAATTTCATATCATAAATCATTAAGAACATAATGAGCATATTTGGTTTAGGTTCTAAGCTCCCTAGGTTCTTGGTCTTGTTATGGCCGAAAGTTACCATGTCTAGTTCTAGGTTATAAACAACATAAAAGCATGTGAACCCTAAACCAATTTCACATCATAAATCATTAAGAACATAATGAGCATATTTGGTTTAGGTTCTAAGCTCCCTAGGTCTTTTAACTTGGTTATGGCCGAAACTTCGGGGTATGAAACAAAGTTCTAAACAACATACAAGCATAAGAATATCAAGCTATCTTCATATCATATCATAAGGGAATTTATGAGCATGCTAGATTTAATTTTAAGCTTCCTTGGACCCTAAAATTAATCATGGCCGAAACATAAGGAGACATGTATATAGATTTCAAGCAACATTCAAACATGATAACCCTAAGTTAGCTTTATATAATGTCATAAGAAGAATCATGAGTATGTTAGAGTAAGTTTTAAGCTCTCCTAGGTCTTAATTCTCATCATGGCTGAAGCCCTAAGGTGCAATACATCAAGGTTCCAAACAACATACAAGCATGAAACCCTAAGAAATCTTCCTACCTTTTTATAAGGAAAGTCATGAGCATGATAGCTTAAATTTTTAAACATTTCTAGGTCTTCATTTCTATCATGGCCAAAACCCTAATTCCCTAAGGTGACATGCATTTAGGTTCCAATCAACATACAAGTGTGAAAACACTAAGTACTCTTCATAACATATTAATAAGCAAGTCATGATCATGGTAGACTAAAATTTTAACCTCTCCTAGTCAATTACTTCTATCATGGCCGAACACTTCATGAGCATGAATTTAGGTTTTAAGCTACATACAAGCATAAGAACACCAAACTAATCTCTTATCATAGGGTACATATCATAAGGACATAGTGAGCATGTTTAGTTTAGGTCTTAAGCCTTCCTAATCTTTTATTCACACTTTGGCCGAAAGTTCAAGAGCATGGATCTAAGTTTTAGGTAAGCATACAAGCATAAGAAACATTCACTAACTCCTATACTAGGGTACATATCATAAGAACATAGTGAGCATACTTAGTTAGGTCTTAAACTTCTCTAAATCTTTTATTCAAGTCTTGGACGAAAGTTTCAAGAAGTGATCCTAGGTTTTTTTTTCTAAGCATCCTAACCTCATGGAAAACACATAAACAACTTGTACCACAGGTGAGGGGATACTTACATCCTCTTGCTTGTTTTTCCTAAGGAAGATGGTACCCTTGTGAAGAGGAAGAAGAAACCTTCCCCCTTCTTGTTCTTCCTTTTGTTTTCTCTTGTTTGTAAGGAGTAGGTCTTGAGGACTCCTTCTTGTGAGCTAGTTTCCTTAGGAAGGAAACCTTAGCTTGGATTTCGGAGATGAGAGGTAGAGCTTTAGATCTTGGTGGAGAAGGAAGAAGGAGAAGAAAATGGAGGAGGAAGAAGAAGGAGGAAGAATTAACCAAACTTTCTTTCCCTTTTCTTCTCTCATTCCTATTTATTCCCAATGAGGATGAAAAGTGTCCCAATTCATCCCCTTGCCTTCTCTATCTTCTCACTCTCTTCATTCCCACGAAAATAGCAAGAGAAGGAAGAAAAAGGCAACTTGTTCTTTGCTTGCTTCTTTTCTTAACCAAGAGAAAGAGGAGGAAAGCCACTTGTCTTTCTCTTGTTCCCTTATTTAATCATACTCTTTACCTTTATCTATAATTTCCATTCTTTGCTATTCATGTGTCATTCATGATTCTAGTGGTTATTATACACCACTTTAACTTTATCATTTGTGGGAGGTTCAAGGTTCAAACCTTAACTTCTCTTTTTTTTTTATTTCTTTTTGGTTCTATTTCCATTTCCCTTTTATTCTAAAAGAAAAATACCCATAGGCATAGCTTATTATTTTGTGGGTGTTACAGTACCCCATACCTCATAGAAAGTTCATCCTCAAACTTAGAATAACGACATTAGGTGGCACAGGTCTTCCTGCTGAGTGCATCGGCCACTTTGTTCGCTTTTCCGGGATGATAAAAGATCTCGCAATCATAGTCCTTAACTAATTCGAGCCATCTGCGTTGTGTCATATTCAGGCCTTTCTGGGTGAAGAAATATTTCAGACTCTGGTGGTCGGTATAAATCTTACACCGGACTCCATATAAATAATGTCTCCATGTTTTAAGAGCAAAGACCACGGCTGCTAGTTCTAGGTCATGAGTGGGGTAATTCTTTTCATGGTCTTTGAGTTGTCTAGAGGCGTAGGCAATGACCTTGCCGTCTTGCATGAGTACAGCTCCAAGTCCTAATTTGGAAGTGTCACTGTACATATCAAAGCCTTTGTTACTTTCCAGAAGAGTAAGGATTGGAGCACTGGTCAGTCTCCTTTTTAATTCCGTGAAACTCTTCTCGCAGTCATCCATCCATTCATACTTTTTGTTCTTCTTGGTGAGAACTGTCATAGGGGCTGCAATTTTAGAGAAGTCCTCTATGAACTTCCGGTAGTAGCCTGCTAGCCCGAGAAAACTTCTGACTTCACTGACATTCTTTGGCCTGTTCCAGTTACTTACAGCTTCGATCTTGTTTGGATCTACCATTACTCCGTCCTTGGAGATGACATGACCTAAGAATGATACTCGATCGAGCCAGAACTCACATTTGGAGAATTTTGCATATAGTTGTTTCTCTCGAAGAATCTGTAGTATGGTATTCAGGTGTTCAGCATGCTCTTCTTGGGTTCTCGAATAGATGAGAATATCGTCAATGAAGACGATGACAAATTTGTCGAGATATGCCGTAAATACCCAATTAATCAGATCCATAAATACAGCAGGAGCATTTGTTACTCTGAAGGGCATAACTATGAACTCATAATGTCCGTACCTTGTTTGAAATGCCATCTTTGGTATATCATCCTGTTTTACCTTTACTTGATGATAGCCGGACCTTAGGTCAATCTTTGAGAAAACGGTTGCACCCTTTAGTTGGTCGAACAGGTCGTCGATCCGTGGAAGAGGGTACCTGTTCTTGATTGTCACATTATTCAGCGCTCGGTAGTCTATACACATTCGTATAGACCCATCCTTCTTTTTCATGAACAGTACCGGAGCTCCCTAAGGAGAGTGACTCGGGCGAATAAGTCCCTTGTCCAGTAACTCTAGTAGTTGTCCCTGAAGTTCCTTCAACTCAGCCGACGCCATACGATAAGGTGCTTTAGAGATCGGCTTAGTACCGGAAATCAATTCGATCTCGAATTCTATTTCTCTATCGGGGGCTAACCCTGGTAGTTCATCGGGAAACACTTCCGGATAGTTGCATACCACTCTGACATTTTCTAGTTTCTGGTCCTCAGCTTGACTTGTGTCAACCACGTGTGCTAGAAACCCAGTACATCCCTTATTTAACATCTTTTGTGCCTTTATGGCAGATAAGAATCTCCTAGTTTCTTTCCTTGGTTCTCCAACAAATTCAAACATTGGTTCTGCTTCAGGTCGGAAGACGACTTTTCTTTGACGGCACTCGATCGAAGCGCCGTACTTACTCAGGAAATCCATGCCCAATATACTGTCATAATCTTGCATGTCAAGCACTATCAAATCAAAGTAGAGTTCTCTGCCTGCGATTCTGATGGGTGCGACTCTCAACATATGAGTAGATGACATTACTTCTCCCGAAGGCAGGGTTGTTAAGAATTTGCCATTTAAGGCTTGTGGTGGTATCTCTAACTTATCCATGAAGGGTGTAGAGACAAACGAATGTGTCGCCCCAGTATCAAATAACACATTAGCATACTGACTGAAAATTGGCAGCTGACCTGTGACAACTGTAGAAGCACTCGCCACATCATCTTTGGTAAGAGAGAAAACCCTGGCGTTCGTCGTAGCTGGCGGAGCTTCCAATCTCCCTTGGCTAATCGGAGTTCCTTCAATAGCAGCTTGCATCTGGTGTAGCTGTGAGGGGGCACTCCTGTTCTGGTTATACTGCTGGGATGGTGTCTGGAACTGGATAGGGCAGTCTGTAACGACCCAATTTTCCTCATTAGGAGTCCTAAAAGTGTTTTAAAATATTTAGAAATACTTTAGAAAAATTCTAGAGATTTTTATGAATTTATAGAGTATTTTTATGTAATTTTTGGAGGTCGTTTGAAATTTTTACCAAGAGGAAGAAGTTTAAAAAAAAAATATAAAAATTTGTTAAAGCCGGGTTTTGAACCTAAGACCTCGGACCCGAATCTGGGCTTAGCCAACCAACTGGTCTGAAAACGTTTTGTTAATCATATGTGGAACAAATAGTATTTAAAGAATAGTTGGTAACAGAAAAATAATTAGAAGAAAAAAAGGGGTTTCGGCTGAGGTTCGAACTCGTAAAGCCTCAACCCGGTCCAAGTCTTAAGCGAAACGAGCTAGCCAAAACACCAAGCAAGTATTTCGTAAACAAATTTATAAGGAATTCATCTTAAGCCATAACTGAATTAGAAAATACCTAAGTTATAAGAAGAGATTATTTTCCTCTCCCGTGACCTAACCTTTCCCCTCTCCTCCTCCCTTCGGCGCGCGACGATGTTTCGGCTCGAGGAAGACGAAGCCGACGGAGCTAGGGCTCAACTCCGGTGGCCGGCGAAGGTTCCCTTCCGGCGGATCTTCACCAATCGAGACCACCTCGGCAGGAGGGCCCGTAGGCACGAGGAAGCGGCCGGGAAACTCAAGCTTCGCCGCAAACCCTAGATCTCTCTTCTTTGGTTGTAAGCCCAAGAACACGAAGGTAAGTGCTTCCTCACCTGCAGAAGAGTAGTTCGGATTCAGGTAGCTTCTTGTTGATGATTTCAAAGCATGTTTTTAAGAAAGGATATGAATTGTGTAGATTCGTTGTTTAGCATGTGTTTGGTTGCTTCGGGATTTAGTAGTTGCTTCTTCAACTAAGCTTTGTGATGATTTCCGAAGGAATGATTCAGTCGAACTTAGTGTTTAATGTTTGGGTTTGCTAGATTGCTGGAGAACTTGCTTGAACTCAATTTGTTGCCACTGTGAAAGATCTGTTTTGACTGGAAGTTGTGGTAGGTTTCTGTTGCAGCTCTGTTTTGGTATAACAGTTTGATTTCTATTGAATAGAGTTGAGAAGTTTACGAATCCGAATTGTGTTCCTTGTATTGCTTCTACAGGATTGTTGGTTTGAGTTAGTTTCAGATTCGTTTCCATATCACGATCGTGTTCCTGGTGTTGATGCTGGTCAGATTTGAACTATGTGTATACAATTTAACGTGGTTCTGGTTTTTCGAATAGATGTGGATTTGGTTGGGAGTAGGATCGAGGTTTGCCTTCTCCTTTGCATCACAGCTGTGGCATGTCATAAGACCTCCTGTTGCCATGACACATGGTGTAAAGAACGGATATAGTTTGGGTTTACAATAGTCCGTGACTTTGTTTTCTTCTTTACTCCCTTGCCAAGCATGAACAATCCTTCTTGTAGCATTAGGGTTTTGAATTTATGCAGTGAATATAACCAACCTTGTATTTGAAAGCATTGTAGATTGAGCTTTGGGTTTCCTTAAATAAATAGGAACAACTAAAAGAGTTAATCTTTTGAATTGGTCACCTTTAACCTCTGTGGTATAGGTTGGTATTCAAGACTTTTGGTTTGCTTTATTTTCTCGGTCGTTTATGCTAGAACAGAGATAATAAATTGGTCACACTAATAGTAGTGATAATATCAAATGTTTTGGAGTTAATGGTGTGACTAGTGGCACCATTAAATATGTAACTGACAAATGTTTCTCAGTTAACATATCATCCTGATGTCTTTAGAATAATTGCAATGATATAAGTATGTATATCATTATGAAAGTCAATAACAGTTTGTAGTTCCTTTATAAAGAGATTTATTAGCCATTTGTTATCATTATGCAATACCACTCTTCATAAACACAAGTTTATATATGTATCTTCGAATCAATATGGTAGTATATGATAACTTGTCAATTAGTTCCTCTTCTTGACACCTGCTCAGATAACTTTTCCTTATGCTTTGCTTTGTTGGAAACAGTTTAGAAGTGTAAACCTATTAAGTGCAGGCTTTTGAATTTTTTAGCAGTGCAGATTTTTATAAATATTGTCCTCAGATTTTTACTAAGCTTGAATGCATATTTTGGCTAAGCTTATATGCAGATTTTATAAGTATAGTATACAGATTTTTATAAGCATAGTAGGCATATTTTTGGTTTAAGCATTTCAAAGTTAGAATTTGTTTAAACATCTCAGTTTTTAAAGAAGCATTCTTTTATTAGAAGTATTAACAAGCGTAAGAAAGATAAAGAAAAGAAAAGAAGAAGGCCAAGGTCTTAAGTAGATCCCAAGGTCAAGACTTTAGGGATTTTGGCACACAAGGTGCTTAAAGAAAATGCCAAGGCATTATATATTAGAAGTATTAAAAGATAACAAGTATTTTACTTTTATCAGTGGCACTGTACTGGACTCTCAGTAGTCCTTGGGCTGGGCTCCCATAGTCGGTCCCTAGGTTTAGATAACCTAGTATGCAGGACTTTCAGTAGTCCTTGGGCTGGGCTCCCATAGTCGGTCCCTAGGTTTAGATAACCTAGTAAACCCTACTAGATTCGGGACCAGCTATCTCGGGTCTAGTTAGGGATGCGCGCATAGCAAGTACAGTTGCCGGGTCCAAGAAGAAGTTGATTATTATTTTGAAGTATTATAAGTATAAGTTTTTGAACAAGTAAAACGAGTTTTACATAAACATAAAGTATTAGAGATTAAGTTAGAACAAATGAAATAAGTTTCATATAGTTCTAAAAATCAGTAAGTTTAGTTCTTTATTCTACCATGTTTACCTAGTGGATGAGTAGTTTTCATGTTTATCTATTAGATGAGTAGCATGATTAGCTATTAGAATTACATGAGTAGATTCCTTAGCTTTTCTTTGCTATTAGTTTGACATGAGCAGTTATGTTTATGCTTTATTTCTTTTTAGAGCATATAGTTTCTAGTTCTTTTCATATACATGCACATTCGTGATTTTGTGAGTTAGATAGCGCTTACTAAGCAAATTTTGCTTATAGATTGCACTTCCTCTTATTGCAGATACAGGAAAGGAAAAGATATAGAAAGGAAGGCGACAAGGAGGTGTTCGAAGGATGTGTGATGCCAGGACTATGGAAGCCTTGGGACTAGGAAAGTAGTTTTAATTTTAGTTTCCGCATTTTAGTTATTGTAAACATTCGAGTTGTATTTTAAGTTCATGTCATTTGAGATTATTCTGTTTAGATTGCATGTAGGATGAGTTCAGTTTAGTAAGTAGATATTTGTATGTTTGATACTTATTTAACTGCGTGGTTGATTGATATGTGTTCTAGCCGCTTGTGGTTGAGTATATATTGCATGTATTGTTGAATATGGTCACCGGTACAGGGGAGACTCTGTTGAAATTTTTCGGTAGGGTTTCCATGTGATTTTTAATCATACCGGTTAAGTAGAGTTAGTAGTTAAGTAACGGTCATCCTTAGAGAGTAGTAGTAGTAAGAAGGGTGGTCGTTACACAGTCCCTAGCCATATGTCCTTCCCGTCCGTAACTGTAACACTTTCTTGTACCCTTGTGGCATACTCCGGAATGCTGCTTCCCACAAATGGTACACTGAGGGTACTTGGGTTGCTTATTTGTTGAACCTCCTTTAGTGTTGTTCCATTGCTTTCTATTTCCATTGGGGTTTCCTTTCCAGCTTGCTCTGGTACCTTGAGGTTTCTGTCCTTCTGTCTGTGGTTGATTCTTATTCTCATTCACCGCCTTCTGATAGTGTTCGGTGATCAAAGCACTGTTGACCAGCTCTTCTGTAGTCTGCGGCCTATTAATTCCACCGGCCACATTCAAAGCTATCTCGGGTCGGAGCATTTTCAGCATCAGTCTGACCCTTTCCCTTTCCGTGCTGACCAACTCTGGGCAGAGGCGTGCGAGACGGTTGAAGCGCTTCACTGCTTCGTTAACTGATAAGTCACCTTGCCGGAACTCAGTGAACTCGTCGTAATGCCGGTTTGTTACTCACATATGGAAGAACTCCTCGAAGAACTCTGCTTCGAAGTCCGTCCAGTTCATCTGATTAACCAGTCTCTTGACCTTAACTCTTTCCCACCACATTCTTGCGTCTCCAGAGAAGCAAAATGATACACACTTGATCTTTTTTGATACAGGCTAGTCCAACAGTTCCACTATACTTTCCACTGTCTTGAACCAGGCCTGGGCGTCCCATGGCTCACAAGTACATGAGAAGTTCTCCGGCTTCAGCCTTAGCCACTGTATCAAGTAGGTCTCCTGTCGGACCACTGGGGCAGGGGCTACAAGTGGTACTGGTGCAGCTGTTGGTATGATGGGCACTGCATTCTGATTTCCTGGTGGGGTGACAGGATTTCCTTGCTGACCCATCAAAGCAGTGATCACTTGTTGTTGTTCCGTGATCTGACGCTGGAGGTCTGTGACCACTTGGGTCAGATCTGGTGGAGTCATTGTCTCCTCGGTCCTGTTACCGCGTCTTCTAGCCATATCTATTTCCATAAATAACAATAAGGCTAGCGTAAGTCTAGAGTCATCCCTACTTATATTCGTGCACATTAATCATCGTTTATCATACATAAAGGAAATCCATATCAGTCATACTTAGGTTCATGCATACTAAAAACATTTCTTATCATGCATAAATAGAAACAGAAATTCTTACTTGGAGCGGCAGGATGGAGGCATGATGTGTGTGTAGTGGGAAGGCTAACTTGGCTCTGATACCAAGTTGTAACGCCCGCCCCTCCTGCTAGTAGGGCGGGGTTACTTACTTGCAAGGGGAAAACATACATGCATATTAAAACTTCTTTTTAATATAAAACAGCGGAAGTACTTTTTTTTTTTTATATTCTTTTAATGAACGAGGTCACGATGTCATATTCTATCATAAACATGAATAAGTATCATGAAATCATGCGAAACATTAACATAAATAAACTTAGTTCATGTCAAAATAAAATAACATAAGCAGGTTTTTTTTCTTTTTTTTAGCCGAGCTAATGCCCGCCCCTCCTGCTAGTAGGGCGGGGTTACTTACTTGCAAGGGGAAAACATACATGCATATTAAAACTTCTTTTTAATATAAAACAGTGGAAGTACATATTTTTTTTTATATTCTTTTAATGAACGAGGTCACGATGTCATATTCTATCATAAACATGAATAAGTATCATGAAATCATGCGAAACATTAACATAAATAAACTTAGTTCATGTCAATATAAAATAACATAAGCAGGTTTTTTTTTCTTTTTCTTAGCCGAGCCACCACCACACACATCTCTTGCCTCTCCTGCGGCTCCCCTAGTTTATCAATTCTTTGCCTTTATATGCGGTACAAGGAAAGTAAGCTATAAGCACACAAGCTTAGTAAGATCTTTTCCTACTCACAAAAAACGTATTTCATAGCATAATCACATAATCATATAGTAATGGAGACATAATCATCTAAACATCATATCATGTAAACATAGCATCATAACATATCATCTCATAAAGAACATCATGCTATATCATATCATAAATCATAAGAGCATCATGTCATATAAATCATAAGAGCATATCATATCATAAAGAAACATCATGATATATCATATCATAAATAAAAAAGCATCATGTCATATAAATCATAAGAGCATATCATATCATAAAGAAACATCATGATATATCATATCATAAATAAAAGAGCATCATGTCATATAAATCATAAGAGCATATCATATCATAAAGAACATCATGATATATCATATCATAAATAAAAGAGCATCATGTCATATAAATCATAAGAGTATATCATATCATAACTTATTATATCATGCAAGATGTCTTTTAAAATATGTGTCATGTCATGTGCAAGATGTCTTAAAACATATCATATAATACTTGAACATAATATCATCATGAGGGCCCGACTTGTACCACATACATACATAAATGCGCGCAATCCCTAGGACAGGGTAGCTAGCCCCGAACCTACTAGGGAACTAGGTTCGTACTACGACCGTCGACCTAGGGGCGTACTAAGGAGCCCATCCCTTTTTACTAGACCCGTTCATAGTCCGTCGGCCTAGGGGCGCTTATGGAGCCCACCCTTGGTACAAGCCATACAAAGTAAAATAACATGTCATAGTCACTTATCATATCATGAAGAGTGCTCTTAGTCCCAATTAATAGGGAAGCAACTCTTAGGTCTTTACTTGTCATGTCATAAAGAGTGCTCTTAGTCCCACTTAATAGGGAAGCAACTCTTAGGCCTTTACTTATCATATCGTAAAGAGTGCTCTTAGTCCCACTTAATAGGGAAACAACTCTTAGGCCTTTACTTATCATGCCATAAAGAATGCATACTTGAGCATATAGCACATCATAAGAGTCATCATAATGCATGATTCATAAGCATACATAAATGAGCATATTACTTGTCATATCATAAAGCATGCATACTTGAGCATAAATCACATCACAAGAGTCATTATCATGCATGGTTCATAAGCATACATAAATGAACATATTACTTGTCATATCATAGAGCATGCATACTTGAGCACAAAACACATCATGAGAGTCATTATCATGCATGGTTCATAAGCAAACATAAATGTGCATATAATGCGTCATAGGAAACATAATCATGCATGGAAAACCTTAACTACAATCTCTTCATTCATATTGTAGCATGTGAGACACATAGTAAAAACATAATTGAGTCTCTAACCCTAATTCCATGTAGTGGCCGAAAGTTCCAAGCCTAGCCCTAGGTTATAAACAACATAAAATCATGTGAACCCTAAATCAATTTCATATCATAAATCATTAAGAACATAATGAGCATATTTGGTTTAGGTTCTAAGCTCCCTAGGTTCTTGGTCTTGTTATGGCCGAAAGTTACCATGTCTAGTTCCAGGTTATAAACAACATAAAAGCATGTGAACCCTAAACCAATTTCACATCATAAATCATTAAGAACTTAATGAGCATATTTGGTTTAAGTTCTAAGCTCCCTAGGTCTTTTAACTTGGTTATGGCCGAAACTTAGGAGTATGAAACGAAGTTCTAAACAACATACAAGCATAAGAATATCAAGCTAACTTCATATCATATCATAAGGGAATTCATGAGCATGCTAGATTTAATTTTAAGCTTCTTTGGACCCTAAAATTAATCATGGCCGAAACATAAGGAGACATGTATATAGATTTCAAGCAACATTCAAACATGATAACTCTAAGTTAGCTTTATATCATGTCATAAGAAGAGTCATGAGCATGTTAGAGTAAGTTTTAAGCTCTCCTAGGTCTTAATTCTCATCATGGCCGAAGCCCTAAGGTGCAATACATCAAGGTTCCAAACAACATACAAGCATGAAACCCTAAGAAATCTTCCTACCTTTTCATAAGGAAAGTCATGAGCATGATAGCTTAAATTTTTAAACATTTCTAGGTCTTCATTTCTATCATGGCTGAAACCCTAATTCCCTAAGGTGGCATGCATTTAGGTTCCAATCAACATACAAGTGTGAAAACACTAAGTACTCTTCATAACATATTAATAAGCAAGTCATGATCATGGTAGACTAAATTTTTAACCTCTCCTAGTCAATTACTTCTATCATGGCCGAACACTTCATGAGCATGAATTTAGGTTTTAAGCTACATACAAGCATAAGAACATAAACTAATCTCTTATCATAGGGTACATATCATAAGGACATAGTGAGCATGTTTAGTTTAGGTCTTAAGCCTTCCTAATCTTTTATTCACACTTTGGCCGAAAGTTCAAGAGCATGGATCTAAATTTTAGGTAAGCATACAAGCATAAGAAACATTAACTAACTCCTATACTAGGGTACATATCATAAGAACATAGTGAGCATGCTTAGTTAGGTCTTAAACTTCTCTAAATCTTTTATTCAAGTCTTGGTCGAAAGTTTCAAGAAGTGATCCTAGGTTTTTTTTTCTAAGTATCCTTACCTCATGGGAAACACATAAACAACTTATACCACAGGTGAGGGGATACTTACATCCTCTTGCTTGTTTTTCCTAAGGAAGATGGTACCCTTGTGAAGAGGAAGAAGAAAGCTTCCCCCTTCTTGTTCTTCCTTTTGTTTTCTCTTGTTTGTAAGGAGTAGGTCTTGAGGACTCCTTGTGAGCTAGTTTCCTTAGGAAGGAAACCTTAGCTTGGATTTTGGAGATGAGAGGTAGAGCTTTAGATCTCGTTGGAGAAGGAAGAAGGAGAAGAAAATGGAGGAGGAAGAAGAAGGAGGAAGAATTAACCAAACTTTCTTTCCCTTTTCTTCTCTCATTCCTATTTATTCCCAATGAGGATGAAAAGTGTCCCAATTCATCCCCTTGCCTTCTCTATCTTCTCACTCTCTTCATTCCCACGAAAATAGCAAGAGAAGGAAGAAAAAGGCAACTTGTTCTTTGCGTGCTTCTTTTCTTAACCAAGAGAAAGAGGAGGAAAGCCACTTGTCTTTCTCTTGTTCCCTTATTTAATCATACTCTTTACCTTTATCTATAATTTCCATTCTTTTCTATTCATGTGTCATTCATGATTCTAGTGGTTATTATTCACCACTTTAACTTTATCATTTGTGGGAGGTTCAAGGTTCAAACCTTAACTTCTCTTTCTTTTTTTTTTTTTAATTTTTTTTTGGTTCTATTTCCATTTCCCTTTTATTGTAAAAGAAAAATACCCATAGGCATAGCTTATTATTTCATGGGTGTTACATGCATCACCTACTACATGTTCTTCCACAACAAGACGGAACAAGAATTGGAAACTATACAAGTGCCAAAGACTTGTGGGAAAAGTTAGTGGAGCTTCATGAAGGGACATCGGAAGCAAAATTGGCAAAGAGAGACCTCCTTCGAACTCAACTCAATAATATCAAGCTTTAGAAAGGAGAAAAGGTATTAATTTTATATTCTAGAATTAAGGAAATTATTAATGGGCTAATAAGTGTAGGTGAGACACTTTCAAATCGAGACATGATGATGAAAGCCCTAAATGCTTTCCCAAGAACCACAACTTGGAGCTCCATTGTAGATTCATACTACATATCAAAGGACTTAGAGAAATCCTCTCTAGATGAACTCTTCTCAACAATGGAGCTTCACGAAACAAGAGTTGAAGGATTAGATGGAGAAGCTCATAGATCAAGAGGAGTAGCCCTTGTGGCAAATAAGGGAAAAGGAAAGCAAAAGAAATCGTCATCACCACCATCTTCCAACTTCGAAGAATCAAGTGCCTCAATGGATAGCGATCAAGAGGCATATATGGTAAGGAAGATGAGAAAGACATTTAAATCTTTTTCTTCTAACAAATCTCATGCTAGGAAAAGTTCTAGAAGCAAAAGTAGGACAAGGAAGATCATTTGCTATAATTGTCAAGAAGAAGGACACATAAGAGATGATTGTCCTCTCTTGAAGAAGAAGGAAGGGAAGAAAAATGAGGAGAAGAAGACAAAAGAAAAAGGGAAAAAGGCTCAAAACCTAAAAGCAACATGGGATGATCCATCATCATCATCAGAGGAAGAAGAGCATCATGTAGTCAATTTTGCTCTAATGGGAATTGATGATGTAGCCTCCACCTCATCCGAACAAGAAGAAGGAAGGAGCTCAAGTGAAGATGAAGAAGGGAGCTCAAGTGAAGGGGAAGGACAAACTTCGGATTCGGACGTCTCAGTAAGTGAGGTACATAATCTTCCTCCCCATGCTTTAATTAAAATTATTTCAAGCATAAATGATGATTTGTTTAAGGCAAAAAGAAAGAATAAATCCTTGAAAAATGATATTTGCATGCTTAAGAAAAAATTAGAATCCATGACTATTAAGGATAATGATATGCATGCTTCTTCTACAAATTCAAATGATTCATGTTTAGAAGAAGAAAATAAGGCTTTAAGGGAAAAGGTAGAATATCTTACCAATGCCCTTAGAAAATTTGATATTGGCTCTAAAACCCTAAATATGATTATTGGGAGCCAAAGGGTAAGTTTTAAGAAAAATGGGTTATGATACAATGAACCCAACAATGAAAAGACCTATCATTGCCTACTTGCTAGGGGCAATCAAAAACCAAAACTATAGATAGAAAATGGATTCCCAAGGAATATTTGGTTAACCCAATTAGAAAGAATTTCTATTGGGTGCCAAAATCAATCCTCAAGGGTTAGATAATTTTAGGTCAAGTCAACCATGGAAGTCATAATTCAAATCCTTGAAAAATGGTTGACTTGAGACCTTAAGGGGGAGCACTTAGCCTTGATAGAAATTCATGATCAAAATGGCTAAGTAGAGGTTACCTTTATCTCATAATGACTTGCACTATTTTCTAACCATAAATGTGAGATGATAGGATGATACGAATAATTCACTTATGCTTATGGCATTTTGATGAGTTAGGAAATGTATCAAACTTTTAGTGATCATAGTCCAACTATGGGGAAAGTAAATGTTTAATTAATGGACATTTTGCCCATAGATCATAGTTGGACATTTCAAATGTTTTGAAAATAATTCTATGTTTTATTTATAGTGGATAGTTATTTTGAAACATATGAATTCAAAACTAGGGTTTAATTTGATACAAACTTGTGTGTTTTTCAAGGTGTCTGAGTTTTTATCAAAACTTTAAAAATATTATGAATTTTCATTGAAGCATATTTTTCCTTGTTAAAGAACATTATAAAAAATATGTGTTCAAAATTTCATGACTTTTCGAAGTTTTTGGAATTTTCTATGCATTTTTGAAGTTGGCTTCAGAATGTTGAAAATCGGTTTGGGTTTATGCCAGTCGACTGCGACAGTTAGCAGTCAACTGGTGGCTATTTTTCAGCACTGTCAAGAGCTGGTTTTGGAAAATTTTAAGTCCACATTGATACCTTGGTATGTGTACATGTTTGGTACAATTTTTGATGGTGTCAAAGGGGGAGAAATGGGTAGGTTTAAGTTAGAAACCTAATTGTGTGCAAAACTTGAAAATTAAGGCTGAAGAGCATATGTTAAAGGGGGGCTTGGGAATTATGCTTCATGTTTACATATTGCTTTTAATTTTCATGTTGTTATTAATGCCTAACTTAAACATATTGTCACACATCAAAAAGGGGGAGATTGTTGGTGCAATCAACCCAAGTTTGATCGGTACGATCATGGTTTTGATGTGTGTATCAAAGAGTTTAAGTTAGGCTTTCATATGTGTTTGATATGTGTGTTTGAGTCTTGCAGGACTTGGTGAAACACACATGAGGAGCTTGGTGCAACTAAGCTTAGGAAGCTCATCCTTGGGCTCAGATCCTTGAGTCGGTGAAGGATGGTGTGGAAGGCATCCGAGGGACCGCCGGACGAGGAGAACGGAGTGGAGGCGAGGGAAGTAGACTTCAAGGCAACGTGAAGGATGGCACGGAGAGGAGCCGCGGGCTCAGGTGCATCTGAGGGACGAAGGCCGAGGAAGAGGACTTCAAGGGCGACTCCGGAGAGGATGAGTGTGAGTGTGTAACAAGGTGCAGTCCAGTCGGTTGCAACTTTTAGCAGTCGACTGCACCAATCGACTGCACAGTCAACTGGCAGCGAACAGAAGCATTCTGTTCGCTCATTCGGCAGCGACCAGTCAACTGATAAAACATGCAGTCGACTGGTAAATGACCGTTGGCAGACCGTTGGTGCTACAAAGTAGCCGTTGGCTACCTCCAATGCTAGCACTAGTCGACTGATGATTTTGTCAGTCGACTGGTGCCGAGATGAGTTGATATGATGATCAATTCTCTCCTCTTATTTAAGGGAAGCTTTAGGGCTTGAAAGAGGTTACTCATGCTTGTTGAATAGCTCATTGTCATTGCCCAAAGCTTCCAAGCCTACTCTCTTCCTCCTAAACCTAAGTTCATCATTGTAAAGAGGAAGAGATCCTTTGTGAGAGGTTTGCTCCACCGAGAAGGAGAAAGCTCTAGCCGGAGATTGCCGGGGATTGATCCACTGAAGGATCAAGGGCTCGTCCACCTCAAGGACACGCCGTGGAGTAGGAGCAAGCAATCTCCGAACCACGTTACATCGAGCTTGTTAGCGATTTGGTATTCTTTCTTTATTGTTTTCATTAGTTAGTTGTATTTCTACGTGTGCACTAATCTTTTGTAGAGAATAAAGTGAAGTTGGGGGTGGCCTAGCTATCCAACCCCCCTTCAAGCCAGCCACCGATCCCTCACATCAAGTTGGTTTAATAATCTTTCTATTTGCTCCCCCTGAGCTATAACTTAGATATGGTCTATCTAAGAAATGACTTTGACTCTTAGGGATCAAATATTGATTAGTTTTAATTGGTTTTGTTAAGTGGGATTTAGGAACTCATGCTTGGAATTGATTTCTAATATTTTGACTAATTAATGACAGATATGGTTTGTTAGTTTTGTTTGGGTCATAGCCAAGTCCGAATTTATTGTACACGACTCGTTATGATTCAAGTACCATATTTAAACACTTAGATCCCAATTTTAACTTTTCCAACATATTCTTGAGTCACTCCACTTGATCTTTCAAGTTGGACTTTTCTTCCTCAAGTTTTGCAACTTAAGTTGAAGTTCTGACTTGAACTTGGTTAGTTGAGTGACTCAAGATAACTTGCTCCTTATGGTGGTCAATTTCCTTAAGTAGTAAGTTATTTTATTCCTCTTACTTTGTCAATTTTTTAAACAAACATTTTACTACTTTAAGTATATTTTACTTGGAATAAAAAAGTTATCATATCGGGACCTTCGGAAATGGATATGGATTGATGTCTTCTCTTGGACTCGATGTCAGTCTCGAACTCGTACTCTTCTTCGGACTTGGAGTTTTCATTTCTTTCCATAAAGGCAAAATAGCTCGAGTGCTTCGGTTCTTTCGCATCGGATTCCTTGGAAGATGAAACGTCTCACATCACTTGTGTTAGTACCTCAAGATAGTTTTGATGTGATCAACCAATTTAGATTAGGTCCTGTTGGTGTTTAACCCCTATGTTTAAGTGTGCAGAAACTTAGGAGCACCGGAAGTCGAGCGAAAGATGTAGCTAGCAAGAAGGATGGCACGGGAGAGAGCTGATAGGTTTGGTGCGTCCGAGGAATGAGATGCTATAGAAGAGTGCATGGGTGGACTAGAAGGAGACGCACAGTGTTTCTGAAGGATGAGAAGCTGGAGCGGAAGGTTGCTCGAGAAGGCCGGAAAATAGGTTCGGGTGAGCCCTATTCTGGATGATTGAAATCACCCAAGCAAGTGGAACTGGAGCGGAAGACCTGGACCAAGGCGAGCAGAACCAGAGCAGAAGACTTAGACTAAAAAGTCAACAGAATGTTGACCTTTTAGGTCTGAGCGTCTGGAATCAAATCTTCATCCAAAGGCAACATGACACGTTCTGTTACGATTCGGATAAAATTTTATCCCCCTCTAGGCGCCTGGAACCCTTCCAAGCACCCCGATCAGGGCTATAAATATAGTCTTGATCCCAGAAGCTAAAAACAACACTTGTAATCGTTTCTAATTCAGTTTAGCTTTGTAGTTGTGAGATTTGACTGTTGTAAGAGGCTTCTCCACCCAGAGGAGATTTTAGTGACCTTTCAACTTCCTTGGATTAGCAATCCCCTGATTGTAAACTAAGTAACTCTTATTGTGCCTCATCTTTCTCTAATTAGCTTTTTAATCCTTGTATGCAAGTGTTAGTTTAATCAAATTGTAAAGATCAAGAAAGGTGTTTTATTTTTACAGGGCTATTCATCCTCCTCTAGCTTGCCGCCAAGGGACTAACAAGTGATATTATAGCAAGGACGCTTATGAAGGACTAACCGCCAAACGAAGCACAAGAGATGGCCAAACCGAGCATCTATCCACCGAAGTTCGAGGGGGAATTCGTAACCTGGAAGAAAAAGGAGGTATTCTTTAAGACAGATTTTGATTTAGTACTAATCATGAAGTTTGGTTTTGTATCACCAAAGGGCAAAGAAGAATACCAATGGATGAAAAAGGAGCAAGCCAACTTCATGGTAAATGGAAAAGTAGAGTTTCATCCGCTTAGCATTTTACCACCTCAAGAAGTCAACTAGATCGGAGCACACGAGTCAGCTAAGGAGCTCTAGGAGAAATTCTTGAAACTATACAAAGGGACCTCGGAGGCAAAACTCGTGAGACCGGATCTGCTTCGGAACCCGATCAACAACCTCAAATTAGAAGAAGGTGAAATTGTTGCACACCTTCACTCAAGGATCAGGAACTTATCACTAGACTCACAAATCTCGGAGAAAAGGTAACCAACTGAGATTCGCTAAGGTACCCGCTTAACGCATTTCCTAGGACTACTGAATGGACATCATTGTAGATGCTTATTATATCTCCAAGGATCTAGAAGTAATTACTTTAGAAGAGTTGTTTTTAACTTTTGAAGTTCATGAAATGAGATGTGCATATCTGAAGGAGCCCAAGCATAACATTACCTTAAAGGAAAAAATGGACAAACCAGATTCTGAAACCTCTCTCGGTGATGATGAAACATCATTTATGGTAAGGAAATTTAAAAAGTTATTTAAAACTAATAAATTCAATCAAGTGCAGGGTAAAAGAAGGAAAAGAAAGGTAAGATGCTACCACTACAATGAAGAAGGGGATGTGAAAGACAACTGTCCAAAATTGAAGAGCAAGGAGAAGAACAAGAAGCCAGCCCAGACCAAGTATAGAAGTCTAAAGGCGACATGGGACGAAACGTCATCCGAATCAGAGATCGATGCCCTTGTCGGACTTGTGCTAGTGGCAAGTCACCAAGAAGATGAAGACGAAGCAAACTCATTCAAAATGAGCATCGAGAGCATCGATGAAGGGGGAGTGACATCAGAAGGAAGCAACACTTCAGGGGGAGCTTCAGATTATGGGATTGATAAGATAAGTTAGGTATGGTCTCTACTTCCTAATAAATTATTTTAATTTATAAAAATATTATCAAAAAAATTCTGTAGGTTAGAAAAGAAAATGTTGAATTAAAAGGAATTCTAGCAATATTTTATCGATTACAAGATTTCAACAAGATGAAAATGGAAAATGAAAAATTGAAAGCAGAAATAGAAAAGTTAAAAAATCGTGCATGCTCACATATTCAACAAGTTAGAAGATATAATGGAGTAAATTGGTATTTTAAATACCATAAGGATCAAATTAGAAAAATATTACAGAAATATGTTCCTAAGAAATTTTTGATTAATCCTGTATGAAGGAATTTAATTTGGGTTCCAAAATCATATTTAGGTTAATTCTTTTTATGCCCTGTGTTTTTTTAATTTTTTAGACCAAGGGCTTTTAGAAATAAAATTAAATGTTTAATTTCTTTAAAAGACTTTATCGAGAAGTGGTTGTTGTTCCAATAACTAAGAAGACCTAGTGCCTCAACACAGAATGAAAGCTAATTACTGAAATGAATATTTAATTAACTAACTGTTAAAGCATTTAATTAAAAAAAATTATCTAATGCTTTCAAACAAATTGTTTGTCAAAATTTCTATTAGAAATTAATTTTTTCGATAAAGAAAATTTCATCACTTAGCTGTACAAAAAATTTCAAAATATTTTCTGTTAATTTTTTTTTTATTTTTCCTGCATAGTTATTTTCAAATTTTATTTTTTTATGAAAAATTATCATCTTTCTATAAAATATTTTTTTTGTAAAAGATTTATGTCTGTTCAACCCTTATTAAAATTTTAGATTTATTTATCAAATTAAATATTTTTCAAAATTCATTATAAGAATCTAGATTTTTAAAAAATAGGATTTTCCCTTAAACTTTGTTTTAGATTTTTTAAAGTTATTTTAAAGTACCTCATTTTTAATATGATCAAAGGGGGAGAAGTGAAGATTAAGGTTATGGGGAGAGTATCATTAATTTTTGCACATTATTTGCAAAATTTACCTTGTTATTATTGATTTATGTTCTTTTTTCCTAACTTAATTTGGGTTATTCATATCAAAAACGGGGAATTGTTAGTACCTCAAGGTAATTTTTGTTAGTACCCCAAGTTAGTTTTGATGTGATTAACCAAGTCAGGTTAGATCCTATTATCGTTTAACCCTTGTGTCTAAGTGTGCAGGAACTTAGGAGCATAGGAAGTCGAGCGAAAGACACAACTAGAGAGAAGGATGGCATGTGAGAGAGACGACGGGCTTGGTGTGTCCAAGGGACAAGGTGCTGCGAAAGAGTACGCGGGCGGATGAGAAGGAGGGGCATGACATTTCTGAGGGATGAGAAGCCAGAGTGAAAGATTACTCGAGAAGGTCAAAAAATGGGTTTGGATGAGTCCTATTCCGGATGGCTGAAATCACCCAAGTGAGCGGAACTAGAGCTAAAGATTCGGACCCAAGCGAGCAAAACTGGAGCAAAAGACCCAGACCAAAAAGTCAACTAAAAGTTGACTTTACTGGTCTGGGCGCTCGGAATCAAAACTTCATCATTTCACAACATGACGTGATTCATTGCAATGGGAATGAAATTCTATCCCCTTCCAGGCACCCCAACCAGGGCTATAAATACAACCCTGGTCTCAGAAGGTTAGAACAACACTTGTAATAGATTCCTCTTTAATTTTATTTTGTAATTGAGTGCTTCAACTATTGTAAGAGGCTTCTCCTCGTGAAGGAGATTGTTTAGTGAGCTTCAGCTTCCTTGGATTAGCAATCCCCTGGTTGCAAATCAAGTAACCCTTTTGTGCCCCTTCTTTTTCAATCTCTTATTTTTTTTATGCAAGTGTTAGACAAATAAAACTGTAAAGTTTGAGAAGGGGTTTTATTTATTTTTACTATGCAGGCTATTCATGTTAGTTAGAGCCCTAGAGCCAATCATTTGATGATTGTATGGACTCATTGTATCATATTCTTGTATATTATTAAAGGCATTTGTTTGGTTATTATACTTATTTGTATTAGTGCCAAATAGACTAAGTATAATAGCGTCCTTGAGTAGAAGGTTCATACCTATATCAATCGATTAGTTGAATCGATAGTGAGATGATATAGGGAACACTACTCTAAATCATTCTTAGTCGAGTATTAACATTCAGGGACAATGTTAATACAATAAGACTAGCATGTAGGTCAGCTCGATGACTTGATCTCACAAGTCATGGATATAGAGATATCAAGCTGACACATGGGTATGCATTAGAGAATGTATACTGAATGACCCGCCATGAGAAAGTATCATGGATCGTTATATGAGTGTCATATACTTTCTCATGTGGCTATTAGTATGACTATTAGTCCTTTGACCTGAAGTCACCATGGATCCCTACATAAGGAGTTATGTAATTTGGTTTCGTCAAACGTCACCCGTAACAGGGTGGACTATAAAGGCGATTACTGGGTATATAATGAATTATGCAGAGGGATGTGAGTGATGTAGATGAGATCTATTCCTCCCATATGACGGGGACGACATCGGTATTCTTGATAGAGTGAGACCACTAAGTGCATGGCCATTCCCAAGTGAGTCAACATGAGATGTTGAGCTCATTTGATCGAGTGAGTCTACTTGGAGTTCAAGATTTAGATTGATTAGAGGATGACACGGTCTATGCCTCACATTGATCAATCTAGATGTCTAGGATAGAAGGACAATGTCACATATTGTGAAGAGTCACAATTAGTAGTCACAAGGTGATGTTGGATCTCAACATTCTTGTAACTTGGGTAGTAATGATGTATTGCTAGATATCGCTCATTATTTATGCAACTAAATGAGTTTAGGGGCATTGCCAACGTTACAAGAACCTATTGGGTCACACACAAAGAACATGTGGATGGAGATCAGGTTCATATGATGAACCAATTGGATTAGGTTAATATGATGCACCAAAGATTGGATTCAAATTAGACTTATTGAGTTAGACTCAATTAGATTCAATTGTTGAATGAGTCTAATTTAAATTTGATTCATTGAGTCAATTTATATTAATGAATTGAGATTCATTAAATTGAAATTGACTTGAATCAAAGGTTGGATTTAACTCAACAAGGAAGAAAATTGGTCAATTTTGACTTGATCAAATGGATGTTGAAACATCAAGTTTGACTTGATGCATTGCCACATCATGTAGGTTGACTCATCCTACATGGCATGACACATAGTTGCCACATCACCTCCACCTCATGAGGTGTGCCACCTCATGGAGGTTACACCTTCCTCTTTGCATTAATGTGGCCGGCCACATTAATGAGGGAGGTTTTCATTGTGTGGCCAACCACACACTTTATGATAGGAGTTTTTATTTTGTGGTAATTTATGTGTGTTAATGTTTGATTCTTCTTCTTCCTTGGTCTCTTCTTTCTCCTTCTCTAGAGGTTGCCGTGTACTTTTCATGGTGGAAGAAGGTGGGTGAGTGAGTTAATCCAAGAAATCCAAGAAGAAAGGTAATATTTTAGAGGAGTGTATTGTATTCTCTTCTTTGCTTTCCTTTCTTCTTCCATTCCCATCCGAGAGCCCTAGAAAGTGCTAGCACACTTGGGGTCTCTCTTCTCCATCCTTGAGTGCTAGAGAGCACTCCTTGTTCATGTGGATATCACTAGAGAAGTATCTATCTTGATACTTTGGAGATCCGACACGTACATTGGACGAGCGGGATTTTGCGAGGGCACGCTTCAAAGGTAAAACTCTCAACACATAGATCTAGGAGTAGATCTAAAGTTTTGAAACTCGTACTCGTATTTTCGTTCGGTTTTTCCTTTGCACGGATCTACGGCTTTGGGTGATTCGGGGTTTCCGCGACGCGAAAAGCGGTTTTCGCGGCCCGAAAAACCCAACAGTGGTATCAGAGCCACGTGCAAGGCTTGTACGAGTTTAATTTTTGGTTTTATGAAAACTAAAGTTTCTGTAATTTTCTGTAAAATTATGATTTTTATAGTTTTTATGGGTAATTTTTCGTAGAAGCGAAGCACAAGTGTCTCGGCACTTGTAGGCTTCGGCTACCGTTCCAAACGGCTTCGTTTTGCCCCAAATCCGTTTGGGACAGCGGGCTTGGGTGCCATTAGATCGTAAAGGAGCAACTCACGATGGTTAGATCGTGGGTAGGGGTACTGCCCCTAACCCCGCAAGGGGATTTACTCCGCGATTGCACCCGAAATCGCTAAAAATGAACCTGCCGGGAAGATTTTTCCGAAACGGCAATGTCTCGACCCAAATCGTTTTGGGACAGCGAGTTTGGGCGTTGTTGGATCGCAAAGGAACCCTCGCAATGGTTAGATCACGGGTAGGGGCGCTGCCCCTGGTCCCGCAAGGGGATCCGTTCCGCGATTGCGCCCGAAACCGCTAAACGGGACCGCCGGGAAATTTTACTCATAAAAATTGTAAAAATTAATTTTAAAATTATAGAAAATTATGAAAATATATAATTTTGAATTATATATTAATTTTGTGATAGTCATGGCCCAAAAACCCAATATGATTGGATTGTGTTGTAATTCATAATACGGCCTGCGTGCCGTTATGTGTTTGCGCGTGTTGTATGCTTTTATTATTTTTTTCCGCGACCTGCACGTCGTGCCTTTCTCATATATTCTGGTTGTAAATTAGATTTAGACTCGAATGTAACTCGAGTTTCAAATTGTAATGTACAAATTGGAGCGGTGGAGGGTCCACACGAGACGAAGTTCCGAGCCGGGCACGAGCAACACAAGGTGGTCAAAGGGAGGAGCTTGGAGAAGCTGTTGACCCTAGGTTGACCATTCAATCTTCTCATTGGCTTGAGAAGATCGTAGTAGGGCTATGACTAAATCACAAATAGATTAATTAGTTAATTGCTTATGTATATGATGCATATTTAATAAGTAATTAATTAATTAGTGCCTTACGATTAGATTAGATCTAAGTCGTGCACATGATGCACCCTTGCGATTAGATTAGATCTAAGTCATGCACAAGATGAATCCTTTTCGATTAGAATAGATCTCGATCGAACCAACTCTAAATGCCTAACCGTGCCGTGATACCTATCACTACCTCGATCACATGTATTGTTGAATCTGCCAAAGCAGAGCAATACATATTATCTTGGTAGGGTACGGAGGGACAATCTTGGTCCCGCCTATCAACGCATGGGTGAATATAAACTCAATTAGATTGAGTATTCCTAGTTGCTCGGCTAGATCGAGTCAACTATAGGCATTCTTCCAACGGTTGGAAAGGATAGGTCAAAGTCACATCTATATTAACTCTCGGGCGTATTAGCCAAAGCTAACTCGAGTTTTAATATAAATACGGATATTGATCCTATAAACAAGAGTTGCATAGAGATGTAATTGGTAATCGTTACCTACCGATCATACTAAGCCTTGGGCGTATTAGCCAAAGCTAACTCAAGGGTTAGTATGATGTGGATCTTGTCCCACAAGAATTATAGAATTCAGTGGGAGTATCATTTAGTTAAAGGCCTAATTAAATGATTAGGAATATGATACTTATTTCTGCATTTATTTTTGTTGTAGAATTTCCATGACGTCGAATACGAACATTTTCTCCCTGCGATCTGTCCTTAAGAAGGACAAGCTCAACGGAGCAAATTTCCTGGACTGGTACAGGAATCTGAGAATAGTTCTCACTCAGGAACGTAAACTGTACGTTCTGGAGCAGCCCATTCCTGAGGCTCCTCCTGTCACTGCCATCAAGATGACGCATCAGATGTGTCCTGTCTTATGCTCGCGACCATGAACTCTGAGCTTCAGAAGCAACATGAGTTGATGGGCGCTTACGATATGGTTGAGCATCTTTGTCATCTATATCAAGGACAAGCAAGGCACTGGAAGAGGAACTCCAAAGAATACCTGGAAGATCTTAAGAAGAAGAGAAATAAGATTTCTACTTCAGGTATACATGTTATAGAAGTCAACCTCTCTATTTCTTCATCGTGGGTATTAGATACCGGATGTGCTTCGCACATTTGTACTAATGTACAAGCGCTGAGGAATAGCAGGACATTGACGAAGGGTGAGATAGACCTACGAGTAGGCAATGGAGCACGAGTTGCTGCTATTGCTGTAGGAACTTATTATCTATCTCTTCCCTCTGGGCTTGTACTAGAATTAGATGATTGTTGTTATGTGCCTGCCTTGACTAAAAACATAATTTCAGTTTCTTGTTTGGACAAGAAAGGATTTTCGTTTATAATAAAGAACAAATGTTGTTCTGTCTATTTAAACGATATGTTCTATTGTAGTGCACCTCTAGTAAACGGACTCTATATTCTAGACCTTGAGAGCCCTATTTATAACATAAATACCAAGAAGTTCAAGTCAAATGACCTGAACCAAACTTATCTCTGGCACTGTCGCTTAGGTCATATAAATGACAAGCGCTTATCCCAGCTCCATAAGGATGGTTTGCTGGACTCATTTGATTTTGAATCATATGAGATATGCGAGTCATGCCTACGAGGCAAGATGACCAAGACTCCCTTTAGTGGGCACAGCGAGAGAGCGACTGATTTGTTAGGACTCATACATAGTGATGTATGTGGCCCTTTCAATGTCGTTGCTAGAGGCGGTTATAGGTACTTCATAACATTTACTGATGACTTCAGTAGATATGGTTATGTGTATTTGATGACACATAAATCTGAATCCTTTGAAAAGTTCAAAGAATTCAAGAATGAAGTACAGAACCAGCTTGGCAAGAGTATTAAGGTACTTCGATCCGATCGAGGTGGAGAATACCTTAGCCATGAGTTCCGTGACTATCTAGCTGAGTGTGGGATTCTATCCCAACTCACTCCTCCTGGAACACCACAGTGGAATGGTGTATCCGAACGGAGGAATCGTACCTTATTAGATATGGTACAATCTATGATGAGTCACACAGATCTTCCGACATATCTATGGGGATATGCTCTAGACACGGCAGCTTTCATACTCAACCGACTTCCATCAAAGGCCGTGATAAAGACACCATATAGGATATGGACTGGGAGAGATGCCCAGGTGTCTTTCATGAGGATTTGGGGTTGTGAGGCTTACGTACGACGTCAAGTCTCAGACAAATTAGGACCCAAATCCGACAAGTGCTTTTTCATTGGATATCCCAAGGAAACTAAGGGATATTACTTCTACATTCCCAGTCAGCACAAGGTAGTTGTGGCAAAGACTGGGGTCTTTCTAGAAAGGGACTTTGTTTCTAGAAAGACTAGTGGGAGCACGTTCGATCTTGAAGAAGTTCAAGATGCGAACAATAGCACTGATGCCTCGATGGAAATTGAACTGGAACCACAAAGTGTTGTGGATGATGTTGTTCCACAAGGAGTTGAGGAACAACAACCAGTTCAAGTAGACATACCTCTTCGCAGGTCTGATAGGGTACGTCGTCAGCCTGAGAGATACTCATTTCTCTTGTCTGACCATGATGACGTTGTGCTCATAGAGGATGAGCCTACCACCTATCAGGAAGCTGTGATGAGACCAGATTCCGAGAAATGGCTAGAAGCCATGAGATCCGAGATGGAATCCATGTACACCAACCAAGTATGGACTTTGGTTGATCCACTTGAAGGGGTAAAACCCATTGGGTGCAAGTGGGTCTTTAAGAGAAAGACTAACATGGATGGACTTATCTATAAGGGTCGCTTGGTAGCTAAAGGTTTCAAGCAGATTCATGGTATTGACTATGATGAAACCTTTTCTCCAGTGGCGATGTTTAAGTCCATTCGGATCATGCTTGCTATTGCAGCCTACCATGACTATGAGATATGGCAGATGGATGTCAAAACCGCATTTCTGAATGGAAACCTACTCGAGAATGTGTACATGACACAACTTGAGGGTTTTGTAGATCCACAGCATACTAGCAGAGTATGCAAGCTGCATAGGTCCATTTATGGACTAAAGCAAGCTTCTCGGAGCTGGAATCTTCGATTCGATGATGCGATCAAACAGTTTGGTTTCATCAAGAACGAAGATGATCCTTGTGTCTACAAGAAGGTTGTAGGGGACATAGTTGTCTTCCTCATATTGTATGTGGATGACATACTGCTCATTGGGAAGGACATCCCTATGCTTCAGTCTGTCAAGACCTGGCTAGGGAGTTGCTTCTCAATGAAGGACTTAGGTGAGACATCCCGCATTCTAGGGATACAGATCTATAGAGATAGATCTAAGAGATTGCTTGGCCTAAGTCAGAGTACATACATTGACAAGGTACTCCTTCGGTTTGCCATGCAGAATTCCAAGAAGAGATTTCTGTCGATGTCACATGGCGTGAGTCTTTCGAAGACTCAAGGTCCCTCTTCTAGAGAGGAGAGAGACCGCATGGATCAGATCCCTTATGCTTCAGCCATAGGGTCTATCATGTACGCCATGCTATGTACTCAACCTGATGTCTCGTATGCTTTAAGCATGACGAGCAGATATCAGTCAGATCCAGGTGAAAGTCACTGGATAGCGGTCAAGAATATTCTTAAGTACTTATGAAGGACTAAAGAATATTTCTTGATATATGGAGACAATGATGAGCTAACTGTAAAGGGTTACAGTGATGCCAGCTTCCATACCGATCAGGATGATTAAAGATCACAGTCGAGGTTCGTGTTTTGCTTGAATGGTAGTGCTATGAGCTGGCAGTGTTCACAGCAGTTCTACAACGTTTCCATCTCATTAGAGAGATTATCGATAGAGGAGATGTGAAGATTTGCAGAGTACCTACAGAGGCTAACATCACAGATCCCTTGACCAAGGCTTTGGCACAGAGAAAGCATGATGGTCACACTAGGTCATTAGGCCTTAGAGCCTATACTGATTGGCACTAGTGCTAGTGGGAGATTGTTAGTTAGAGCCCTAGAGCCAATCATTTGATGATTGTATGGACTCATTGTATCATATTCTTGTATATTATTAAAGGCATTTGTTTGGTTATTATACTTATTTGTATTAGTGCCAAATAGACTAAGTATAATAGCGTCCTTGAGTAAAAGGTTCATACCTATATCAATCGATTAGTTGAATCGATAGTGAGATGATATAGGGAACACTACTCTAAATCATTCCTAGTCGAGTATTAACATTCAGGGACAATGTTAATACAATAAGACTAGCATGTAGGTCAGCTCGATGACTTGATCTCACAAGTCATGGATATAAAGATATCAAGCTGACACATGGGTATGCATTAGAGAATGTATACTGAATGACCCGCCATGAGAAAGTATCATGGATCGTTATATGAGTGTCATATACTTTCTCATGTGGCTATTAGTATGACTATTAGTCCTTTGACCTGAAGTCACCATGGATCCCTACATAAGGAGTTATGTACTTTGGTTTCGTCAAACGTCACCCGTAACAGGGTGGACTATAAAGGCGATTACTCGGTATATAATGAATTATGCAGAGGGATGTGAGTGATGTAGATGGGATCTATCCCTCCCATATGACGGGAGCGACATCGGTATTCTTGATAGAGTGAGACCACTAAGTGCATGACCATGCCCAAGTGAGTCAACATGAGATGTTGAGCTCATTTGATCGAGTGAGTCTACTTGGAGTTCAAGATTTAGATTGATTAGAGGATGACACGGTCTATGCCTCACATTGATCAATCTAGATGTCTAGGATAGAAGGACAATGTCACATATTGTGAGGAGTCACAATTAGTAGTCACAAGGTGATGTTGGATCTCAACATTCTTGTAACTTGGGTAGTAATGATGTATTGCTAGATACCGCTCATTACTTATGCTACTAAATGAGTTTAGGGGCATTGCCAACGTTACAAGAACCTATTGGGTCACACACAAAGAACATGTGGATGGAGATTAGGTTCATATGATGAACCAATTGGATTAGGTTCATATGATGCACCAAAGATTGGATTCAAATTAGACTTATTGAGTTAGACTCAATTAGATTCAATTGTTGAATGAGTCTAATTTAAATTTGATTCATTGAGTCAATTTATATTAATGAATTGAGATTCATTAAATTGAAATTGACTTGAATCAAAGGTTGGATTTAACTCAACAAGGAAAAAAATTGGTCAAGTTTGACTTGATCAAATGGATGTTGAAACATCAAGTTTGACTTGATGCATTGCCACATCATGTAGGTTGACTCATCCTACATGGCATGACACATAGTTGCCACATCACCTCCACCTCATGGAGGTTACACCTTCCTCTTTGCATTAATGTGGCCGGCCACATTAATCAGGGAGGTTTTCATTGTATGGCCGGCCACACACTTTATGATAGGAGTTTTTATTTTGTGGCAATTTATTTGTGTTAATGCTTGATTCTTCTTCTTCCTTGGTCTCTTCTTTCTCCTTCTCTAGAGGTTGCCGTGTACTTTTCATGGTGGAAGAAGGTGGGTGAGTGGGTTAATCCAAGAAGTCCAAGAAGAAAGGTAATATTTTAGAGGAGTGTATTGTATTCTCTTCTTTGCTTTCCTTTCTTCTTCCATTCCCATCCGAGAGCCCTAGAAAGTGCTAGCACACTTGGGGTCTCTCTTCTCCATCCTTGAGTGCTAGAGAGCACTCCTTGTTTGTGTGGATATCACTAGAGAAGTATCTATCTTGATACTTTGGAGATCCGACACGTACCTTGGACGAGCGGGATTTTGCGAGGGCACTCTTCTAAGGTAAAACTCTCAACACATAGATCTAGGAGTAGATCTGAAGTTTTGAAACTCGTACTCGTATTTTCGTTCGGTTTTTCCTTTGCACGGATCTACGACTTTGGGTGATTCGGGGTTTCCGCGACGCGAAAAGCGGTTTTCGCGACCCGAAAACCCAGCAGTGGTATCAGAGCCACGTACAAGGCTTATACGAGTTTAATTTTTGGTTTTATGAAAACTAAAGTTTCTGTAATTTTCTGTAAAATTATGATTTTTATAGTTTTTATGGGTAATTTTTCCGTAGAAGCGAAGCACAAGTGTCTCGGCACTTGTAGGCTTCGGCTACCGAAAAGATTTTTCCAAAACGGCTTCGTTTTTCCCCAAATCCGTTTGGGACAGCGGGCTTGGGTGCTATTAGATCGCAAAGGAGCAACTCACGATGGTTAGATCGTGGGTAGGGGTACTGCCCCTAACCCCGCAAGGGGATTTACTCCGCGATTGCACCCGAAATCGCTAAAAACGAACCTGCCGGGAAGATTTTTCCGAAACGGCAATGTCTCGACCCAAATCGTTTTGGGACAGCGAGTTTGGGCATTGTTGGACCGGCCGTGGAGCGCGAATCATCTGCAGCCTTATCGGGCTGGGTGAAAGGTGCACTAATGTAACTTATTTTTGCATATATTTTAGTCGCCCGTACCCTTGTAATGCAGGAAGCAAAATTAATTCAAAGGATGGCCAATGGGTTTGCCAAGCGGCCGTATTGAAGTTAGCCTTAAAAAAGACCGTCGAGCTCCGACGTTAAATATCGAGAGACGAGCCGGCGTCTATAAACGTCCGAGCGGAAGACCGTCGAGCTCCGACGTTTAATATCGAGAGACGAGCCAGCGTCTATAAACGTCCAAGCGGAAGACCGTCGAGCTCCGACGTTAAAGGTACTCCAAGTCTGACAACGAGGTGTTCTGTTGTCCCATCGAAGACGTGATTGGACTGTAGCAGTATGGCGTCAGGTAAGGTTTCTGACAGACACATACTGAAGTATGGGCTGCGGACATGTATGTGCCTCGGTGGACGTACAGGAACCCTTCCACCGTTCTATATAACGAGCCTCATACTTCGCCGGAGGTAGGCAGAAAAACACCTTTGGAGCCACTTTTTTCCACTGCTTGCTTGCCTGACTTGAGCGTCAGAGGGTCGCCGCCGGGAACCCCTTCCCGGCCCGACTTCTGTGCAGGTTCGCCGGAGCTTCATGAGACTAGCCGGAGATCTACATTGGCGACCCGGAGAGCGCCATGTGCCCAGCGTCCGTTGATTCAGCATTCGGACAGGATCAATATCCCTTATTCATTTTTTTTTGCTTAAGTGATTGCAATGTGCAACACTTAAACACAAATGCACATAAGTACAAATGTTGGGATATTTCAATTTTTCTAAATGAGCTTACATGATTCGAGCATCATCCAGTAACCAAAATGTAGTTTGAGAAATCACCATAGGAACTAAGTACTAAACATATAAGATGAATCATGACTATTTTAATGATATCAACTATTCAAGTTCAAGTAAAGTGAAAGTAAGATCCTTAAGGTTAAGCCAAAACTCAATTTATCCCCGTACAATACTTAGCTCATATCATGCTCCTTAAGATATAGAAAAGAGATGCACTAGACATACTAGCATTATACCAATAACATCATGAATCAAGATATAAACGTGTTAACAATTTTGCTCTTAAATAAGTCGGCAGTAGAAAGGAATGATGTTCTCAGTGTGCCAAAAGGTTTCAAAGGACAGTCAAGTGATAGTCAAAAATAAATACAGTAAGTAAAGCAAAGAAAAATGCAAGACTGAAAATGTAAAAGAAAATGTAAAATGCAGAAATTTGAAACGAAAATGTAGAAATTTTCAAGTTGCAACCTCCCCCCCAGACTTAAACTTTTCATCGTCTCGATGAAATCAATATGGGAGGTCTACGCGGTTGACCAATTGGAAAGCTCAGAAAACCAGGAGTCTCGCTCAAGATCCTATGATACTCATAGAGGGCATCAACTTGTTGACGTGTAATGTTCATGCTCTCCATGAACTCTCTAATTCTAACTTGATCCGTATCATAATCCTGGACAAATTCAGCCACCTGACCCTGAAAGTTCCTCGTGAACTGAAAATGATCTTACACCTCTCTATACTGGTCATCGGACAAGCTAAAGCGACCCTCCAACATTACTCATTGGGCCTCTTGATTCTCATGGAATGAGTCTAGAGAGGCACGAAAATCAGAAAAATCAAATCTAGAGTGACCCGTACCATAGGCGAAAGAGTGCCTAGCAGGTTCCGGATGTCCGGATAGCTGCGAGTGTCCAGGTGTCGAGGGCTCATGGTGGGGCTCGGTGTCTCCAAACAAGGAAGGGACATTCTTGGGATCGACATTAATGATCACCCAATTAGCAGGGTTGCAAATAGAGGTCCACTCGGGATAAGGAAGTGGTAGTGGAAACTCATCCTTCTTAGGAAAGGCAAAACCATTCTCATCCCGGTAAATTATTTTCATTGAAAGACATGCATTGATATCGATCATGTCATTGTCATGAACGATTTATAACTCATCTATATCACAACCCAAATTTATAGCTATTTGGGTAATCAATCCACCAAATACAATCGATCCCGAGGATGCTTTCCCCGCTCTCACTAGGTTTTGCAAAAAATGGAAACCGGAATCAAAGTCAACCTTATGTAACATAGCCCATAGAGCATAAAGTTCCACCTTCCTAACAACTCCATCACTTTCCCCTCTACCAAAAATAGTTTTACTCATAAATCGATGTAAGTATCTAAAGATGAGATTTTGTATATGGGAAGCCTTAGCTCTAGAAGGCTCATAAGGATGCTTCAATCCGGTGATTTGATTCCAAAAACTATTCCAATTAAATCTAGGGCTAAACCTACGACAATCGCCGGTAGATAAACCAAAACAACTATTGAAATCACTAAATGCCCACTGAAATTCTTGATTCATTAATCTAAAAGTAATCTTACCAATATAATCATCTTCATTAGCATAATGGACATCTAATGAACTCAAAATTTCAAATATAATTCGAGGGTATATCATCCCAATCTAGAGATCTAATCATCCAATCTACATCATCTCTAATTCCTAAAACGTTTAAAACAGTTGGGTCCATGTATCATGTACACACAACCTTCCTTGTGGCAAGAATATCAAATCTAACTTTATGTTCCTCATTTCTAAAAAGAATATTGAATTCATTATCGTTACCTTCATCGCGTGCTCTCTGTTTGCCTTTGCCCTTTACGACTTTCCCTTCTCCTTTAATGGTTCCTTTTCTTGGCTTAAACCACCACTTCCTTTTCGAAGCTTCTTCAATAGGTTAGACATGATGTCGAGTTTAAAGAAGGGAAGAGTGTTTGGTTGGAGAAGTATGATCTTAAGAAGGTAGATCCAAAAATGAAGATCTTATTGTTGGTTGCTACTCGGAAAACCTAACGGTTCTACTGTAAAAAATTTTGTACAAAGGTCTGAACATTTTCCTAGCTACTATGTGTTCTTTTAAATTAAACTTGGATCGCCTGCGGAACTTAACACGTTTGATCCTAAGTTTAATTTATTTGTTCTTTTAGGTTTAGACTTGGATCTCCTGCGGAACTTAACACGTTCGATCCAAATCACCTAGGTCACGAAGAAAATTAAATATCTATTTCCAAAATCAACTTCCAGTACTGCATGGCGAGACACATGGCATTCTTGGATATGGGAGCAACCACCACCGACTAGACAAAGCCTTTTAAGGAAATTAAATATTTAATCTTCCCATAGTAACCCTAGGTTAACCACTAAGAACAATCAAATCACAAGGAAAAGAAAAAACAAAAGAACACAACTTCGAAAACTAATTCGAAAAACTAGAATCGCATGCCTCTTGTATTTTATATTTTTACAAAGAAACAAAACTAACATGATGCGGAAAACAATTATTAGTTATACCTTTCTTTGTGAACAATGACCTCTTGATCTTCGTGAACAATGACCTCTTGATCTTCTACCGTATTTCTCTTCTAATCTCGGACGTTGTGTGGGCAAAGATCTTCAGAGACGAGGACCACCTAGCACCTTCTTCTCCTTCCTTCAAGTTTCGGCCAAGCACAAAGCTTCCAAATGATGAAGATCTTTTTCCACCAACCAAGCTCCAAGGGATGCAAGCTTCCTCTCCTTCTTCTCCAAGCAAAAATCCGGCCACCACTTGATCTCCAAGGAAGATGAGAGGTTCGGCCACACCAAGGAGAGGATAGAACTTGAAGGGGCCGGCCAGACCAAGGAAGAAAAGAGAGAGAAAATAGAATAGAGGTTGTTACCACAAAGGCACCCAAACCCCCTCTTTTATAATCCTTAGCCTTGGCAAATAAAGAAAATTTAATAAAACCTTCCTTAATTCTATTGCCATTGAAAAGGAAAATTTTAATTAATTAAAATTAAAATACTTTTCTTAGTGTATATGGCCGGCCACATCAAATAAGCAAACAAGGAAATTTTTCGCTAGAAAAATTAAAGCTTCCTAATTTGCTTCCGGAGAAATTTTAAAATAAAATTTCTCTTTAATAATCCCTTCACGATTGATGCTATAAATGGAAATTTCTATAATTTTAAAATTTAACTTTTCAACATGTGGATGATAAATAAGTAAAGTTTTTACCAAAATTAAAATTAACCTTTTAATCTACAAATAAGGAAAGAGATTTAACTCTTCTCTTAATCTTTTGTAGAATCTTATAAAAGGAAATATTTTAATTTTTAAACTCTCTTTTAAATCATGTATTCCACATAAGAAAAAATTTAAAATTAAAATTCCTTTTTGTATTTTTAATGGCCGACCACCTAGACTTGCGTTCAAGCTAGGGCCGGCCACCCATGGACCAAGGCTTGCCCAGCCCTAGCTTGGTCCCAAGCTAGCTTGGCCGGCCCCTATAACATGGGTATGAAGATGAGTATAGGTGGGTATAGTACTCTATAACTAAGAGGCTACGATAGGGACCAAGAGGAGGAATTGATTTTGGTCTCCCGATAAAATTAAGCATCCCGTGTTCGCCCCGAACACACAACTTAATTTTATTAATAATAATTCATTCCACTAGAGAACTATTATTGAACTATAGCACCAATCCCAAATTACATTTTTGGGCTCCTTCTTATTATGAGTGTGTTAGTCTCCCTGTGTTTAAGATGTCGAATGCCCATTAATTAAGTGAGTTACTGATAACTCATTTAATTAATATCTTAGTCCAAGAGTAGTACCACTCAACCTTATCGTTATGTCGGACTAAGTCCACCTGCAGGGTTTAACATGACAATCCTTATGAGCTCCTCTTGGGGACATTATCAACCTAGATCACTAGGACACAGTTTCCTTCTATAATCAACAACACACACTATAAGTGATATCATTTCCCAACTTATCGGGCTTATTGATTTATCAAACTAAATCTCACCCATTGATAAATTAAAGAAATAAATATCAAATATATGTGTTTGTTATTATATTAGGATTAAGAGCACACACTTCCATAATAACTATGGCAAATATTTCATGAATGAATCTATTAAACTATTGTGCTAATGCTAGGTTGTTCCCCGGAAGGAACGCGTTGCAGGGTCCGACTGTAACGTCTCGGCAAGGACCGCTACATTTCCAGAACTCGGGTGTAGTGATAAATATGCAAGAGTTCGCGTTACAGGGTCCGATTGTAACGTCTCAGCAAGGACCGCTACATCTCCATGAGAACTTGGGTGTAGTGTTAAATAGGCAAGAGTTCTCACACCATAGGTTAGATAAGAACAAATATGATAGGAAAACTAATAATCTAAGATTTGGAACATGGAACATAGGAACTCTCACTGGTAAATCGATGGAGATAGTAGATATGATGATTAGAAGAAAAATTAATATTTTGTGTGTACAAGAGACAAAATGGACAGGTGAGAAGGCAAAGATGATACAGAACTCGGGTTTTAAGTTATGGTACACTGGAAAGAGTAAAACAAGAAATGGAGTGGGTATTATTGTAGATAATTTGTTAAAGGATGAAGTTGTAGGAGTAGTTAGAAAAGGGGATAGAATTATAGACCTTAAGATAATAGTGGCGAAAGAAACTATGAACATAATTAGCGTATATGCACCACAAGTAGGATTAAATGAATCTACCAAATTAAGGTTTTGGGAGGACTTAGATGAAATACTACAAAATATTTCATCAAATGAAAGGATTTTAATAGGAGGTGATCTAAATGGGCATGTTGGAGTGAAAAATGAGGAATATGAGAGAGTACATGAGAGCTATGGGTTTGGAACGAGGAATGAGGAAGGGAAAACTATATTAGATTTTGCGATAGCATATGACCTTATATTAGCTAATACGTTTTTTAAGAAAAGAGAAGAACACTTAGTCACATTCAAAAGTGGGAATAATAAATCGCAAATTGACTTTCTTATGGTTAGGAAGAAGGATAGAAATATTTGTAAAGATTGCAAAGTCATCCCTAGAGAAAGCTTAACTACCCAACATAGGGTAGTAGTGTTGGATATACGCCTTAAACATAGTATCAATAGAAAGAAAATATATACAATTCCTAGAATTAAGTGGTGGAAGTTAAAGGATGGGAAACAACATATATTTAAGGAGAAGATAGAAGTACAAGCATTAGGTGAAATATATGATGACTCTAATACAACATGGGATAAGATGGTATCAAAGTTAAAAATAGTAGCTAAGAGTGTCCTCGGTGAGTCAAAGGGGCATGCACCGCTAAGTAAAGAATCTTGGTGGTGGAATGAGAAAGTACAAGAGAAAGTGAAGGAAAAACGAATAGCTTATAAGGAATTATATATTTGTAAGAATGAGGAAAACTTAAAAAAATATACAATAGCCAAGAAAGAAGCTAAGAAAGTGGTGAGTGAAGCAAAAAATGAAACTTTTGAACGGTTATATCAAAAATTGGATACAAAAGAAGGGGAAAGAGACATTTATAGAATAGCTAAAGTGAGAGAAAGAAAAACAAGAGATCTTAGTCAAATAAAATGTATTAAAGATGAATGTATTAGGGTATTAGTAAGCGATGGAGAAATAAAAGAGCGGTGGAAGAGGTATTTTCATCAACTTTTTAATGAAGGTTTAGGAGACCAACATAACTTGGGTAATTTAATTAGGTCAAATGAGCATCGAAATTTTAATTTTTATCGTAGAATTCAAACTTCAGAAGTAAAACAAACTTTAAATGAGATGCACAATGGAAAAGCCGTTGGACCAGATGATATTCCGATAGAGGTGTGGAAGTGCTTAGGGAAACAAGGTATTGAATGGCTTACAAAATTATTTAACATGATATTGAAAACAAAAAAAATGCCTGATCAATGGAGGATAAGTACTCTAGTTCCCTTATATAAGAATAAGAGAGACATACAAAATTGTGCAAACTATAGGGGTATTAAACTAATGAGTCATACTATGAAACTTTGGGAAAAAGTAATAGAAAAAAGATTAAGGAAGGAGACCACAGTGACAGAAAATCAATTTGAGTTTATGCCTGGAAGGTCGACAATAGAAGCTATATATCTTCTTAGACAATTAATTGAAAAATATCGGGAGCAAAAACAAGATCTACACATGATATTCATTGACTTAGAAAAAGCGTATGATAGAGTCCCAAGAGAAATTATATGGCGAATTTTAGAAAAGAGAGGTGTTAGCGTAACATATATTGAACTAATTAAAGATATGTACGAGGATGTAACGACCAGAGTAAAGACTTCAGGCGGAGTAACTGAAACATTTCCAATAAAGATAGGGTTACATCGAGGATCAGCTCTAAGTCCCTATCTTTTTACACTAATTATGGATGAACTCACTGCGCACATTCAAGACACAGTACCGTGGTGTATGTTATTTGCAGATGATATTATTTTGGTAGATGAGACACGTGAAGGAGTAAATGCTAAGCTAGAATCTTGGAGGGAAACACTAGAAGGGAAAGGTTTTAAGCTTAGTAGATTAAAGATAGAATATATGGAATTTAAGTTTAGCAATATTAGAAGTAATGAAACAATTGTTAAGATAGGAGAGGACGAGTAGCCTGGAACCGAGCGATTTAAATATTTAGGATCATTTTTACAAAATGATGGAGGGATTGAGAGAGATGTCTTACATAGAATACAAGCAGGATGGGTGAAATGGAGGGGAGCATCGAGTGTTTTATGTGACCGTAAAGTACCTCTTAAACTTAAAGGTAAGTTCTATAAAACCGCAGTTAGACCTGCTATGTTATATGGAGCTGAATGTTGGGCTATGACTCGAGCACACGAGCAGAAGATGAGAGTTGCAGAGATGAGGATGTTAAGGTGGATGTGTGGACATACGAAGATGGACAAAATAAGAAATGAGAGCATTAGAGAGAAAGTCGAAGTTGCATCTATTGAGGGAAAACTCCGAGAGACACGTTTAAGATGGTACGGACATGTACTTAGACGACCAATAAATGCTCCAGTTAGGCGATGTGAAACTATGATAAATATGCATATCAAACGAGGAAGAGGAAGACCAAAAAGGACTTGGTTAGCAACAATAAAACAAGATAAAATTTATTTAAATATAGATGATGATATAATAGAAGATAGAGCTCAATGGCGTAAAAGGATTCATACAGCCGACCCCACCTAGTGGGAAAAGGCTTGGATGTTGTTGTTGTTGTTGGACTTCCATAATAACTGAGGTCTTTGTTCCTTTATAAATTCAGTATAAAAGAAACGACCTCTGATGGTCCTACTCAATACACTCTAAGTGTACTAGTGTAATTATATAGTTAAGATAAAGTAATACCTAATTACACTACGACCTTCCAATGGTTTGTTCCTTTCTATCTTGGTCGTGAGCTACTGTTTATAATTTATAAGGTACTGATAACATTATCTTCTGTATGTGATACCACATACTATGTTATCTACAATATAAATTAATTGAACAACTACAAATAAATGTAGATTATTTGACCAAATGTGATTCTTTTATTCAAAATAAATGTTTAAAAAAGCTTAGGCTTTCAGTATACACTCTAACAATTTCTCACTTATACTAATGACTAAGCTGCCATATATGCTGCCATACATCTGATTCCCATCCCCTCCACATGCCGAACGAAAGCTTTTGCTGGAAGGGCCTTAGTGAAAGGATTTGCCAGGTTATCTGCTGATGCAATCTTGGCGATGACAACTTCTCCTCGCTTCACGATATCTTGTATTAGGTGGTACTTGCGCTCTATATGTTTACTTGCCTTACGGGCTCGTGGTTCCTTCGAGTTTGCAACTGCACCGCTATTATCACAATAAATTGTGATGATTTTGGGCAAACCAGGAATCACATCTAAGTCCATCATAAAGTTCCTGAGCCATACTGCTTCTTTAGCTGCCTCAGAGGATGCCACATACTCAGCTTTCATGGTTGAGTCCGAAACGCATTTCTGCTTAACACTCCTCCATGCAATGACTCCACCTCCTAAAGTAAACACATAGCCTAATGTAGACTTACTGTTGTCCCTATCCGATTAGAAATTTGAATCCGTGTAACCCACAGGGAGCAAATCATCTGCTTGATAAACTAGCATATAATCTCTAGTCCTTCTCAGGTACTTTAATATATGCTTTACCGCAGTCCAATGTCCTTGTCCAGGGTTACTCTGATATCTACTAACCATGCCCACGACAAAACAGATATCAGGTCTCATACACAGCATTGCATACATAAGGCTTCCTACAGCCGAAGCATAAGGAACTGCTTTCATGTCCTCTATTTCCTTTGATGTCTTCGGAGACATCTCTTTAGATAGAGCTACTCCATGCCTAAAAGGTAAGAAACCTTTCTTGGAATTTTGCATGCTAAAACGAGCAAGGATTGTATCTATATATGAAGCTTGGGACAGACACAACATTCTTTTCTTGCGATCCCTTATAACTTTGATCCCAAGAATGTGTGCACAATCTCCTAAGTCCTTCATATCAAATTGTTTGGACAACCATACTCTTACGTCTGATAATACCTTGACATTGTTGGCAATTAACAAAATATCATCTACGTATAGTACAAGAAATACCACCACGTTTCCGTTACACTTCTTGTATACACAAGACTCATCCGGACACTAAATAAATCCATATGACTGCATTACTTCATTAAACCGGATGTTCCAAGACCTTGAAGATTGCTTCAGTCCATAAATGGACCGATTGAGCTTGCACACTAAATGCTCTTTTCCTTTTTCAACGAACCCTTCTGGTTGCTTCATATGGATGTTTTCTTCAAGACTTCCATTAAGGAAAGTTGTCTTGACATCCATTTGCCAAATCTCATAATCCATATGAGCGGCAATAGATAAGAGTATCCGGATAGACTTAAGCATGGCTATCGGTGAAAAGGTCTCCTCATAATTGATTCCCTCTTTCTGAGTGTACCCTTTCGCAACAAGCCTAGCTTTGAAGGTTTCTACCTTCCCGTCTGTCCCTCTTTTCCTTTTGTAGATCCACTTGCATCCAACGACTTTTACACCATAAGGTGGTTCTACAAGCTCCCAGACCTTATTAGAGTACATAGACTCTATTTCAAAATTCATTGCCTTTTGCCAAGATACTGCATCTATATCTTGGAGTGCTTCGTCATATATTCGGGGATCAGGTTCATGTTTACCCGGGATCAAGTCCGAAGACTCTCCCAAAAACATGAATCTCTCAGGTTCCCTCACAACTCTCCCACTACGACGAGGCACCGTCTGTGGTTGTGTATCATGTGTGACACGTGTTGCAGTCTCTTATGGTACTTCATCCTGTACTATTGGTACTAAAGTAGACGTGTCCTCTCTAAGTTCTTCTAGAACAACTTTGCTACTGGTCTTGTGATCCATTATATAGTCTTATTCTAAAAACTGGGCATTGGTGCTAACAATGACCTTTTGGTCATTAGGACTATAAAATAAACCACCTTTCGTTCCTCTGGGATAACCCACAAACACGCGAACTTTTGTACGAGATTCTAACTTATCAGCATCTGGTTTCAGCACATGTGTTGGACTACCCCAAATCCGAATATGTCTTAGACTAGGATTTCGCCCATTCCACAATTTTGTGGGAGTAGAAGATACTGATTTAGAAGGTACTAAGTTCAGAATGTGAGTTGCCGTTTCCAGAGCGTATCCCCAAAACGAATTTGGTAATTTTGAATAACTCATCATCGATCTAACCATCTCCATAAGAGTCCTATTCCTTCGTTCTGCCACACCATTCTGTTAGGGTGTACCAGGTACGGACAATTGGGATTGAATCCCGGCCTCTGATAAGTAATTCCTAAACTCTCCTAAGAGGTATTCGCCACCACGATCAGACCGTAGTGTCTTGATACTTTTACCTAGTCGTTTCTCCATATCAGCCTTGTATTCTTTGAACTTATCAAAGCACTCTGGCTTGCGGCGCATTAGGTAAATGTATCCGTATCTTGAATAATCGTCTATAAAAGAGACAAAATATTCAAAACCACCTCTTGCCTGGATAGACATAGGACCACACAAATCAGAATGAACCAATTCTAACACTTTTTCGCTCTATACCCCTTGGCCTTAAAAGGCCTCTTGGTCATTTTACCTTCCAAGCAAGATTCACAAGTTGGAAAATTTTCCAACTCTAATGAACCCAAGAGTCCATCGGCTATAAGCCTTTGAATCCTACTTAAGTTAATATGACCAAGCCTTAGATGCCAAAGATATGCTTGGTTCATTTTCGAATGTTGTTTTCTCTTATTAGTGTTAGAAGATGTGTTATAAATTTCCATATTTTGCTTTGTGGGAGAAATTAGATTTAAAGTATATAAATTGCCAACTAATGCACCAGAACAGATAATCACTTTATTTCTCTTTATAACTACATTGTTATTAAAGGAAACAGAATATCCATCCAAATACAGTTTAGAAACTGAAATTAAATTCTTTCTAAAACTGGGTACATAAAGACAATTTCTTAAAACCAATTTTCTATTCCTATCAAAAGATAAGTAGACATATCCCACTGCAACAGCTGCCACCTTAGTAGCATTGCCCATGTAGATGGTTATCTCTCCTTCATATAGTCGTTGGGTTTCCTGGAACCCCTACAAAGAATTGCAGACATGATCAGTGGCTCCCGTAACTACACACCAGGTGCTGGTAGATAACACCGCTAAACATGTTTCAACAACCAGAGCATGAGATATACCTTTGTTGTTTTGATTCCTACGAGGACAGTCCGCCTTCCAATGCCCTGACTGCTTGCAGATGAAGCACTTGCCCTTCGGCTTCTTCACTCCAGCTTTAGGTCCTGTACTCTGAGATTATTGACCTTCTTTACTGAGCTAACTTGTTTCTTCTTTTTCTTTCCTTTCGGTTTAGAAGTAGAACCTTCTTTGCTGAACTTAACATGTTCGATCCAAATCACCTAGGTCACGAAGAAAATTAAATATCTATTTCCAAAATCAGCTTCCAGTACTGCATGGCGAGGCACATGGCCTTCTTGGATATGGGAGCAACCACCACCGATTAGACAAAGCCTTTTAAGGAAATTAAATATTTAATCTTCCCATAGTAACCCTAGGTTAACCACTAAGAAGAATCAAATCACAAGGAAAAGAAAAAACAAAAGAACACAACTTTGAAAACTAATTCGAAAAACTAGAATCGCATGCCTCTTGTATTTGGTATTTTTACAAAGAAACAAAACTAACATGATGCGGAAAATAATTATTAGTTATACCTTTCTTTGTGAATAATGACCTCTTGATCTTCTACCGTATTCCTCTTCTAATCTCAGATGTTGTGTGGGCAACGATCTTCCAAGATGAGGACCACCTAGCACCTTCTTCTCCTTCCTTCAAGTTTCGGCCAAGCACAAAGCTTCCAAAGGATGAAGATCTTTTTCCACCAACCAAGCTCCAAGGGATGCAAGCTTTCTCTCCTTCTTCTCCAAGCTAAAATCCGGCCACCACTTGATCTCCAAAGAAGATGAGAGGTTCGGCCACACCAAGGAGAGGAGAGAACTTGAAGGGGCCGGCCACACCAAGGAAGAAAAGAGAGAGAAAATAGAATAGAGGTTGTTACCACAAAAGCACCCAAACCCCCTCTTTTATAATCCTTAGCCTTGGCAAATAAGGAAAATTTAATAAAACCTTCCTTAATTCTATTGCCATTGAAAAGGAAAATTTTAATTAATTAAAATTAAAATCCTTTTCTTAGTGTATATGGCCGGCCACATCAAATAAGCAAACAAGGAAATTTTTCGCTAGAAAAATTAAAGCTTCCTAATTTGCTTCCGGAGAAATTTTAAAATAAAATTTCTCTTTAATAATCCATTCATGATTGATGCTATAAAAGGAAATTTCTATAATTTTAAAATTTAACTTTTCAACATGTGGATGATAAATAAGTAAAGTTTTTACCAAAATTAAAATTAACCTTTTAATCTACAAATATGGAAAGAGATTTAACTCTTCTCTTAATCTTTTGTAGAATCTTATAAAAGGAAATATTTTAATTTTTAAACTCTCTTTTAAATCATGTATTCCACATAAGAAAAAATTTAAAATTAAAATTCCTTTTTGTATTTTTAATGACTGGCCACCTAGACTTGGGTTCAAGTTAGGGTCGGCCACCCATGGACCAAGGCTTGGCCAGCCCTAGCTTGGTCCCAAGCTAGCTTGGCCGGCCCCTATAACATGGGTATGAAGATGAGTATAGGTGGGTATAGTACTCTATAACTAAGAGGCTACGATAGGGACCGAGAGGAGGAATTGGTTTTGGTCTCCCGATAAAATTAAGCATCCCGTGTTCGCCCCGAACACACAACTTAATTTTATCAATAATAATTCATTCCACTAGATAACTATTATTGAACTACCGCACCAATCCCAAATTACATTTTTGGGCTCCTTCTTATTATGAGTGTGTTAGTCTCCCTGTGTTTAAGATGTCGAATGTCCACTAATTAAGTGAGTTACTGACAACTCATTTAATTAATATCTTAGTCCAAGAGTAGTACCACTCAACCTTATCGTCATGTCGGACTAAGTCCACCTGCAGGGTTTTACATGACAATCCTTATGAGCTCCTCTTGGGGACATTATCAACCTAGATCACTAGGACACAATTTCCTTCTATAATCAACAACACACACTATAAGTGATATCATTTCCCAACTTATCGGGCTTATTGATTTATCAAACTAAATCTCACCCATTGATAAATTAAAGAAATAAATATCAAATATATGTGTTTGTTATTATATTAGGATTAAGAGCACACACTTCCATAATAACTGAGGTCTTTGTTCCTTTATAAAGTCAGTATAAAAGAAACGACCTCTGATGGTTCTACTCAATACACTCTAAGTGTACTAGTGTAATTATATAGTTAAGATAAACTAATATCTAATTACACTATGACCTTTCAATGGTTTGTTCCTTTCCATCTTGGTCGTGAGTTACTGTTTATAATTTATAAGGTACTGATAACATTATCTTTTGTATGTGACACCACATATTATGTTATCTACAATACAAATTAATTGAACAACTACAAATAAATGTAGATAATTTGACCAAATGTGATTCTTTTATTCAAAATAAATGTTTAAAAAAGCTTAGGCTTTCAGTATACACTCTAACACTTATATAGGGAGATTTTAGATCTTGAAGGTGGAGGAGAAGAATTTCTATTCAGATCTAGATCTAGATCTTGTTTATGAAGATGAGTGAGTGAGGGATCTAGATTTGTGAAGCAAAGAAGAGAAGATGAAGATAAAGATGAGAGAAGTTAGAAAAGAGGAAATTTGCTTGGGGGTGTGGCCAACACTGCTTTGACACAGCCGTGTCTTATAGACACGGGCAAGAAAAAGTGCTTCACACGGCCGTGTAGATCTACACGGCCTAAACTGTCCTCCCCTCGGCCAGATCTACACGGTCGTACCAAATGGCACAGACATCACATGCTCCTTCTCGACTTTGTTCACACGTCCATGTTTGTCACACGGTCGTATTCTTTTCCTTCTCTGATGTTCCCGCACACCCGTGTGGCACACACGACCTTCTTCATCTTCATCTCTAGAGTTCTCACACGGCCATGTGAAGTTGCACATCCTTGACCTCCTTCTTCTCGGGTGGACTCACACGGGCAGTGTGAGTCACACGACTTTGTGCTCCTCCACCTGTGTAAGTGTCACACGGTCGTGTATGGTACACGATTGGGCTTTGTCAAGACTGAAATTACTACACTTCCTCCTTGGTCACTACTCCAAAGCTTCTATGCCCAAGAAATAATCATGACCAACTCATGGAAGCTTTGTCCAACTTGAAAATAGAAACAAAATCAAATTAAAAACTCTAACTAATGAAAAAGACAACTCAAATTAAATCTAATAAAAGAGCCCTTGGGTTACCTCCCAAGAAGCGCTTGTTTAAGGTTATTAGCTCGACCTCATCTCCATTTTCATGGTTATACCCAAGGAGATACAGATTTCTCTCCTAGGGTTGAGTGAGTTTATTCTTCCCTCATTCTTTCCCTCAGAGGCCAGATGTATTTTTTTACTTTTAATAGGAGGCCTTCTCCCAATGCTTGCCAGATCAGGTTCTTCATCTGGTGGCCTCCCTTGAGGATGGAAGTTCCAATCCTCAAATTTGCAAGCATCTATCCTGTTGCAAACACTCACCAGAAAAGAAGAGGCATGGTTAGAAGAATTAGATAAATCATATTCCAACCTTTCCTTACCGATTACCAATGAAAGTTTATGGTTTTTCACATCAATTATTGCTCCAGTTGTTGCAAGGAAGGGTCTTCCTAATATAATTGGAATTTTTGGGTCTTCTTCAATGTCAAGTACCACGAAACTGTGGGAATAATGATCCCACCAACTTCTACCAGCACATCTTCCACAATACCCATAGAGTACTTGCAAGAATGATCAGCTAATTGCAGTGTCATGATAGTAAGCTTAAAGTTTTTAAGCCCTACCTTATTACAAATTGAGTATGGAATGAGGCTAACACTAGCCCCCAAATCACAAAAAGTTTTTTATATAAATTCAGTTCCTATAGTGCAAGGTATATAAAAGCTTCCTGGATCTTGGAGGTTCGAGGAAATATTCTTCCCAAATAAAGCGTTGCATTCCTCGGTAAGAGCTAAGGTCTTGATATTGATGTGCGTAAATATTATGATCGTTTATGTACGTTTTAACGCACATTCACTTGCTTTATACGTATATATTCTTTGCATGATCACCTCTTTTATCATGTACTCATCATATATACTTTTTTGTTCGGATATCTGCTCTTTGTTTGGTTTTGTGCTGACAGGGATAACTTTCGAAGCAAAAAAAAGTGATTGTCGACGCACTAGAACGAGCTAGAGAATACGACCGTGCAACCTCGCACGGTCGTGTGGAAAAATAGAAGAGGAGCAGTGCACAGTCGTGCAACTCTTGCACGACCATGTAGCCAACTAGAGGCAAATCAGAGCATGGCTGTAAAACCTGCACGACCGTGTCTCCCCGGCAACGGTGCCAAAAACTTGTTACGATTCTGCAAGTGCATGGATTCATCGTCAGTAATAAAGATTATCGATCCCATGAGGACTGGTTATAAGAACTAGCAATGGTTCACTTAAATTAGCTAAACTATCGATGGTTGTGAGTTATCTAAAGAAAAGAGAATGAGAAGCGAAAATGAGAACTAGTGAAGAGAGAGTAATTTACTTGTTTTATGAAGAGTTCTAGGAATTCAGATTGTAGGATCGAAAAGAATTTAGATATCTCTACAATTACATGATATTGTCCACTTTAGGCCTAAGCCCTCATGGTTTTGCTCTTGGGCTCTACCCAAAAGGCCTCATGCCAATGGAGATATCTTTCTCTTTATAAACTCATGATCTTTCCCATGTGTTTTCAATGTGGGACTATGTTTGCAACTGTTACGCTCCGCAAGTGTACGGAAATGTCGCAAGTAATATAAAAGATTATCGTATCCACAGGGACTGGAATAAGCACTAGAAATGTCTCAATGCGAATTAGCTAAACCACTATCCAATTGTTTCAAATGCAAAGTGAAGGTAAACAAATCTAATATTAAAGATCAACAAACAAGAGTTTAGTGTTTTGGGTTATGATAAAGGGAGATTCTAGGAGTTTCGGTTTCTTTGTAAGATTTCTTGAATGTAAATGGTTCACCAATTCTTATCCCTAAATTGCCAAACACTTGTAGAAAGTTGTCGGTTCTCTCTTGCAATAGATAACCGGCTAAGGACTGAGAAATGTATCTAAATATGATCAATTAGACGTGAACCTACGTTGTCCTTACACAGAAACGCACCTATTACTATGCCTTCCTCGGATATCAACATAGAAGCCCACAACTTATTAATCTATCAAGATACAAGAAACTAATCACAAGATCCATCCTACTCTCTTGAATATTCCTATTTCCTCTTCAAGATTATCTCTCAAACGTCCTTACACGGGCTTGCACCTGTCACGTGGATCCCTCGGATGATCGAGTGAGAGTTTATCTTTACTAAGTCCACAAGAAATCCAAAAAATCAATCAAGAATGAGAATTAAGCACAAATCACCATTAATCATTCAAGATCTAATTGATACAAGCAAGACAATGTCATTGAAACAAGAAATTGGCAAATCCATAAGAGATTACATCAATCCATCATACAAATACTCCCTTAATCCTAGAATACAAGATCTACTCCATGAATCGAGGAAGAATATCTGAAGAAATAAGGATTACAAGCATTTCTTAAATCCCCAATCCAAGAAACCAAGAAAAGGGGGAAAGAGAAAACTTATCTAGGAAGAAGTCTCATCTTCGGATCCAATCCTCGCTCTGGAGTCGAAATCGTCAAGAACTTCCCTCGAATCGCCCAGAAATCCTCCCAAGAATGGGAGGAAACCACCTAATCTTGCCTTCTCCCAAAGGGGGAGAGATGCCCTTTCAATTCATGAAGGAGGGTTTAAATAGAGGAGGAAATCGGGCGCCACACGGCCCACGACACTGTCCAGTTCCTTCTCTGCCAAAGCTGCACGGCCATGTGACTCCACACGGCCGGGACCCTCTTCTCTGGAATGCTACACGGCAGTGGTGCACACGCCACCACCGCTTGGCCTCCTGAAAACTCACACACTGTAGTGCACACCGCCACCACCGCGGCCTCTGAAAACTCACACTGCAGTAGATCTACACGGCCATGTAAGGCATCTTCTCTAATTTCTTCAAATCAAGACACGGCCGTGTGAGATTCACACGGCCATGTCCTCTTCCCTCTCTGTTAAAACTACACGGCCATGTGTGGTACACGGCCTGATGCTCTCTCCCTTCAATTCCTTCCAAGCTTGCCCGAGGACGTATAATCTTCACCAATTTCGACTCCTGTGTACAGAAAATGCACAAAAAGCAGATCTCCGAACCAAAAGAGTAAATATGCTAAAAGGAAAGCTGGAAGTATAAAAATGCATAGATCAAGCATGCTCAAAGTATGTAAATGTGCGTAAAAACATGCATAAAAGAGTATATAATCTACGCACATCACCAGACTACCTTATGCCTTGTCCAAGCACAAATGTCATAGTCTAAATTCATATGTTCTACAACACATTCATAAAACCTAGTGCACTTTCCTAACTCTATCAAAAAGTTTCATTAACAAGCGTGATCATGGAAACAAGTAAAGTATGGTTCAAGTATAAGAATCTTGTGCACAGTGTAAAAGTAACTCAACACCCTTCAAGTTTCAATCCATGTCCTAGTCAAGTCGTCATCAAATTTGAATTCCTAGTGTTTCCAGTGAAAGACAAGTAACCAGTGATAGGCACGTACTCACCATTCACTTGGTTCATACTTTTCAACTAACCCAAGGTCTCAAAGGTGCGCTCAATCTCAAGGGAAGCTAAGCAGTCATTTCCCCAGTAACCTAACTCGGTCTCAAAGGGGTGACTTGCTAGATTCCACTCATGACAATTGTTTTTTATATCCCTTATTTTTTATTTTTTTTTATAAGTGTTTGCATTGTGCAAAACTTATTCACAAATGTACTTTTAGCACACATGTTGGGATATTTTGATTTTTCCAAATGAGCTTTAATGATTTGAGCCTCATCCAGTAACCAAAATGAAAGTTGAGAAATCACCATGGAAACCAAGTACTAAGCAAACAAGATGAATCATGACTATTTCAATGACATCAACTATTCAAGCATCAAGCACAAGTGTAGTGAAGATAAAATCCTTAAGGTTGAACCAAAACTAAAACTCATCACCATAAGATTCTTAGCTTATTAATGCTTCCCAAGATAGAAAAAAGAACTACACAAAGTTTACTACTATCATCATTCGAACATCATGAATCAAGACAATAATCGTGCTAACATTTCACTTGAATCCAAGAAAGCATATAAGTGAAGATTTGATGTTCTCAAAAAAATTTTTTCCATGATTATTTCAAAAACAAGCAAAATAAAGCAACAAGCAATGAAAATAAGAACCAACATGAAAAACTAACAAAAACTAAAAACTGAAAACCAAACTAAACAGTACATGACACCCCCCCAGACTTAAACTTTTCATCGTCCCGATGAAATCAATATGGTGGAGGAGGTGGAGGTGGACGAGGGAAAGGAGGTCTACGACGTGGTTGGCCAATAGGAAAACTAGGAAAACTTGGAATCTCACCCAAGGATCTATGATACTCATATAAAGAATCTACTTGTTGGCTAGTAAGTATCATGCTCTGCATAAAATCTCTCATCCTAGCCTGATCAGTATCATAATCCTGCACAAACTCAGCCACTTGACCTTGAAAATTCCTCGTAAACTGAAAATAATTTTGTACCTCCCTAAACTGATCATCAGATAAAGAGAAGCGACCCTCCAACATTTTTCGTTGGGCATCTTGCTTCTCATGAAGTGATTCTAGAGACGTATGAAAATATGAAAAATCAAACCTAGAAGATCCCGTGCCATATGCAAAAGAATGCCTAGCAGGCTCCATAAAACTAGAAGGCTGCGGGTGTCCAGATGACGAGGGCTCATGATGTGGCTCAATATCTCCAGGTATAGAAGGGTTATCCTCAAAATCTAACTCAGAAATTACCCAATTAGCCGGGTTACGAATAGTAGTTCGTTCAGGAAAAGGAAGGGGTAAAGGAGAACCACTCCTCCTAGGAAACGCGAAACCATTCTCATCCCGAACGATCATTTTCATAGCAAGACATGCATCAATGTCAATCATGTCATTACCATGAATTATTTCTAAACCATCAACATCAAGATTTAAATTATAAGCTATTCGGGTAATCAAACCAATAAAATCAATTGATCCCGATGATGCCCTAGCAGATCTTAATAAGGTTTGAACAAAATGAAAACCAGAATCAAATTCAACCTTATAAAGCATAGCCCATAAAGCATAAAGCTCTATCTTTTTAACCACCCCATCACTCTCTCCCTTACCAAAAATAGTTTTACCCATGACTCTATGTAGATACCTAAAGATGGGGTTTTGTATATGGGAGGCCTTAGCTCTTGAAGGCTCATAAGGTTGATCTAACCCAGTTATTGCATTCCAAAAATGATTCCAATTAAACCTTGGATCAAACCTACGAGGGCTACTGGTGGTTAATCCAAAACAAGAATTAAAGTCACTAAATGTCCATAGAAATTCTTGATTCATTAGTCTAAATGAGATTTTTCCAAAATAATCATCTTCATTAGTAAAATGGACATCCAATGAACTTAAAAATTCCAAAACAAGACGAGGATATGTAGGCAAATGTGTGTACATAATATCACTCCAATCCAAAAACCCAATCATCAAATCTACATCCTCCCTAATTCCAAGCATATCAAGAACAGTTGGGTCCATATATCTAGTACACACTATCTTTCTATTGACAAGAATTGCAAATCTAGTTACTTGATCATCATTTCTAAACACAATATTGAATTCATTGTCATTACCTTCGTTGCGTGAAGTCCTTTTGCCTTTGCCCTTCACTGGTTGTTTTCCTTTGTCCCTTGATGGCTCCTTCTCTTTGTCTCCACTGGATCCACCACCTCCTTTGCGAAGTTTCTTCAAAATGTTGGACATCTTGATGAGTTTAGATAGGGGAAGAATTATCTAGGGTTGGAAAAATGGAACTCAGAGAACAAAACTTCAAAGAGCAAAGATCTTAGGTTAGGAGAACAAAAAGTCCAAGTCTTAGAGAGGAGGAGAATCCGGATCTAAGAGATCTTGAGAGATTTGAGAGGAGTTTTTAAGAGATTGGGAGAGAAAGAGATGTTTTGGAGAGTTGGGGGTGTGCGGAACACGGCCAAGATCTGGCCGTGTAAGGTGGAAAGAAGACTTTAATAACTCTCCTACACGGGCCGTGCAGATCCACACGGCCTTCCCCTCTTCCTTCTCTAGATTCTTCGCACGGCCGTGTCTGGGACACGGCCTCTCCCTCTTCCTTCTCGGGATTCTAGACACGGCCGTGTTTGAGACACGGCCTAGACCTTTTTCTCCTCGGGATTCTTTACACGGCCGTGTTTGAGACACGACCTAGACCTCTTTCTCCTCGGGAGATCCTACACGGCCATGTTTGGATGACACGGCCCAAGCACTTCCCTTCTCTGCAACTTTTGCCTGGCCGTGTATAGCACACGACCGGCCTATGTTTTGCACCTAACCTGAAAACAAAATCAAAAGAATGCATCAAACTAAAAGAAATTAAAATACAAATCAAAACTAACTAAAAAAACCCTTGGGTTGTCTCCCAAGAAGTGCTTGTTTAAGGTCTTTAGCTCGACCAAACTTGATCATTCACTTCTTTTCCTCGCCCTTGGAGGACAGATATACTTTTTATTTTTGTTGGGAGATCTTCTCCCAACATCTTCCACCACATTGTCTCCTTCGTTTGGTGGCCTTCCATGAGGATGGAAATTCCATTCCTCAAGTTTATAAATGCTTGTCCTGCTACAAGCATTTAAAAGAGACGAGACATGGTTAGAGATATTAGATAAATCATATTCCAACCTTTCCTTACCAATTACCAAAGAAAGCTTATGATTTTTAACATCAATTATAGCTCCAGCTATAGCAAGGAAAAGTCTTCCTAATATGATAGGAATCCTAGGGTCCTCTTCCATGTCCAACACGAAAAAATCTGTGGGAATTACATTCCCATCCACCTCTACTGACACATCTTCTATAATACCCAAAGGGTACCTGCAGGAATGATCAGCAAGTTGAAGTGCCATAGTAGTAAGTTTAAAATTTTTGAGACCTAATTTATTACAAATTGAATAGGGAATGAGGCTAACACTTGCCCCCAAATCACAAAAAGCTTTTTCAAAAAATTCTTTTCCTATGTTGCAAGGAATATAAAAGCTCCCTGGGTCCTTTAGTTTTGGGGAAGTGTTCTTCTCCAAAATAGCACTACATTCCTCACTAAGCGCAATTGTCTCAACCTCTCCTCTTCTTCTCTTGTTTGACATGAGATCCTTCAGGAATTTGGCAAATCTAGGCATTTGAAGAATAGCATCAATAAGAGGTACCTCTACACAAATTTCCTTAACTTTTTCTAAAAACTTGCCAAATTCTTCATCTTTCTTGAGCATTGTAAGTCTCTGAGGAAAAGGGACAGCTTTCCTTTGATGGTTCAGTGGAAGAGTCTCTTCAACCTCAATGGTACTCTCCTCATTAGCTTGAATCTGATTTGGTATAAGAGGAGAGAGCTCTTCTTCTTTTTGTATCCCTTTTGGAGCAGTCACTTGGGAGTCTCCCAAGGTCCGTCCGCTCCTAAGCTCAATTCTATTGCAATGCTCCATAGGATTCACATCAGGTTTTCCTGGAAGTTGTCCTGGTGCTCTGGATGATGAGGAAGCTAGTTGGGCAATTTGACTGTCTTGGATCTCTTGATGCTTTTCAGAATTATCCATTCTCTGAATGAGCTTTGCTAAATCTTACCTCATTTCATTCTGACTTGAGATAATTTCTTCAAGCATCTTTTCAATATTTGACTTTGGTAAGCCTTGAGAAGATAGATGTTGAAAATTTTGTTGCCCAGCTTGAACATTTGGTCTTGCCCCCATAGATGGTCCTTGATCTTGATTATTTCTGTAAGAAAAATTGGGATGGCTCTTCCATCTAGGGTTATAAGTATTTGAGTATGGGTTGTTCTGCCTTTGATTCTAACTCATGATTGCATCACATTGTTCCAGTTGATTGATTTGTGCAGTGATAGCTCCCAATGGACATGAGTCATTTGAGTGCTCTAAACTCCCACATACTTCACAAGATGTACTAATAGCATTGACCATATTAGCACTAGTCCCCATATTCTCAAATTTCTTTGTAAGAGCGTCCAATTTTGCAGACAAAAGAGTGACCGCATCTACATCAAACTTCCCTGATGCTTTAATTGTTGGGTTTACAGAAGAATAGCCACCACTTCATTCATTTGCCCATTGATGATGATTTTGTGCTACACTGTCAATAATTTCTTCAGCTTCATCTAAACTTTTGTTCATAAGTGCCCCTCCAGCAGCTGAATCAAGGGACACTTTGGTATGATAGTTGATACCATTATAAAAAGTGTGCAACACTAACCATCTTTCCAACCCATGATGTGGGCATTGTCTGAGCATACTATTATATCTATCCCATGCTTCAAAAAGAGATTCTGAGTCAGTTTGCTTGAAGCTTGCAATTAAATTCCTCATATGAGCGGTTTTGCTTGGTGGATAGAATTTATCAAGAAACTGTTGCTCACACTGCTCCCAAGTGGTGATGCTATTAGGGGCCAAAGAATTCAGCCATTGCTTTGCCCTATCTCTTAAAGAAAACCCAAATAATAATAATCTAACTGTTTTTGAAGGAACTCCATTCATTTTCATGGTACCACATATTTCATAGAAGACCTCTAAGTGTTGATTGGGGTCTTCATGAGGCCCTCCACCAAATTAGTTCTGCTGCACCATAGATATAATTGCGGGTTTGATCTCAAAGTTATTAGCTTCCACTGAAGGTCTTGAAATACTAGATCGAAAACCTCTTGCATAAGGTGCTGCATAATCCTTGAGTGGTCTATTCGCCATGTTCAAATGTTCTTGTTCTTCAATTTGTCTTTGCAGAATTCTTCTTTTATGGAAAGTTCTGTCAATCTCAGGGTCAAAAGGAAAGAATTCCCCTGCAAAGTTAGATCTTCGCATACACAAGAACAAGATAGCAAATGACAATTCAACAGAAAAAGAAAAATAAAGGAATAAAAAATGCAGAATTGAATTTGTACAAAAAGAATTAACAAGAAGTAAAAGTTATAGAAGAAAGTAAAAACAGAAATCTAATGATTAGTTACAACTACGCAATATGAAAGGAAAACAAATGTTATGTTTAGTCTAACTCAATTGATAATTCCTAATGTTATAGCGCAGTCCCCGGCAACGGCGCCAAAAACTTGTTACGCTCCGCAAGTGTACGGAAATATCGCAAGTAATATAAAAGATTATCGTATCCACAGGGACTGGAATAAGCACTAGAAATGTCTCAATGCGAATTAGCTAAACCACTATCTAATTGTTTCAAATGCAAAGTGAAGGTAAACAAATCTAATATTAAAGATCAACAAACAAGAGTTTAGTGTTTTGGGTTATGATAAGGGGAGATTCTAGGAGTTTCGGTTTCTTTGTAAGATTTCTTGAATGTAAATGGTTCACCAATTCTTATCCCTCAATTTCCAAACACTTGTAGAAAGTTGTCGGTTCGCTCTTGCAATAGATAACCGGCTAAGGACTGAGAAATGCATCTAAATATGATCAATTAGACGTGAACCTACGTTGTCCTTACACAGAAGTGCACCTATTACTATGCCTTCCTCGGATATCAACATAGAAGCCCACAACTTATTAATCTATCAAGATACAAGAAACTAATCACAAGATCCATCCTACTCTCTTGAATATTCCTATTTCCTCTTCAAGATTATCTCTCAAACGTCCTTACACGGGCTTGCACCTGTCACGTGGATCCCTCGGATGATCGAGTGAGAGTTTATCTTTACTAAGTCCACAAGAAATCCAAACAATCAATCAAGAATGAGAATTAAGCACAAATCACCATTAATCATTCAAGATCTAATTGATACAAGCAAGACAATGTCATTGAAACAAGAAATTGGCAAATCCATAAGAGATTACATCAATCCATCATACAAATACTCCCTTAATCCTAGAATACAAGATCTACTCCATGAATCGAGGAAGAATACCCGAAGAAATAAGGATTACAAGCATTTCTTAAATCCCCAATCCAAGAAACCAAGAAAAGGGGGAAAGAGAAAACTTATCTAGGAAGAAGCCTCGTCTTCGGATCCAATCCTCGCTCCGGAGTCGAAATCGTCAAGAACTTCCCTCGAATCACCCAGAAATCCTCCCAAGAATGGGAGGAAACCACCAAATCTTGTCTTCTCCCAAAGGGGGAGAGATGCCCTTTCAATTCATGAAGGAGGGTTTAAATAGAGGAGGAAATCGGGCGCCACACGACCCCATGACACGGCCGTGTGAGATTCACACGCCATGTCCAGTCCTTCTCTCGCCAAAGTCGCACTTGTGACTCCACACGGCCGGACCCTTCATTCTCTGAATGCTACAGTAGTGTGGTGCACACGCCACCACCGCTTGGCCTCTGGAAAACTCACACGGCCGTGCCACCACAGCAGATGCCTCACACGGCCGTGTAGATCTACACGGCCATGTAAGGCATCTTCTATAATTTCTTCAAATCAAGACACGGCCGTGTGAGATTCACACGGCCGTGTCCTCTTCCCTCTCTGTTAAAACTACACGGCCATGTGTGGTACACGGCCTGATGCTCTCTCCCTTCAATTCCTTCCAAGCTTGCCCGAGGACGTATAATCTTCACCAATTTCGACTCCTGTGTACAGAAAATGCACAAAAAGCAGATCTCCGAACCAAAAGAGTAAATATGCTAAAAGGAAAGCTGGAAGTATAAAAATGCATAGATCAAGCATGCTCAAAGTATGTAAATGTGCGTAAAAACATGCATAAAAGAGTATATAATCTATGCACATCAGCAACCTTGCAACACCAACAATTCCCCCCCCCCCCTCAAACAAAGGACCACAGGCTTCCATGTTCGATCCTCAGCCCACCAGGTCTTCCTGCCCCTCGGTCCACCCAACCTACTAGGACTTCCTGCCCGGTGTTTGGACTTCTTGATCCGAACATAGGAGCCCCCACTTTCTTTGTTTGAGGTTAATATTGTACTCATATGGCTCAATCAGACCATAGCTCTTGTGCACAGTCAGCGGTTAAACCTTCTAGCAATCTGGGCTCTGATACCAATTGTAGGATAAAAAAGAATTTAGATATCTCCACAATTACATGATATTGTCCACTTTGGGCCTAAGCCCTCATGGTTTTGCTCTTGGGCTCTAACCAAAAGGCCTCATGCCAATGGAGATATCTTTCTCTTTATAAACTCATGATCTTTCCCATGTGTTTTCAATGTGGGACTATGTTTGCAACCTTGCAATACCAACACGGTTTCGTTGTGGTGGTATTGATGTATCACGTTCTATCCTCTACTCATTGTCCATCAACATGCATTCATCGGAAGCTAAAGCTACTATCCTTAAGCACTAAATAAAGAAGATCCCTATGAAATCCTGTTACGGTTAACCCTGTCACTAGGACGCCTCGGTAGATCTCAACTCTAATTGATGTCATTAAGGATAGAAGTAAGGGTTCAGTTTGGTCTTTTACTTCCTTGAGGAGAAGTTGCCTCTCCTTTAGAGGAAATACCCAAAATGTCCATGAACATGTTACCCCTGACACTAGGGCTCCTCGAGTGTACGATCTAAGATAATCTCTCTACGAGGTTAGCAATTCCTACACAATCAATTAATACGTAATTGAAACAAAGAAAGTGAAATCATCCAATGAATATAAGCATAAGTACGAGTCTTACATCAAACCGATCCACAACTACTCCCTAATCCTAGAACAAGGAATTTACTCCATAGACGCAGGAGAAAAACCCGAACACATGATGTAATTAAGTATACAATCTCAAACAAGAAGAGAGAAAGAGAAAGGATGCTTATTCAACGACGACGAGTGATCTTCGGATCCAATCCTTTGCTTTTGGAGTCGATGTGGTGATGAAGGATCGCTCAACGGAGGTCCTGGATGACGTGGAATGGCACCAAGGTGATTCCCTCTCTGACGGCTCGCTTTTGACTCCCCCCCCCCCCCGTTTTGATGAGAAGGGTTAAAACCCTTTTATAGGCTAGGGCATGGCTGCGGCAGCACGACAGTGCCAATATAGCATGGCTATGCCCTTTCATGTCTCTGCCCGCGTTGCACGGTCGTGCCAATTGGCACGGTCGTGTAAACTTCGGCCTCGACTCCTAGGACATGGTCGTGTAGGGTTGCACGATCGTTCCTTGCTTGGCTTTGGTCGTGGGAGGGGGGGGGCACGATCGTGCAGGTTTGCATGACCATGCTCTGATCTGCCTCTGGTTGGCCACACGGTCGTGCAAGAGTTGCATGACCGTGCACTGCTCCTCTTATGTTTGGCCACACGGTCATGCAAGGTTGCACGACCATGTTCTTTGGCTCGTTCTGGTGTGACGACAATCACTGTTTTTGCTCCGAAAGTTGTCTCTGTCAGCACAAAACCAAACAAAGAGCAGATATCCGAACAAAATAGTATATATGATGAGTACATGATAAAAGAGCCGACCAAGCAAAGAATATATATGTATAAATCAAGTGAATGTGCGTTAAAACATGCATAAACAATCATTATATTTACACACATCATACCCCCAGACTTGAACCTTTGCTTGTCCTCAAGAAAAACACTACAAACTATGTTCATGAGTGCTTGGCAGTGTTTTATAATCCCTAGTTCATTCACCTAACTCTATCAACTAGTTTCATTGATAAGCACGATTGTAGAGTAACGTAAGTATGGCCTAATAATAAGTTCTTTGTGCTCGGTGCAATAAGTAACACAAACTCTTCAAGTTTCAATTCTTTGTCCTAGTTAAGTCATCATACAATTGAGTTCCTAATATTCCCGGTGATAGACACTTACCTGCCACACACTTAGTTCATTTTCCTTAAATTACACAAGGTCTCAAAGGATACTACTCGAAATCAAGAGAAACATAACATTCATTTCCCTAGTAACCTAACTCGGTCTCAAAGGGGTGAATTGTTAGTTTCCACTCATGACAATTGTTTTTTATCCCTTATTCATTTTTTTTTAATTTTATTTGGTGCTATAGTGTAGCACATCTCACAAATGCGCATATGTTGGGATTTAGATTTTTCCAAATGAGTTTCCATGATCTGAGGTCATCCAGTAACCAAAATGTAAGTAAGAAATCACCATGGGAATAAAAGTACTAAACAATTTTGATAAATCATAACTATTCTAAAAATATTTTTACTATTCAAGCTTAAGTACTTAAGTGTAGTGAAAATAAGATTCTTAAGGTTAGGCCAAGACTTATACCAAACTCCATACAATACTTAGATTATTTCATGCTACTAAAGATAGAGAAAGGAGATACACTAAACATACTAACACTATCTTGACAACACATGAACTAAGAAAATGCTAATCAATTTGATATCAGACAAGTAGTAGAAAAAGTAGAAGGTTTGATGTTCTCAAATGATCCGGTGGTAAGGACGGGGGATCCTCGTTGGCGGAAGGTCAACGACACGTGGAGGTCAAAGGTCAAGAGATTCAACCCTGAGACCCGACCGACTGGACTGAGAAGGCCGACCGGCCACCCGATCGACCGGACTGAGGTGGCCGACCGGCCACCCGACCGACCGGAATGAGACGGCCGATCGGCCGGGAATCCCCTGAGCCGAATAAAAGAACTCGACTAGGGGTCGGGTTTCCGATGCTCAATGTAAAAACGTTTCAGGGCCGAGTGGGATGTCCGTTCGGCCGGGGCATAAGGCAACAAAGACAGGCAGGAGCAATCTCATTCGAGCATAAGACCGGGAGTCCTCCCAGTCGAACCGATACCCACAACCAGGGCAGAAGTGAGATGCCTGCCGAGCGGCCGAACCACTCGGCCCTGGAACAGACAGGAGGCGCAAGAGGACAAAGGAGATAGGGGATAACATCATCCTTGAGACATCCGCCGCTGACAGACAGCAAGGTTGGCGGCCGAGTCGTACGTAGGATCATACGGTGGAAGCTTCCACCGTCACATCGGCGATATGCTCAGACGATTGCGGAATGGTGTCAGGGGTACTTTTCTGACATGGGCTCGTTAAGGTATGTTTGGGGAAGCGTGTCCGCACCTCCCCGGGGTCCTATATAAGGACCCCCAGACGTCGACGAAGGTATGTGCAATACTCACTATAGCCACAGTTACGCTGCCTCTCTCATTTCTCATTGTCTGACTTGAGCGTCGGAGGGCCGTCGCTGGGAAACCCCTCCCGGCTCGGCTTCTTTGCAGGTTCGCCGGAGATCTACACCACCAGTCGGATCAGCAGTGGAGAGGGCCACATCCCCAGCGTCCGTCGACTCAGCGCTCAGACAGGATCAAATTGGCGTCGTCTGTGGGAACGCACCTGAATCCGAGCCTAGAAGATGGAAGAAGCTGGACGTCAACTTCTGGTAACGCTCTCTCCTGAGGAGCTCGAAGCACTCATCCAGGCGCGAGCAACAAAAATCGTGGAGCAGCAGCAGAAAGCTCAGGCCGAGCGGGCAGCGCAGCAGGCGACATCAGCATTGGGGGGCTGAGCACCACTCGAAGAGCGGTCGGAGCAGCTCTCCATATGGGGGCAAAATAAGGGATCGACCGGTACCCAGATGGGGGCGCCGCCCGCCCCGATACCTTTTCATCAGGCTCTATTCTAGACACCTTCGGAGGTTGTGCAAGCTAATCAGGACAAAGGATCTTCGTCGGACGAAGCACTCGTCCGGGACGTCAGAAAAGGAAAAGTGCCCCGAACGGACACGTCACCTGAGCGGATCAACCAACAGTTTTCAGATGCCATCCTGCGTGATCCGCTGCCGAAGCATTATGTGCCCCCTATGATCGGGGAATACAACGGGACAACCGACCCAGACGACCATCTGGGTAAGTTCGAAAGCACCGCCACTCTACATCAGTACACAGATGGTGTGAAGTGCCGAGTGTTCCTCACCACCCTTTCGGGATCAGTGCATTAGTGGTTTCGGAGGCTACTGGACGAATCTATCACAAGTTTCAATGAATTTCGAACAGCGTTCCTCCATCATTTTGCGAGCAGCAGACGCCACCAGAAGACCAGCGTCAATCTGTTCGCCATCAAGCAAGGCTCGAGGGAGTCGCTCCGAGCTTACATCCAACGCTTCAACCAGGTGGCCATGGACATTCCAACGGTCACCTTGGAAACAATGATGAACGCGTTCACGCAAGGGCTCGTGGACGGTGATTTCTTCCGCTCGCTCATCTGGAAGCCACCTCGGGACTACGACCACATGCTGCATAAGGCCAACGAGTACATCAATGTGGAGGAAGCTCAGGCGGTGAGAAGAAAGGAATCCCTGAATGACCAACCAGCTCCCGCCGAGCGGAAGTAGCCCGTCAGTCACCAGCCCCCCAGAGGACTGCGAGCCTAAGCCTCCCGTCCTCACCAGCACACTCGGCCGCACGCCGTCCAGCAAGTAGCGGCTGATCGACCCAAACCCAAGGGGAAGGTATGGACCCCGATGTTTTGTTCACTCCATCAATCAGCTACTCACAACACACGCGACTGTCGGAGCCTCCCTCCCATCACTCATCCTGTGCCAAGGAGCTACCGCTGCCGATCACCTTCACCAGACCGGCGACATCGACAACGGAGCCCCGTTCAAAGAATAGAAAGGAGATCCCCCGAGCGGCAGAATCGTCAGCAGCCCGGAGCCCACCATCGGGCGTCGCATGAATGACCTCGACCATCCGCTCGGGAGGAGGAGAATAGGGGCAACACATCTCGAGGCGAGATCAACATCATTGTCGGAGGCTCGACCGGAGGGGACTCCAATAGAGCTAGAAAGGCACACGCAAGGCAGCTAAGGATACATGCGGTCGGCTGCAACCAGGAGAGGGCGAGCAGACCCAAGATCAACTTCGGGCCTAGGGACCTCGAGGGAGTCGAAGTCCTGCACGATGACGCCCTGATCATTCGAGCGGTAATAGCTAACTACACTATTCATCATATTTTCATTAACACAGGTAGCTCGGTCAACATAATATTCAAGAAGGCCTTCGACCAACTGCAAATCGACCGAGCTGAACTACTGCCAATGACAACCCCCCTCTACGGGTTCACTGGGAACGAAGTCTTGCCGGTCGGCCAGGTCTGACTGGCTATATCGTTGGGAGAGGAGCCGCTCAGAAGGACAAGGACCACCAGCTTCATCGTGGTTGATGCTCCTTCTGCGTACAATGTTATCTTGGGACGAACAGCTCTCAACGAGTTCCGGGCGGTCGTCTCTACCTTCTGCCAGAAGATCAAGTTCCCGTTGGAAGATCAAGTAGGGGCGGTGTGGGGAGACCAGCTGGCAGCTCGAAGATGTTATGTGGAGATGGTCTGAGCTAAAGCCAAGTCCGCTCAGAAAGTGCCGCGAGTCGAGGTAAATGCTATAACCGAAAAACCACCTTCTTTGGTTTACGAAGAAAAGGAGGAGGTGCAGATTGACTCTTCTCGACCGGAGGCCACCACCTTCATAGCATCCGACCTGGAGGAGAACCAGAAGGAAAAGCTTATCAAATGCCTCCAGCGAAACCGCTGTTGGAGTAATCCCAATGGTCCGAGGGACCATGTGTTTTGGTGTTTGGGCAAAGGGTTTAAGTTAGGTTTACCCTCGTTATTTGATATGTGTACTTGAGTTGTGCAGGACTGTAGGTGACACATGTGACTCAGGTTGACGGCTTCGGGTCCGATGAAGGATGGAGCATCCGAGGGACCGTGGACAAGGCAGCGAGGAAAAGGGCCGAGGGAAGCAACTTCGAGGCATTCGCGAAGGATGACATTGGGGATGAGCCGCGGGCTTGGATGCATCCGAGGAACGAGAGCCAAAGGAAGCAAGCTTGAAGGCAAGAGGTCAAGGCTGCAAAAGAAGAGTCAAATGAGTCGTGAGGGTACAAGTGCATGAGAGATTGTACTCGGAGTAAAATCCTAGTTTTAGGGTTTTACTATAGCGGCACTGTAGCAGTTACTGTAGCGCAATGTAGCATTTACTGTAGCGTACTATAGCAGTCGACTGGTGTATGGACCAGTCGACTGATGCACTGTAGCAGATAGCCGTTGAGATAGCCGTTGGGCTGGCATCAGTCGACTGGTGCAAGGACCAGTCGACTGGTAACGGGCAAATCAGGTTCTGATTTGTTACAAGCTCTATAAGAAGGAGCTTGGTATGGCTGGCCAAGGCGATGAAATTAGACTTGGTTAAAGCCTAATTAGTAGTCACAAAGGTGCTCAAGGTTTCCCTTGTGTCCAAGAGGTCTTGGTGAGTTTGTGGTGAGGTTTCTCCACCCACAAGGAGGTTTGAGCTAGCCGGAGTTTTCGGGGACTAATCCACCGACGGATAGGGATCGTCCACCTCGAGGACAAGCCGTGGAGTAGGAGCTTTATCTCCGAACCACGTAAATCGACGCGTGTTGGTTTGCTTGCTCTTTCTTGTTCTTTGTCTTGTATTTAGTTTAGCTTTTTTGTTTTTATTTGTATTCCACTGCGCAAGCTAACAATAGTGTAGGAAGCTAATGATTTGGGGGTGCCGTCTATCCAACCCCCCTTCAAGCCGGCCACCGATCCTCCAACAACCGCGACGTCTTCGCTTGGTCGACCCAGGAGATGCTAGGGGTCTCGCCAAGCGTAGCGCAGCACGAGCTTCACATCCGGCCAGACGCTCGGCCGGTGAAGCAAAGGAAGAGGGACTTTAGCGCCGAGCAGAATGTCATTATCCGGGCAGAGATAGAGAAGCTTCTGGAGGCCGACCATATAAGGGAAGTGTAATTCCTGAGTTGGCTCGCAAATGTGGTACTGGTCTCTAAGCCGGGCAACAAGTGGCGAGTCTGCATCGATTTCCGGGACCTGAACAAGGCCTGCCCGAAGGACTTCTACCCCCTACCCCGGATCGATCAACTGGTAGACTCCAGGGCCGGGTGCGAGCTGATACGCATGCTGGATGCATACCAAGGCTACCATCAAGTGCCGCTCGCCCAAGAAGACTAGGAGAAGGTCAGCTTCGTCACGGCGGACGGCACCTACTGCTACAATGTAATGCCGTTCGGGCTGAAGAATGCGAGAGCTACCTACCAGTGTCTGATGAACAAAGTATTCAGAGAGCAGATCGGACGCAACTTGGAAGTGTACGTGGATGACATACTTATCAAGTCCTTCCGGGCGGCAGATCTCTACGCGGATATGGAGGAGAGTTTCCAAACGTTAAGAAGATACGGAGTCAAGCTTAACCCTCAGAAGTGTCTGTTCGGAGTAAAAGGCAGGCGCTTCCTGGGTTACATCGTGACCGAGCGGGGCATAGAGTCGAACCCCAGCAAGATAAAGGCATTGCAAGACATGCCGCCTCCCAGAAATCTTCGAGAGGTACAGCATCTCACCGGTCAGATAACGGCGCTGTCAAGGTTTATCTCTAAGACCGCCGACCGGAGCCTGCCGTTCTTCAAGATTCTGTGTAAAGATACCAAGTTTCACTAGGACAAGGAGTGCGATCGGACATTCAAGGAACTGAAGGCTTACCTGAATTCCTTGCCCGTGTTGGCAAAACCGGTCGTAGGCGAGCCACTCCACATTTATTTATCTTCAACCGAGCATGCTATGGGCTCGTCATTAGTAAGGCCAAACGGCGAAGAACAGCCTGTGTACTTCTTAAGCCATATCTTAAAGGATGCTGAGTCTCGCTACACCGGTCTCGAGAAGTTGGCCTTCGCCTTGGTCCTTGCCGCTCGGAGGTTGCACCCTTACTTTTTGGCGCACACCATTATTGTGATGACGAACAGCCCGTTGGGAAGGGTACTCCTGAAGCCTGAAGCATCTGGATGGCTCATCAAGTGGACGGCGGAGCTAAGCAAATTCGACATCCAATACCAACCCCGCTCGGCGATCAAGGCACAGTCCTTGGCAGATTTCATGACTGAGGTACAAAAGCCAGAGCCCGAAGCTACATGGAAAGTATATGTGGATGGGTCGTCCACTCGGCTCGGAAGCGGAATTGGGATCCTACTACTTTTGCCTCAGGGAGAGCGGATGCATTTGTCCGTCTGGCTGGACTATCGGGCAACAAATAATGAGGCAGAGTACGAAACCCTCATAGCCGGACTGCAAGCCACATGACATGTTGGAGCCAGCCTGGTGGTGATCCACTCGGATTCCCAGCTAGCCGCTCAACAACTCATGGGAGCCTTTGAGATAAACAATGCAAGACTCAGGCGGTACGCGGAGGCCTTTAAAAAACTCAAGACCAGCTTCACTGAGGTAGTGGTCCAGAAGATACCCCGAACGGAGAACCAGGCGGCAGATGAATTAGCCAAGCTCGCAAGCTCGATATCGTCGGTCATCATCCAGCAACCAATCGAGCAAGTATCCTTGGTAGCGCACGTGGACCGGATGGAAGGCCTCACATTCCCGAGCGATTGGAGAACAACCATCATGGAGATTTTGCGCTCAGGTGCCACGCCGTCCGATCGGGAGGAGGCCCAGCTACTGAGGAGGAGAGCCGGCCGGTTCACGCTCATCGGAGATCAGCTTTACAAAAAGGCGTTCTCTCGACCTCTGCTGAAGTGTGTCAGTTCGGAAGACGCCGAGTACATTCTTCAAGAGGTACACCAAGGATCTTGTGGAGGTCATCCGGGCGACCGGCCTTTGGCTAGGAAGATCCTGCTGGCCGGATACTTCTGGCCAACTCTACACGAGGACGCCGCTCGGACCGTCGCAACATGCATTTCTTGTCAGAAGTACCACAGTTTCTCTCATAAGCCGACGGAGGAAATGAAAGCGTCCATAGTGTCCTGTCCGTTCGACCAGTGGGGCATGGACATCGCAGGACCTTTCCCTATGGCGACCGGACAATGGAGGTTCCTGTTGGTGGCAGTCAATTACTTCTCCAAGTGGGTGGAGGCTGAGCCATTGGCCAAGATAACCGAGCAGATGGTCAAGAAATTCATCTGGCAACACATCATCTATCGGTTCAACATTCCGCGTCGGCTCGTGTCGGACAACGGGTTATAGTTCGTCGGAAAGCAGCTCGAGGAATGGTGCGAGGGATATGGCATTGAGCAGCACTTCACATTTGTGGCGTATCCCCAAAGTAATGGTCAAGCCGAAGTGGCTAACAGATCCTCCGAATTCTTCGGGCTCAACTCGACCACATGGGAGGAAGTTGGGTGGACGAGCTGCCGGGAGTCCTATGGGCCATCCGCACGACCCCTAAGGAGGGAACGAGAGTGACATCATTCCACCTAGTGTATGGAGGCGAGGCGGTCGTCCCAGTCGAAGTCGGCGTAGAGTCCGTCCGGATCCAGAACTACGACAAGGGTAATTCCGAGCGGAGGTAGCTAGAATTGGACTTGATCGACGAGGAGCGAGCCAAAGTATCCGTCTGGCTGATGACCTATAGGTAGAGAATGAAGCAGAACTACAACCACCGCGTGATTCCCCGAGCATTCCAGGTGGGTGACTTGGTCTGGAAGAAAGTGAAGCCGGTCGGGGACGTAGGCAAGCTGGAGGCTCCCTGGGCAGGACCCTTCAAAGTCGTCGAGAAGCTCCGATCGAGAGCCTACTACTTAGAGGATGAGGATGGACGGCGACTGGAGAGACCATGGAGTGCAATCCACCTCCAGCCCTATCAGGCCGGATGAAAGGTGCGCCGATGTAATATATTTCATGAATATTCCGTTTGGCTGTATACTTTGGCTGCAGGAATGAAAATTATAAGAAAAAAGCAAAGGCATGAGCATTGTGCGCCAAGCGGGTAGCTGCATGAGGGCGCAGGGAAGACCCCGTGCCGTTCGGCCGGGCGTATGTTCTCCGAGCCATAGGCTCGATGTCGAAGACCCCGTGCCGTTTGGCCGGGCGTATATTATCCGAGCCACGGTCTCGATGTCGAAGACCCCGTGCCGTTTGGCTGGGCATATATTATCCGAGCTACGGGCTCGATGTCGAAGACCGTCAAGCAGCGACGTTAAATCTTAGAGTCGAACCGGCGACTATAAACCCTCCGACCTGAAGACCGTCGAGCAGCGACGTTAAATCTTAGAGTCAAACCGGCGACTATAAACCCTCTGGCCTGAAGACCGTCGAGCAGCGACGTTAAATCTTAGAGTTGAATCGGCGACTATAAACCTTCCGGCCTGAAGACCGTCGAGCAGCGACATTAAATCTTAGAGTCGAACTAGCGACTATAAACCCTCCGGCCTAAAGACCGTCGAGCAGCGACGTTAAATCTTAGAGTCGAATCGGCGACTATAAACCCTCCGGCCTGAAGACCGTCGAGCAACGACATTAAATCTTAGAGTCGAACCGGCGACTATAAACCCTCCGGCCGGAAGACCGTCGAGCAGCGACGTTAAATCTTAGAGTCGAACCGGCGACTATAAACCCTCCGGCCGGAAGACCGTCGAGCAGCAACGTCAAACCGGCGACTATAAACCCTCCAGCTAGAAGACCGTCGGGCAGCGACATTAAATCTTAGAGTTAGGCCGGCAAGTATAAACAGCCAGGACGGGACAAGTCATGCAGGCTTCGGCTCGGTGATAAACACCAGCAATCGACAAGCCTTGTTCTTAGGGGCAAGAAGAAAATAACGTACTTCCGTCTGGGTCGATTGGCAAGAAGATACTAAAATGGTCGGCCTGTGAGCCGAGCGGTCGATTAGCCAAGTTACAAAGGGTCAAGCTACAAAAAGTACTTCGCGAACATCTAGCAGGAATTCCATTTAAAGAGGTGGGTGTGTTCAGACGAGCGGCCCAGTTACAGAGAATACTTCGTGAAAAATTCTTTTTGAGAGAAAGGAAGGCAGGATGAGAAACAATTAACGAGAAGAAAAGGTGGGGGACGCGAACGGCAGTAGTTCGCGCTCCAATCAAAAGACACAGGTATTGACGAAAAAAGAGTAAGCTAACAAAAGGACGACATATCTTCATTAAAATTTAGGCCATTAGAGCCGGTCAGAGTGATTACAAAAAACACTTCATTCAAGGAAATCATAAACGGTCTTCGGGATGGAAGAAAGGAGCGTCGCGTAGTCTTCGGCCGGCATGGCAGCGGAGTCGGGAAGCTGACCCTTGGACTTCAGATAGTCCGTCGTGGCGACAATGGCCAACTCAAAGGAAGTATACATCCGCTCGCAGACCTTCTCAGAAAATTTGTTTGAGCGGATGTGCTGCAGCCTCAGGGCTGCGACCCGGCCTGGCTCGGCCTCTTGATACTCCTTGAAGTCAGCTCGGGAAGCATCAAGAGCTTCCTGCAAGGTCTTCAGTTCGTCCTTGTGTTTGGTTGCCTCCTCCGAGTGCCCCTTCTTCTCGCTGTCCAGCTGCTCCATCAACTCCTTAACTCATTGCTCCAGACCCCGCGCCTCGACGTTTTTCTTATCCAGATCGGCGATAGCCTACTTCTTCCGATCGGTGGCAAGGCTTATTTTTCGGTCAAGAGTTTTAACCTATTTTTCGAGTTCGGCCAACGTATAGGCCTGGTCGGTCGTCTTCTTTCGCTCGGCCTCCAACAAATCTTTGGTCCTCTGGAGCTCTTTCTGCAACTCGGCATATGAGGGGCCCTGGGAGGACGGGCCGCCCGAACTCTTCAGCCTCTTCAGCTCTTCATCCGCCATGGCCAGTCGGTTGGCGACAGCGATCTCCTCCACCCATCTCTGACATAAATAGGAGTATTAGTAGCCGATCAGAAATATGTCGTAAAGGACTTCGGAAGAAGACACACTTACCCCAGTGGCCTGCTGCATTTGGCTGTTGGCTAGGTTGCGAAGCAGAATCATCGCAACACGGGCCCGAGCGTCGGCCCACATCTCAACGAGGGGCCCCTTCATGGTGATCGTATGCTCGGGCGCGGTCGGCCGATCAGACTCGGGCAAAAGCTCCTCGGTGGGAAGGTGCAGGGTGGCCCTGATGGTGCGGCTCCGGCCGGGAGTCGTGTGAGCAGACGTAGAGGGAACAAAGGCCGGGGCGGAGAACTTGGACAAAATGGCCGAGCGCTGGACCCGGCGGGAGGCAGGTGGAAGAGTGCTGACCGACACAGCCTCGATAGGATTAGCGGACGGGTTCAGTTGAGACGGAGTCCGATTGGAGGATAATTCCTCCACCATTGGGGTTTTCCCATGAGAATCGGATCCCGTCCGCTCGGACACATGAACCGTGGAAGTAGCCGATCACAGCGGCGTCTCCGTCTGGTGCCTTTTTTGTCTGAGAGGGTGCTCGCATTCCCGATCGGAGCCTTCCTCCTGGACGGCCGGTTCCCTGTTTGACGTGGCGCCCCCATCACCTCCATGGGGGAGGCCTGAGCGGCTGACTCCTCCGCGTTTGTCCCACTCTCACCCTCGTGAGAGCCGACCGGGGTGATGCCCAGTTACTCCATCTCCTTGGCGGCTGTCGCCTCAAGCGCCTTCGCTTTTCTCTTCAAAATCCCGAGCATCACAGACTCCATGATGATATTCACAGCAAAGGAAAAAGAAGAAAATCAATTAGCACTCAAAGTACATACACAAGTGAAATTCTTACCGAAACTACTCGGGAGTGGAGTTCAGCTCGGACTTAGGCCGAATATATACAGCACGCCTTCAGGCAGAAGATTATTGATATCGAGCTTCAGACCGGCAAGCATGTTGGCGGCCTGGAGATAGTTCGGTCGGGTCTTAAATCTTTTTAGCTCTGGAGAAGTTGGCGGTCCGACTTGCCATTTGGTTTGGAAGGGAGCCCGTTCGGGAAGACGAAGATAAAAGTAATACTCCTTCCAATGTTTATTGGAGGAGGGAAGTTTATCAAAGAAGACTAGGCCGAGCCGAGCCTGGAATAGATAGGTACCCAGCTCAGACTGCTTGGGATAATAAAAATAATAATAAATTTCCCGACGGAGAGGAATGCGGTGTATCTTGAATAATACCACCACTCCACACAAAAGGCGAAAAGTGTTGGGAACTAATTGGGCGAGCGGAAGACCAAAGAAATTGCAAACGTCGGCGAAGAAGGGGTGGAGAGGAAACCGCAGACCGACTGTGAATTGGTCGCGGAAAAAACAGATAGCTCCGCTCGGCGGTTTGTGAGGGCGAGCGGATGGTGAGGGTAGAACGAGTTCAAAGTCGGACGGAATATCATAACCATCAAGCAAGGCCTCGGCGTAGCGCCGATCGAAGCGAGACTCCATGGTAGTATACCAGGGGCCTAAAGTGAGGTCTGTGGGTCGGGAAGAATTGGCCATTGTTCGACCGGGCAAGAAAGCAAAAGTCAAGAAAAAGATACACGACAGAAGGAAGAAGATGAGGAAGGGGATAACGACCAGAAGACAAGAACTTGACAAAAAACACAAGGGAAACAGAGAAGAAAGGCGGAGGAACCTTACAAAGAAGCTGGGGATCGAAGGAAGGAGGCGGGGAATCGTCGGAAAACGGAAAATCGGAGTCGCCGGAACGCTGAAGCACCGAAGAAGGCTACGGGACACGCGAAGGCAAAGGTGCAGCGGAGGAAGAAAGTGATGACTTTATAAGGTCGGGCCCGATCGGCCTCGACCGTCGGATGCAGGTTACAGGAACCGAGGCCCACATCGGGCCGTTCATTTCAAACCGCCGATGTACCATCGGACACATCGCCGAGCCGTATGATGACGCCAGCGGAGGCACCACTTGGCACCATGCCATAGGGGCGCATTTAATGAGCGCCATTACGGCGCGCAGCGCGCATGCTTGGTCTTAATGGAGAGGATTTGCATGAATCTCGAGGAGATCCGAAGGGCGTCAGCGTTGACCGTCGACACGGTAGCAAAGCCAGCGGCAGTAAGAGGCCGAGTGGCTGTGAGGAGGAACATTCCAGAAAGTGGCAGAGCGGTGTCACTCTGGCCGACCGGCAATCCAGTCAGTCGGACTTAGCGCCTCCTTCGACTAGACTTGAGGGGGAGGCATGTGATCCGGTGGTAAGGACAGGGGATCCTTGTTGGCGGAAGGTCAACAACACGTGGAGGTCAAAGGTCAAGAGATTCAACCCTGAGACCCGACTGACTGGACTGAGAGGGTCGACCGGCCACCCGACTGATCGGACTGAGGTGGCCGACCGGCCACTCGACCGACCGGAATGAGACGGCCGACCGGTCGAGAATCCCCCGAGCCGAATAAAAGGCAACCCGACTAGGGGTCGGGTTTCCGATGCTCAATGTAAAAAGGTTTCAGGGCCGAGCGGGATGTCCGTTCGGCCGGGGCACAAGGCAACAAAGACAGGCAGGAGCAATCTCATCCGAGCATAAGACCGGGAGTCCTCCCAATCAGACCGATACCCACAACTAGGACAAAAGTGAGATGCCTGCCGAGCGGCCGAACTGCTCGGCCCTAGAACAGACAGGAGGCACAAGAGGACAAAGGAGACATGGGATAACATCATCCTCGAGACATCCGCCGCTGACAGACAGCAGGGTTGGCGGCCGAGCCGTACGCAGGATCATACGGTGGAAGCTTCCACCGTCACATCCGGGATATACTCGGACGATTGCGGAATGGCGTCAGGGGTACTTTTCTGACATGGGCTCGTTAAGGTATGTTTGGGGAAGCGTGCATACATCGAGAAGCGTGCCCGCGCCTCCCCGGGTTCCTATATAAGCACCCCCAGACGTCGACGAAGGTATGCGCAATACTCACTGTAGCCACAGTTACGCTGCCTCTCTCATTTCTCATTGCCTGACTTGAGCGTCGGAGGGTTGTCGCCGGAAAACCCCTCCCGGCTTGGCTTCTTTGCAGGCTCGCCGGAGATCTACACCACCAGTCGGATCAGCAGCGGAGAGGGCCACATCCCCAGCGTCCGTCGACTCAGCGCTCTGACAGGATCATCAAATATGCCTCAAAATCTAAGAAAGTGCAAATGAGATGCAAATAAAAATATAAAACGAATAAACAAGCAAACTAATATGCAAAATAGAAAAATAAAATATGCAGAAAGAAAAGAAAACTCGACTCGACTCAGGTTGTATAGATACAACATCGTCAAAAACTTGTTACTATTCCGCAAGTGGACGGATTCATCATCAGTAATAAAGATTATCGATCCCATGAGGACTGGTTATAAGCACTAGCAATGGTTCACTTAAGATAAGCTAAACTATCGATGGTTGTGAGTTATCTAAAGAAAAGAGAATGAGAAGCGAAAATGAGAACTAGTGAAGAGAGAGTAATTTACTTGGTTTATGAAGAGTTCTAGGAGTTCGATTTCATTGTGGTGGTATTGATGTATCACGTTCTATCCTCTACTCATTGTCCATCAACATGCATTTGCCAGAAGCTAAAGCTACTATCCTTAAGCACTAAATAAAGAATATCCCTATGAAATCCTGTTACAGTTAACCCCTGTCATTAGGGCACCTCGGTAGATCACAAGAACACAACTCTAATTGATGTCATTAAGGATAGAAGTAAGGGTTCGGTTTGGTCTCTTACTTCCTTGCCGAGAAGTTACCTCTCCTTTCAAGGAAATACCCTAGATGTCCGTGAACGGGTTACCCCTATCACTAGGGCCCCTCGAGTGTATGATCTAAGATAATCTCTCTATGAGGTTAGCAATTCCTACACAATCAATTAATACAAAATTGAAACAAAGCAAGTCAAATCATCCAATAAATATAAGCATAAGTACGAGTCTTACATCAAACCGATCCACAACTACTCCCTAATCCTAGAACAAGGAATCTACTCCATAGACGTCGGAGAAAACCCCGAAGACATGATGAAATTAAGCATACAATCTCAAACAAGAAGAGAGAAAGAGAAAGGATGCTTATTCAACGACGAAGAGTGATCTTTGGATCCAATCCTTTGCTTCTGGAGTCGATGTGGTGATGAAGGATCGCTGGACGGAGGTCCTGGACGATGTGGAATGGCACTAAGGTGATTCCCTCTCCGACGGCTCGCTTCCGGCTTCCCCCCCCTTTTGACGAGAAGGGTTAAAACCCTTTTATAGGCTAGGGCACGGCTGCAACGGCACGACCGTGCTAATATGGCACTGTTGTGCCCTTTCTTGTCTCTGGCCACCCTGCACGGTCATGCCAAGTGGCACGGCCGTGTGAACTTCGGGCTCGGCTCCTAGGAGACGAACGTGCAAGGTTGCACGGTCGTTCCTTGCTTAGCTTCGGTCGTGGGGGGGGGGCACGACCATGCACTGCTCCTCTTCTGTTTGGCCAAACGACCGTGCGAGGTTGCATGACCGTGTTCTCTGGCTCGTTCCGATGCGACGACAATCACTGTTTTTGCTCCAAAAGTTATCCCTATCAGCACAAAATCAAACAAAGAGCAGATATCCGAATAAAAGAGTATATATGATGAGTATATGATAAAAGAGGTGATCATGCAAAGAATATATACGTATAAAGCAAGTGAATGTGCATTAAAACATACATAAACAATTATAATATTTACACACATCACACCCCCAGACTTGAACCTTTGCTTACCCTCAAGCAAAACGCTGCAAACTATGTTCATGAGCGCTTGTCAGTGTTTCATAATCCCTAGTGCATTCGCCTAACTCTATCAACTAGTTTCATTGATAAGCATGATTATAGAGTAACCTAAGTATGACCTAATCATAAGTTCTTTGTGCTCGGTGCAATAAGTAACACAAACTCTTCAAGTTTCAATTCTCTGTCCTAGTTAAGTCATCATACAATTGAGTTTCTAATGTTCCTGGTGATAGGCACTTACCTACCATACACTTGGTTTGTTTTCCTTAAATTATACAAGGTCTCAAAGGATACTACTCGGAATCAAGAGAAACATAACATTCATTTCCCTAGTAACCTAACTCGGTCTCAAATAGGTGAATTGCTAGTTTCCACTCATGATAACTGTTTTTTATCCCTTATTCATTTTTTTATTTTATTTGGTGCTATAGTGTAACACTTGTCACAAATGTGCATATGTTGGGATTTAGATTTTTCCAAATGAGCTTCCATGATCCGAGGTCATCTAGTAACCAAAATGTAAGTAAGAAATAACTATGGGAACAAAAGTACTAAACAATTTGGATGAATCATAACTATTCCAAAAATATTTCTACTATTCAAGCTTAAGTACTTAAGTGTAGTGAAAATAAGATCCTTAAGGTTAGGCCAAGACTTATACCAAACTCCATACAATACTTCGCTTATTTCATGCTACTAAAGATAGAGAAAGAAGATACACCAAACATACTAACACTATCTTGACAACACATGAACTAAGAAAATGCTAGTCATTTTGCTATTGGACAAGTAGCAAAAAAAGTAAAAGGTTTGATGTTCTCAAATATACCTCAAAATCTAAGAAAGTGCAAATGAGATGCAAATAGAAATATGAAATGAATAAACAAGCAAACTAATATGCAAAACAGAAAAATAAAATATGCAGAAAGAAAAGAAAACTTGACTTAACTCAGGTTGTGCAGACACAACACCCCTATTACGCAACTACAAGTGTATGGTTTCGTCGTCAGTAATAAAAATATCGAATCCACGGGGACTGTTGATTAAGCACTAGAGATATCGCAAAGTAAGTTATCTAAACAAACCTAAGATTGGTGAGAAAGGAGAGTAAGAGAGAAGAGGAAAGTGAGAAGAGAGAGAAGAGAGAGAATCGATCTTGGAGGGAATGAGCTTCGGGAGATGGATTCTAGGATTTCGATTTCATTATAATACTAGGAGATACTATATAGATTGCTTAGTTTCTATCCTCTATGTCAATGCTTTTGCAAGAAGTTAGATTGACAAGTATCCCTAAGTATCATGTAGAGACAATCCCAGTGAAATCCTGTAACGGTTAATGTTAGGATCGGTTGAGCTAGAGGGGGAGGGGGGGGTGAATGGCTCACTTTATTTTCTTCATCAATTTAATCTTTCGCATCGGACACTTGAAAGCAATGCTAACTCTTGTATTTACTTGGTATCCACCTCCTCAAGGAGGTGACTAGTCCAAGGATCCACACCACCGTCACCCTTCCACTATCGAACTTCTCCTTCTCGGAATGACACCGAAGGTGGAGAAACCTTACAAGACTTACAACTCTCCCTCTCCAAGAGAAAAGATCACACCCACTACAATGAAGAAGAAAGAAAAGATTGCAAACTTGAAATACTTCTTCTTTGCAGCGTGAAACTTGAAAACGTGGCGAGATCGAGAGCTTTTTCTTCAAACCCTTGAGAGGTCTTGAGCACTTCAAAGATTGATCACACAAGAGCAATAGTACAGTGTTTTTCTCTAAGATGATTATGTTTCTTTTCCTTCCAGCTTTTTAAACGTCGTGAAAACTAGCCGTTTCTCACATAATCATCGCTGTGAATCGATTGGGTTTATATCCCAATCGATTCACAAGTATTCGTTGGAAGTCATCGCGTCAAGATCAACGGTGTAGATTATTTTGTTGAGCTTCAATCGATTGGGGCAGTGTTTGTATCGATTCAGACCTTCGCGCATGGAATCGCAGAATCGCGATGGCTCTGTGAATCGATCAGTCGATCGATTGAGTGACTTCAATAGATCGGCTGATCGATTCAGGAGGTTTCTATGCTTCGCACAGAAACTTCCTGGATCGATCACTCAATCGATTGGTTTACCCCAATCGATCGGATGATCGATCCAGAAGCATTCTGTGCTTCGCGCAGATGCTTCACAATCGATCGGCCGATCGATTGGCTTTCTTCCAATCGATCGGCTGATCGATTCAGAGGCATTCTGCCTCATATCCATGTCTAAATCAATTTACCAATCGATTTCTGATAAATGAATTAACATTCATCTAACCTTCTGACCTGCAAGAACTTCTCTTGCCAAGAATCCGGTCCTCGGCCTTCTTGGACTTCTCTTGCTTTGCATCCGGTCTTCCGACTTGCAAGGACTCTTTTGCCAAGAATCCGGTCCTTGACCTTCTTGGACTTCTCTTGCCTTGCATCCGATCTTCCGACCTGCAAGGACTTCTCTTGCAAACTCACAATGCATGTTAGATCCAACATATTAACCTATACTTAAACAATTGTCAACACATTGAAACTTCCAGAGCATGATTGCACCAACAATCTCCCCCTTTTTGATGTTTGACAATCTATTTAAGTTTAGGCTAATTTCCAATACACCATAATAATACAATGATAAATAATGATTGTAACTACGTTGAAATTCATCTGAAATAAGCATAAGCAGTAAGCATGAACATAAATAGAAAGCTTGAATTTCAATTTTAATTAAATTAAGTATAAACTTCAACATATATCTTCCCCTTTGGCAAAAATCAAAAACAAAACTCCCCCTCAATATGTGCACTAAGCAAACACGATAAATCCGAGGGGTACTCCCCCTAAAACACACAAACATCAACATAATATAACAACTTTGATTTTAGAAATAAAATAAAATATACAACAAACAGTATATCATATACCCAAAATAAAATGAAGTTCACAGAGGGACTCCACAACAATCATCCACTTAACATACAATAACACGTATCATAAAGGGACATAGAACTCAGTGAGATCATCTCTCGGAGGAGTAAGATCAGGATCAGCAAAAGGAGCAGACGTAGTAGCTGGAGCAGGGGCCGCCACAGAGACAGCACCAGGAACATCCTCAGCATGTGGGACGGGATATGTGGATGGAACAGACTGAGACGGATGACCCGTTACCCAAGAGCTCACCAAATCCACTAACGTGTCGAGAGTCGCCTTCATCGTAGACTGTCGATGGACCATGGTATCCATCATGGTGCGCAGGCTGGCTACCTCCATGGTCAGCTCCTCAAGGCGGGTATCGACAGTCTCCTCGAACGTCGAAGAAGCTGGCTCAGGGATATCCTCCTCAGCATCACCCGCCATAGGAACCAATGCCTGTGCATCCCCCCGGTGGCGAGCCCTAGGTCCCTCACCAAGAGCATGCCCATCGCGCCATCGAACTCCCCCTGGACCACCCACTAAGCCCGTCTTCGTGAAGGAGCATGAAGAAATCTGAGAGTAGGCAACAGTCATGGGCTCCAGCTGTTCCCGAGAGACATCTATCTTCATGAACTCCAGCCAGTCAGTGATGAGATGACTGAAAGGCATGTGAATCATCTGCTGCATTGGCTGAGTAAAATGAATGATGCAATGAAATATGTTCAAAGCGATGTTGATGTCAAGGGAATGCCGAATGGCATATAATGCAAACATGTGAGGGGGTCGAAGAGCGGCTAAGGCACGTGAGATAATGGGAAAGAGACAGTTAATGATCACCTTAAACAGAGCGACGTTCTCAGCCGATAACTCAAGAGAAGAGAAGGTAGTGAGCTGTGCATTTGGCCCGTCCGGACGAGGACGACCAAAAAGGGACTGATGCATGGATGCAATGCTGAGATGCTTAAATGGTGGAGGCAACTCATTAGGAAGTGTGGAATAAAAAAGAAAATCATTTTTGGATGGTAGACACCCTAGAAAGGACTGAAGGAGCTCATAGGAAAAGTCCAAACTCCGCTTTGCAACACGAGTTCGATAGGTGATACCATCAGAAGTGTGCAAATTGTTATAGAATTCAGAGACAAGACTCACATTGATATTCCTCTCACAAGATAACATTGACTCAAGTTTATAGTGCCTGAAAAGGGAATATATATCAAAACAAGAGGCCCTATAGAACTGAAGATCAACAGACCTAGGGGTTATTAGTTTGAAGGTATGTTTACTAAAGGCATATTGCATAACAGCATTAGGAAAGCATTGATCAGTGGGAGGTAATGGGTGTGATGGTGGGATGGATGATCCTTCGCCCGATTCTCGAACTCTTTGTTTCTTCCTATTTGATAGCAAATGCAAAAGAACAAGAAATGGCAAATGAATATGCAGTGCAACAGAAAATACAAGGAAGAAGACACAAAAAAAAATGCAAGAACAGTGCGTGTATACAATGCAATGCATGAGGAAAAGGCAAGGCAACACACACAAGATACATGTATATTAGTCCACATATTAGAGCAAGAGCCAAAGAAAAATGACAAGAGTGTAAAGAAATGTACTTAGGGTTTTGAGTCCGCATGGTGTGCAAGTGACGCGGAGACAAGGAAGAAGGGGCTGCCTCGTTTGCCAAGAGAGGAGGAGCGGAAGCGGGAGAAAGGTGGAAGAGCGCCCTTTGCCGGAGAAAATCGTCGGAGAGAACAGTCTATGCAGGCGGGAGAGTTGTCGGGAAAATCGCCTAGGTTAGGGCACACAACTAGTCGAAAGAGAGAAAGGGAGGAAGGGAGAGTGGACTTAGGTCAACCGTGATTTAAGATGGGTTTATATTCCCAATCCGATCGATTGAGAACAAGTGAATCGATCGGTCGATCGATTCACGAAGCTTCTATGAGAATTGAACATGCGTCTCAATCGATCCATTGATCGATTCAAACGCGCTGAATCGATCCATTGATCGATTCAGATGCCCTCTGTGAAAATCGAAACGCATTCCAATCGATCCATTGATCGATCGAAATGCTCTGAATTGATCCATTAATCGATTCGGATGCTCTCTGTGGTGAAATGTAAGCCTCTCAATCGATCAACCGATCGATTGGGAGGTCTGATATTACTGCACTTTCGAAAACTTTCAGATCCAAGTTTTGGAAATGCACAAACAAATGTACAATACTCTAAAAATCATGAAATTTTGTGTAGACACTATATATATCTCATATTATCAAGGAAAACTAAAGTTTGACAAAATTTGACTCTTCTTAGCGAAGACTTACACAAAACTGAAGGTTGTCGAAAACTTCAATAATTTGAGTAAGTACGTATCTAATTGTTCAATGATAACTCCCATCCAATAACAAACTTCAACCAAGGTTTCAAAAATAAGTTTTACACATATGGTAAATTTAAAATTTCCAATCATAATCGTAGGGCAACGTGCACATGATTTGTACACTTGCTTTCCCTATGATTGGACAAATGAATGTTTTATATGAAAACCATTTTTCTCGACCAAAATAATGCATCATAACAAGCATTATGACCAAGATAAATGTCTCTAACCTCTCACCCCCATCTAAATCATATTAAGAGGACAATCCTAGGTTTTTGTGAGAGGTAAAATTAAGGTGAAGAGAACTTAAAAAGCTTTACCTATTAAGTGATCATGGAAGATGTGATTTAATCAATACAACACATTCCCAATTCCCTTCTAAGAAAGCTAAATTCAACTTCAGGAAGAGGTTTAGTGAAGATATTGGCTAAGTTCGATTTTGACTCAACATAATTTAAAATGATGTCACCTCGAGTCACATGATCACAAATAAAATGATGTTTAACCTCTATGTGTTTCGTTCTTGAATGATGGACGAGATTTTTGGTCAAGTTGATCGTACTCACATTATCACAAAGAACTTGAACATTGTTGTAGGTAAGCTTATAGTCCTCTAGAGTATGAGTCATCCACAATAATTGTGATACACACTCTCCCATAGCAATATATTCCGCTTCGGTTGTGGAGAGAGCTACATAATGTTGTTTCTACTAGACCAACTTACTAGAGAGGATCCTAGAAATTGACAACTACCACTAGTACTTTTGTGATCTAATTTGCATTTGGCATAATCGGAATCGGTATAGCCCACTAGGTCAAAAGTTTCGGTTCTAGGATACCAAAGACCAACATTTTGAGTTCCCTTAAGACATCGGAGAATTCACTTAACGACACTCAAATGTGACTCCTTGGCGCAAGATTGATACCTTGCACATATACCTACGGCAAAAAATATATTGGGTCTACTAGTCGTGAGATAGAGAAGACTCCCTATAGCACTACGATACACCTTAGAGTCAACCTCTTTCCCCTTAATGTCTTTATCCAATTTAGTACTAGTGTCCATGGGAGTAGATATTTCCTTTGCATTTTTCATTCCAAACTTCTTAAATAGCTCTTTGACATATTTTGATTGATGAATGTAAATGCTCTCTTTTGTTTGTTTGATTTGTAACCCTAGAAAAAATGTTAACTCGCCAACTAAACTCATTTCAAACTCACTCTCCATGTGACTAATGAATTCATTTAAAAAATCTTTATTTGTGGAGCCACAAATAATGTCATCTACATATACTTGGGCCACATACATATCATTACCACTATTTTTTAAGAATAGTGTGGGATCAATTTTCCCTCTATGAAACCCTTTTGATACTAGAAATGTTGGCAATCGTTCATACCAAGCTCGGGGAGCTTATTTTAGCCCATATAAGGCCTTTTTAAGTTTATATACATGGTTTGGACACTCCAAATTCTCAAATCCCGGTGGTTGCTCAACATATACTTCTTCTTTTATAACACCATTTAAAAATGCTGATTTTACATCCATTTGGTACAACTTGAACCCCCTGTGGGCGGCAAAGGCCAACATCATCCTAATAGACTCCAATCTTGCTACGGGTGCATAAGTTTCATCATAATCTAATCCTTCTACTTGATTGAAACCCCTAGCAACCAATCTAGCTTTGTTTCTCACAACTATTCCCTTATCATTAAGTTTGTTTCTAAAAACCCATTTTGTATCAATAATTAATTTGTTGGTAGGCCTAGGAACTAAATCCCAAAATTGACTTCTTTCAAATTGAGATAGTTCATCTTGCATTGCTAAAATCCACTCCGGATCAAACAAGGCATCATCAATGGTTTTTGGTTCTATTTGAGATATTAAGGTGACTTGGCTTCCTTCATTTCTAAAGTAAGATCGAGTTCTCACTCCTTGAGTGATGTCTCCTACTACTTGATCCAAGGGATGATTTACATGAATCCTAGTAGGTCTTGATTCTTGATTTGTTATAATTTCGGGTTCAAGTGGCAAAGGTTCATTTTTCTCACCATCACTCTCTTGGTATTCTTCTCCTTGATGATTTACTTCGTTTAGTGTTAGTTTCTCTAACTCAAATTGTAATTCTTCATCGTTTGCTCTTGTAGAGTTCAAAGAAGGATTTTCTTCAAATATAACATTTAGTGAATCTTCAACTAATTTTGATCTTTTGTTGTAAATTCGATATGCCTTGCTGTGACTTGAGTAGCCTACAAGAATGCCCTCATCCGCCTTAGCGGAGAACTTCCCCAAATGATCTTTGGTGTTTAGAATTGATCTTGTTTGAGAAGCTTGACAAAACGAAAAGCTGGGAGAAAAAACCTACTGCTGGTGAAGAATAATACCTATAGAACACCGATCCGAGAAACCCAAAGCGGATCTAAGAGAATGAAGTCCTGGAATATCATTCTGGTGCGAAGCTCCAATGGCGAGAAAGAAATCCGACTGAACAAAACCCAGATCCAGAGCTTCCAAGGCTTCTTGCACACAAGAGACCAACCAACACTATCATCAGTGACCTAAGACAAGGGTGGGAATCCCTGGCTAGGCCCTCCGATGCTCAAGTCAGTGATCTCTCTTGGTGTGGAAGAAGGAAGAAGAAGATAAACAGTAGTTGAAAACTAGGGTTATGAATGTGAGCAGTGATGTGAACTTACCTGGCCAACGGAGAGGATTCCCCTTTTTATACCACTTCATATAACCTCCGTAGTCATGAAGTGGACCCCGGTTGTTAGAGTTTGTTATGAGATGACGTAAGTTGTGTACTTATGGTAAATGGCTTTTAAGGAATCTTTTTTGTACCCCAGATGTACCTTCTTTGTCGTCTAGTACTTGCAGAAAAGTCTAGAAGCACGTCTCCCGCCAAATAGGTAAACCTGTTATACAATCATATGCAAATATCTTTATTAAATTAGTTATAAGTCTACCTGTTCGCCCTGTCTTTATTATGTTGTAGACAGCTTGATATTATACTCTATTTTTATTGGTCGAATATTAAACCAAGACCTTGTTCGGTCGGTTTATTATTATCATTCAACTAATCGTTTAATAATATACTACCAATTCTATAAAGCCTCAGATCTTTTCATTCCCGGGCGATCATGTATACTTAACTAATACCAGTCCATGTGTAATTGTACTGCTCCAGATCATCTTGCCTTATCTATCCTGCATGCTTAATCCTGGTCGATATTGGCCTTTCCTTCTCAGGGTATATCTCGATCGATATTTAGCTTACTCGCATTAAGGTATATATAGATCGATATTGACTTGCCTCCCCTAAGGTATATTTCGATCGATATTAGCTTACTTTCATTAAGGTATATACTGGTCAATATTGGTCTATCTTTCTTAAGGTATTATCCCGACCAATATTGGCCTATCTTTCTTAAGGTATTATCCCGGCCAATATTGGCCTATCTTTCTTAAGGTATTATCCCGACCAATATTGGCCTATCTTTCCTAAGGTATTATCCCGAAAGATATTGGCATATCTTTCTTAAGGTATTACTCCGGCCGATATTCATGCTTGCTTAACTCTACTATCTCCTTTTTATCGGGGACCCACTTGACCTAACCCGTATCACTAGCCTTCCCTCCAAGTCTAGTCGAAGGAGGTGTCAACTGACTAACTAGACATGAGTTTTTATTTTTTTTCTTATTCTTCTCCCATCTTTCTTTATTACACTTGGTAAACTGCGCACTTTTTCCAGAACTTCCTTGATTATGATTGACTTTTCCACGGTAAGAAAATGTTGGAGGCGCACGACGAGGAGTCACAGTCGTCAAGCTGTTGTTGTACGTGTTTTTAATTATATGTTATTAACTTCTTATCACTTCCTCTAACCGCTTTATTATTTTGTTTAGTTCCTTGCCTCAAGTCTTCATTTAGACCAGCTGCTCATAGCTCTGGAAAGGGATAATAGTAAATTAAGGGCCCAAATAGAAGCTTTGAAAGTTATTCTTCCTCCTTCCCACAATGATCTCCCTCAATTACGAGAAAAAATAGCCTTACAGAATCAACAATTGGAAGCTCTAAAGAAAGAACTACAACATCAACACCAATTATTAGAAAACAAAGAGCTTGAGAGGAAAACCTTGGAGTTACAAGTGGATCGGTTAAACTCCAGCCTCTAGGTGGAAACTACTTTGAAGGACAAAGCTATTTCAAATGTTTCTCATAAAAATATTGTCTTAGAGAAAGTAGAGAGGCTTCACAATATTTTTCTTTCTGAGCAGGTTCAAGATTTATCATCAAAAGAATTTGCTCTTCTACAAGAGCAAGAACAAAGAAAGGCTTAGGATGCAGAGATATCCTCACTCCAAAAAGAACTAGAACAGCTTAAATTGGAAAGAGACACTTTCAAAGATGAAAATACTAAACTACAAGCCGAATTTCAGAGTTATAAGGAGCATGAGGAAGACTGATGGGAGGACAAGCGTTTAGCCTATCTGAGGTCTTCGAAGTTTAATGATGAATATGCCCACCATATAATAGGGACTTTAAATCATTTCATGACAAGGGTTATTCAACAATTAAGGGAAGGTGGTTATCTATCTCGAGAACCCTCCTCTCTATTCATAAACCGTCGTAGACTTAATCAGGAATTGTCCGAAAATTTGACAAGCAATTTTGAGTAAGCATGATTATGTATTCATAAAAGACTTGTAATTAAATACTTGCATTTTTGTAAAAATTTGTACTTACCTGCTTTCTTGACCTTTGTTATCTTGCTACTGCTTCCTTTGAGATGTTTGTGAGAGATGAGAATAAGTACTATCTTTGCTACGGCTCCCTTTGAAGTAATCATGAAAGCTAAGAATAAGTACTATCCTGTTCAAGAATTCTTTCTTATTTCTCGAAGTTAGGCATTGTTTTGACAAACTCCTCTATTTGTGGTATCTTAATTGATCATATGATCTGGAACAGTAAGACTTTCCATAAAATTCTTGGTCTTTATTCAGGCACGATTGTATATAAAGAATTCCAAAGGCCTCAGTGCTTCCGAGGGATGTGTAACCCTGAACAATCTTTATATAAAGAACTCCATAGGATTTATGTGTTCTTGGTCGGGCATACAATCCCGAGCGATTTTAGATAAAGAAATTCATATGGTTGTAACTTCTAATGGGGAATGTAATTTTGAAGGATTATATATATAAAGAATTTCCTCTGAACTTTGAATCCTGGTCGGGAGTGTAATACCGAGTGATCTTTATAAAGAAATCTAGATGATTTTGAATCTAGGCCAGGTATATAATCCCGAACGATTTAATATGAAGAATTTCATCAACCTTTGGCCAGGTGTATAATCCTGATTAATTTGAGTCAATAGAGTTCTGTGCTCTATCATATTTTGATCAGGTACTCAACCCTGCATGACTTTGCTAATGATAGTTTAAAGTCTCCGGTTCCTCTCAAGAAAACCCGTCCGGGTTACTTCAGGAGATTTCTCGATAGACTGTGTTTATGATAGTTTAAAGTCTCCGGTTCCTCCCAAGAAGACCGATCCGGGTTACATCAAGAGATTTCTCAATTGACTATGTTTATGATAGTTTAAAGTCTCCGGTTCCTCCCAAGAAGACCCGTCCGGGTTACTTCAAGAGATTTCAATCGACTATATTTATGATAGTTTAAAGTCTCTGATTCCTCCCAAGAAGACCCGTCCGGGTTAATTCAAGAGATTTATCGATCGACTATGTTTATGATAGTTTAAAGTCTCTGGTTCCTCCCAAGAAGACCCGTCCAGGTTACTTCAAGAGATTTCTCGATCGACTATGTTTATGATAGTTTAAAATCTCCATCCGGGTTACTTCAAGAGATTTCTCGATCGACTATGTTTATGATAGATTAAAGTCTCCGGTTCCTCCCAAGAAGGCCCGTCTGGGTTACTTCAAGAGATTTCTCGATCGACTATATTTATGATAGTTTAAAGTCTCTGGTTCCTCCCAAGAAGACCCGTCCGGGTTACTTCAAAAGATTTCTCTATCGACTATGTTTATGATAGTTTAAAGTCTCCAGTTCCTCCCAAGAAGACCCATTCGGGTTACTTCAAGAAATTTCCTGATCGACTATATTTATGATACTTTAAAGTCTCCAGTTCCTTCCAAGAAGGCTCGTCCGGGTTACTTCAAGAGATTTCCTGATCAACTATGTTTATGATATTTTAAAGTCTCCGGTTCCTCCCAAGAAGGCCCATCCGGGTTACTTCAAGAGATTTCCCGATTGGCTATGTTTATGATAGTTTAAAGTCTCCAGTTCCTCCCAAGAGGACCCGTCCGGGTTAATTCAAGAGATTTCCCGATCGACTGTGCTTTTATGATAGTTTAAAGTCTCCAGTTCCTCCTATGAAGACCCGTCCGGGCTGTTTCATGAGATTTCCTGATCGACTATACTTTTATGATAGTTTAAAGTCTCTGGTTCCTCCCATGAAGACCTGTCCGGGCTGTTTCATGAGATTTCCCGATCGACTATGCTTTTATGATAGTTTAAAGTCTTCGGTTCCTCCCATGAAGACCCGTCCGGGCTGTTTCATGAGATTTCCTGATCGACTATACTTTTATGATAGTTTAAAGTCTCCAGTTCCTTCCATGAAAACCCGTCCGGGCTGTTTCATGAGATTTCCCGATCGACTATGCTTTTATGATAGTTTAAAGTCTCCGGTGTTAGTTAGAGCCCTAGAGCCAATCATTTGATGATTGTATTATGGACTTGCTGTATCATATTCTTATATAAATAAAGACATTTGTTTTTGGTTATTATACTTACTTGTATTGGTGCCAAATAAACTAAGTATAATAGCGTCATTGAGTAGAAGGTTCTCACCTATATCAATCGATTAGTTAAACCGATAGTGAGATGATATAGGGAACACTACTCTTAATCATTCCTAGTCGAGTGTTAACATTCAAGGACAATGTTAATGCAATAAGACTAGCATGTAGGTCAACTCGATGACTTGATCTCACAAGTCATGGATATAGAGATATCAAGTTGCCACATGGGTATGCATTGGAGAATGTATACTGAATGACCCGCCATGAGAAAGTATCATAGATCGTTATATGAGTGTCATATACTTTCTCATGTGGCTATTAGTATAACTACTAGTCCTTGGACCTGAAGTCACCATGGATCCCTACATAAGGAGTTATGTACTTTGGTTTCGTCAAACGTCACCCGTAACTGGGTGGACTATAAAGGTGATTACTGGGTATGTAACGAATTATGCAGAGGGATGTGAGTGATGTAGATGGGATCAATCCCTCCTATATAACGGGAGCAACATCGATATTCTTGATAGAGTGAGACCACGAAGTGCATAGCCATGCCTAAATGAGTCAATATGAGATATTGAGCTCATTTGATTTAGTGAGTGTACTTGGAGTTCAAGATTTAGATTGATTAGAGGATGACACGGTCTATGCCTCACATTGATCAATCTAGATGTCTTGGATAGAAGGACACTTGTCATATATTGTGAGGAGTCACAATTAGTAGTCACAAGGTGATGTTGGATCTCAACATTCTTATAACTTAGGTAGTAATGATGTGTTGCTAGATACCGCTCATTACTTATGCTTCTAAATGGGTTTAGGAGCATTGCCAATGTTATAAGAACCTGTAGGGTCACACACAAAGGGCAATTAGATGGAGATTAGGTTCATTTGATGAACCTAAAGGATTAGGTTCATGTGATGAACCAAATTGGATTAAGAGTAATCCAAATTATGCTTATTGAGTTGGACTCAATTTGGTTCATGTGTTAAGTGAGTCTAATTTGGACTTAGACTCATTGAATCAATTTAATTCAATGAATAGAGATTCATTAAATTAAAATTGACTTGAACCAATGGTTAGATTTGATCAACCATGGGAGAGAAGTGGTCAAGTTTGACTTGACTTGAGAGGAAGATGAAAAGTCAAGTTTGACTTAACTTTATGCCACCTCATTGGTGAGTTGGCATTGAGTGGGCCAATGATGATGCTCCACATTATCATGGTTACTTAAGTGAGATGCCACCTCATGGGTGTTACCAAGAGTTGTGACTCTTGGTATCCCATGGAGGTTACAACCTCCACTAAAGTGGCCGGCCACTTTGATTTTATGTGGAGAGTTTCATTTTTTTTGTTGTAACTCCCATCTTCTTCCTCTCTAGCTTTCTTCTTGCTCTCCCTCTCCTCCATTACTGATCTCTAAGGTTGCTAGCACATCCTTAGAGATTTTTCTCCATCTCTTGCTTGTGTGGATACACATAGAGAAGTGTCTACTTTGACACTTTCGAGATCCGGCGAACCGAGGACGAGCGGGATTGCGAAGGGCTTCGCATCAAGGGTATAATCTTTCTTCTTTGTAGATCTACTGTAGATTGAGGCTTAGAAACTCATACTCATAAGTTTTTCGAAAGTTTTATCTTCGCACGGATCCGGTGGCGGGGGTTTCGGGGTTTCCGCGACGCGAAAAAGCGATTTTCGCGGCCCGAAAAACCCAACAGTGGTATCAGAGCCACGTGCGAAGACTTGTACGAGTTTAATTTGATTTTTTATGAAAAATATAGCTTCTGTGATTTTCTGTAAATTTAAGTTTTTATGGATTTTTATGAGTAATTTTCTCGTAGAAGCGAAGCACAAGTGTTTCGGCACTTGTAGGCTTCGACTACCGAGAAGATTTTTTCAAAGGTTTCGCCCCAAATCCTTTTGGGACAGCGGGCTAAGGTGCTGTAGGATCGCTAAGGAACCCTTGCGATGGTGATCGCGGGTAGGGGCGCTGCCCCTGGCCCCTCGCTAAACGGGACCGCCGGGAATTTTTACTTGTAAAAATTGGTATTAAAATTGCAAAAAATTATAGAAAATACATAATTTAGAATTATGTATAATTTGTGATAGTCATGGCCCAAAAGACCCAATTGGATTGGTATATTTTGTGTTGTAATTCATAATACGGCCTGCGTGCCGTCATGTGATTGTGTGTGCTGTATTTTTGATACGCGACCTGCGCGTCGTGCCTTTCTCTATTTATTCTTGTTGTAAATTAGTTTAGACTCGAATGTAACTCGAGTTTCAAAATTGTAATGTACAAAATTGGAGCCGTGGAAGGTCCACTCGAGACGGAGTTACGAGGAGGGCGCGAGCAACATAAGGTGGTTAAAGGGAGGAGCTGTGGACCCTAGGTTGACCATCCGATCTTCTCATTGGCTTGAGAAGATCGTAGTAGGGCCATGACTAATCACAAATAGTATAATTAATTTCTTATGTGTGTGTATTTGATGCATGCTAGTAAAGTAGTTAATTAGCGCCTTAACGATTCGATTCGATCAATCACGTATATAATACATCTCGATGATTAGATTAGATCTAAGTCGCGCACCTGATGCACCTCCTCTACGATTAGATTAGATCTAAATCGAGTATATGATACACATCGTTGATTAGATTAGATCTAAATCGCGTCAACTCAAATACCTACAGTGCCGTGATACCTATCACTACCTCGATCACATGTGTTGTTGAATCTGCCAAAGCAGAGCAACACATATTATCTTGGTAGGGTACGGAGGGACAATCTTGGTCCCGCTTATCAACGCATGGGCGAGTACAAACTCAATTAGATTGAGTATTCCTAGTTAACTCGGTTGGATCGAGTACAACTATAGGCATTCTTCCAACAGTTGGAAAGATAGGACATAAATCACATTTATATTAATTCTTGAGCGTATTAGCCAAATATAACTCAAGTTTTAATATAACTATGGGTAATGATCCTATAAACAAGAGTTTCATAGAGATGTAATTGATAAATCATTACCTACCGATCATACTAAATCTTGGGTGTATTAGCTAAAGATAACTCAAGGGTTAGTATGATGTGGATCTTGTCCCACATGAATTATAGAATTCAGTAGGAGCATCATTTAGTTAAAGGCCTAATTAAATGATTTAAAAGAATATGATATTTATTTTCTGCATTTTTCTGTTGTAGATAACCATGACGTCGAATACGAAATCTTTCTCCCTGCTTTCTGTCCTTGAGAAGGACAAGCTCAACGGAGCAAATTTCCTGGACTGGTACAGGAACTTGAGAATAGTTCTCACCCAAGAACGTAAACTGTACGTTCTGGAGCAGCCCATTCCGGAGGCTCCTCCTGCCACTGCCATGCGAGCTGACCGAGATGCTTATAAGAAGCATCAAGATGACGCATTAGATGTGTCCTGTCTTATGCTCGCGACCATGAACTCTGAGCTTCAGAAGCAACATGAGTTAATGGGTGCTTATGATATGGTTGAACATCTTTGTCAACTGTATAGAGGACAAGCAAGGCACTGGAAGAGGAACTGCATAGGATACCTGGAAGATCTTAAGAAGAAGAGAAATAAGATTTCTACTTCAGGTATAAATGTTATAGAAGTCGACCTCTCTATTTCTTCATCGTGGGTATTAGATACCGGATGTGCTTCTCACATTTGTACTAATATACAAGCGCTGAGAAATAGCAGAGTATTGACGAAGGGCGAGATAGACCTACGAGTAGGCAATAGAGCACGGGTTGCTACTGTTGCTGTAGGAACTTACTATCTATCTCTACCCTCTGGGCTTGTACTAGAATTAGATGATTGTTGTTATGTGCCTGCATTAACTAAGAACATAATTTCAGTTTCTTGTTTGGACAAGAAAGGTTTCTCTTTTATAATAAAGGACAAATGTTGTTCTGTTTATTTAAAAGATATGTTCTATTGTAGTGCACCTCTGATGAACGGACTCTACATTCTAGAACTTGAAAGCCCTATCTATAACATAAATACCAAGAGGTTCAAGTCAAATGACATGAACCAAACCTATCTCTGGCACTGTCGCTTAGGTCATATAAATGACAAGCGCTTATCCCAGCTCCATAAGGATGGTTTGCTGGACTCATTTGATTTTGAATCTTATGAGACGTGCGAGTCATGCCTACTAGGCAAGATGACCAAGACTCCCTTTAGTGGGTACAGCAAAAGAGCGACTGATTTGTTAGGTCTTATACATAGTGATGTATGTGGCCCTTTCAATGTCGCTGCTAGAGGCGGTTATAGGTACTTCATCACATTTACTGATGACTTCAGTAGATATGGTTATGTGCACTTGATGACACATAAGTCTGAATCCTTTGAAAAGTTCAAAGAATTCAAGAATGAAGTACAGAACCAGCTTGGCAAGAATATTAAGATACTTCGATCAGATCGAGGTGGAGAATACCTTAGCCATGAGTTTCGTGACTATCTAGCTGAGTGTGGGATTCTATCCCAACTCACTCCACCTGGAACACCATAGTGGAATGGTGTATCCGAAAGGAGGAATTGTACCCTATTAGATATGGTACGATCTATGATGAGTCACACAGATCTTCCGACATACCTTTGGGGCTATGCTCTAGACACGGCAGCTTTTATACTCAACCGAGTTCCATCCAAGGCCGTGATAAAGACACCATATAGGATATGGACTGGGAGAGATGCCCAGGTGTCTTTCATGAGGATTTGGGGTTGTGAGGCTTATGTTAGACGTCAAGTCTAAGACAAATTAGGACCCAAATCCGACAAGTGTTATTTCATTGGATATCCCAAGGAAACTAAGGGATATTACTTCTACATTCCCAGTCAGCACAAGGTAGTTGTGGCAAAGACTGGGGTCTTTCTAGAAAGGGACTTTGTTTCTAGAAAGACTAGTGGGAGTACGTTCGATCTTGAAGAAGTTCAACGATGGAAATTGAACTGAAACCACAAAGTGTTGTGGATGGTGTTGTTCCACAAGGAGTTGAGGAACAACAACCAGTTCAAGCAAACATACCTCTTCGCAGGTCTGATAGGGTACGTCGTCAGCCTGAGAGATACTCATTTCTCTTGTCTGACCATGATGACATTGTATTCATAGAGGATGAGCCTACCACCTATCAGGAAGCTGTGATGAGACCAAATTTCGAGAAATGGCTTGAGGCCATGAGATCCGAGATGGAATCCATGTACACCAACCAAGTATGGACTTTGGTTGATCCACCTGAAGGGGTAAAACCCATTGGGTGTAAGTGGGTCTTTAAGAGAAAGACTGACATGGATGGACTTATCTATAAGGGTCGCTTGGTAGCTAAAGGTTTCAAAAAGATTCATGGTATTGACTATGATGAATCTTTTTCTCCAGTAGTGATGTTTAAGTTCATTCGGATCATGCTTGCTATTGCAGCTTACCGTGACTATGAGATATAACAGATGGATGTCAAAACCACGTTTCTGAATGGAAACCTGCTCGAGGATGTGTACATGACACAACCTAAGGGTTTTGTAGATCCACAGCATACTAGCAGAGTATGCAAGCTGCATAGGTCCATTTATGGACTAAAACAAGCTTCTCGGAGCTGGAATCTACGATTCGATGATGCAATCAAATAGTTTGGTTTCATCAAAAATGAAGATGAACCTTGTGTCTACAAGAAGGTTATAGGGGACATAGTTGTCTTCCTCATATTGTATGTGGATGACATACTACTCATTGGGAAAGACATCCCTTTGCTACAGTCTGTCAAGACTTGGCTAGGGGCATGTTTCTCAATGAAGGACTTAGGTGAAGCATCCCGCATTCTAGGGATACAAATCTATAGAGATAGATCTAAGAGATTGCTTGGCCAAAGTCAGAGTACATATATTGACAAGGTACTCCTTCGGTTTGCCATGCAAAACTCCAAGAAGGTATTTCTGCCGATGTCACATGGCGTGAGTCTTTCGAAGACTCAAGATCCCTCTTCTAGAGAGGAGAGAGACCGCATGGATCAGATCCCTTATGCCTCAGCCATAGGATCTATCATGTACGCCATGCTATGTACTCGACCTGATGTCTCGTATGCTTTGAGCATGACGAGTAGATACCAGTCAGATCTAGGTGAAAGTCACTGGATAGCGGTCAAGAATATTCTTAAGTACTTAAGAAGGACTAAAGAATATTTCTTGATATATGGAGGCAATGATGAGCTAGCTGTAAAGGGTTACAATGATGCCAGCTTCCAGACCAATCAGGATGATTATCGATCACAGTCAGGGTTCGTATTTTGCATAAATGGTGGTGCTGTGAGCTGGAAGAGTTCGAAGCAGGACACAGTAGCTGATTCTACGACAGAGGCCGAGTACATTGCTGCATCAGAGGCAGCAAAGGAGGCAGTTTGGATCCACAAGTTCATCACTGAACTTGGGGTGGTTCCTAGTATCGCTGACCCTATTGAGCTCTATTGTGACAACAATGGAGCTATAGTACAGGCGAAGGAACCTCGCTCACACCAGCAGACCAAACACATACTACGGCGCTTCCATCTCATTTGAGAGATTATCGAGAGAGGAGATGTGAAGATATGCAGAGTAACTACAGAGGCTAACATCGCAGATCCCTTGACCAAGGCTTTGGCACAGAGGAAGCATGATGGTCACACTAGGTCATTGGGGCTTAGAGCCTACACTGATTGGCACTAGTGCTAGTGGGAGATTGTTAGTTAGAGCCCTAGAGCCAATCATTTGATGATTGTATTATGGACTTGTTGTATCATATTCTTATATAAATAAAGACATTTGTTTTTGGTTATTATACTTACTTGTATTGGTGCCAAATAAACTAAGTATAATAGCGTCCTTGAGTAGAAGGTTCTCACCTATATCAATCGGTTAGTTGAACCGATAGTGAGATGATATAGGGAACACTACTCTTAATCATTTCTAGTCGAGTGTTAACATAAAGGGACAATGTTAATGCAATAAGACTAGCATGTAGGTCAACTCAATGACTTGATCTCACAAGTCATAGATATAGAGATATCAAGTTGACACATGGGTATGCATTGGAGAATGTATACTGAATGACCCGCCATGAGAAAGTATCATGGATCGTTATATGAGTGTTATATACTTTCTCATGTGGCTATTAGTATGACTACTAGTCCTTGGACCTGAAGTCACCATGGATCCCTACATAAGGAGTTATGTACTTTGGTTTCGTCAAACGTCACCCGTAACTGGGTGGACTATAAAGGTGATTACTGGGTATGTAACGAATTATGCAGAGGGATGTGAGTGATGTAGATGGGATCAATCCCTCCTATATAACGGGAGCGACATCGATATTCTTGATAGAGTGAGACCACAAAGTGCATGGCCATGCCCAAATGAGTCAATATGAGATATTGAGCTCATTTGATTTAGTGAGTGTACTTGGAGTTCAAGATTTAGATTGATTAGAGAATGACACGGTCTATGCCTCACATTGATCAATCTAGATGTCTTGGATAGAAGGACACTTGTCATATATTGTGAGGAGTCACAATTAGTAGTCATAAGGTGATGTTGGATCTCAACATTCTTATAACTGGGGTAGTAATGATGTGTTGCTAGATACCGCTCATTACTTATGCTTCTAAATGGGTTTAGGAGCATTGCCAATGTTATAAGAACCTATAAGGTCACACACAAAGAGAAATTAGATGGAGATTAGGTTTATTTGATGAACCTAAAGGATTAGGTTCATGTGATGAACCAAATTGGATTAAGAGTAATCCAAATTATGCTAATTGAGTTGGACTCAATTTTGTTCATGTGTTTAGTGAGTCTAATTTGGACTTAGACTCATTGAATCAATTTAATTCAATGAATAGAGATTCATTAAATTAAAATTGATTTGAACCAATGGTTAGATTTGATCAACCATGGGAGAGAAGTAGCCAAGTTTGACTTGATTTGAGAGGAAGATGAAGAGTCAAGTTTGACTTGACTTTATGCCACCTCATTGGTGAGTTGGCATTGAGTGGGCCAATGATGATGCTCCACATCATCATGGTTACTTAAGTGAGATGCCACCTCATGGGAGTTATCAAGAGTTGTGACTCTTGGTATCCCATGGAGGTTACAACCTCCACTAAAGTGGCCGGCTACTTTGATTTTATGTGGAGAGTTTCATTTTTTTGTTGTAACTCCCATCTTCTTCCTCTCTAGCTTTCTTCTTGCTCTCCCTCTCCTCCATTACTGATCTCTAAGGTTGCTAGCACATCCTTAGAGATTTTTCTCCATCTCTTGCTTGTGTGGATACACATAGAGAAGTGTCTACTTTGACACTTTCGAGATCCGACGAACCAAGGACGAGCGGGATTGCGAAGGACTTCGCATCAAGGGTATAATCTTTCTTCTTTGTAGATCTACTGTAGATCGAGACTTAGAAACTCATACTCGTAAGTTTTTCAAAAGTTTTATCTTCGCACGGATCCGGTGGCGGGGGTTTCGAGGTTTCCGCGACGCGAAAAAGCGATTTTCATGGTCCGAAAAACCCAACATCCAGTTCCTCCCATGAAGACCCGTCCGGGCTGTTTCATGAGATTTCCCGATCGACTATGCTTTTATGATAATTTAAAGTCTCCGGTTCCTCCCATGAAGATCCGTCTGGGCTGTTTCATGAGATTTCCCGATCGACTATGCTTTTATGATAGTTTAAAGTCTCTGGTTCCTCCCATGAAGACCCGTCCGGGTTGTTTCATGAGATTTCCCGATCGACTATGCTTTTATGATAGTTTAAAGCCTCTGGTTCTTCCCATGAAGACCCGTCCGGGCTGTTTCATGAGATTTCCCGATCGACTTTGCTTTTATGATAGTTTAAAGTCTCCGGTTTCTCCCATGAAGACCCGTCCGGGTTGTTTCATGAGATTTCCCGATCGACTATGCTTTTATGATAGTTTAAAGTCTCCGGTTCTTCCCATGAAGACCCGTTTGGGCTGTTTCATGAGATTTCCCGATCGACTGTTATTTGAGGGAAACTAAAATGCTTGCACCAACCTTGTGATGATTTTAACGTCTTTGAGAATCCTTAAGGAAGCCTGGTTGGTTCCTCCTTAAAAGCCTCCAATTGACAGATGCTTGAGCGGAATAATGCCCGGTGATCATCATGTTGTTTAAACCATGTACTATTTTTCAGGCGATATTTGGCCTGCATTGTATTCACAAAATTATATGAAGTACATAAAATCCAAGCATACTTATCATCTTTTTGCAGAACAAAATGGAGGGAACTTGCTTAAAATAAATTCGATTTGTTCCCTTGGACATGCTAAGCTTCGCTTGCTTAGGTGATTGGAATATACTGGGGAGAATTAATTCTCTCATTCAAGGATATTTATATTTCTCAGGCGATATAAGCTTGTTAAGTATGGTAGGGTTGTAAATGATTTGCACTCCATGGACGCTCGAGAATTCTTCCTTCTGCATCTTGGAGATAATATGAACCCGATGCAAGTTTTTCTACTACCTTATAGGGTCCCCCCTATTGTGGTGCCAATTTGTTAACATCCCCAGCGGGCTTGACACGTTTCCATACTAGATCTCCCACTTGAAAGAATCTTGGGATGACTCTCCTATTATAATTTTGCCTCATTCATTGTCGGTATGATGTGAGATGAATTGCAGCTTTGTCTCTAATTTCTTCTATCACATATAGTTCCATAAGTCGTCGACCCGCATTGTCATTGTCATATAGTTATCTTCTGTCAGATTCTACGCCTACCTCTATAGGAATGACAGCTTCTCCCCCATAAATCAGTTGGAAAGGAGTGATCCCTGTAGCTTCTCGGGGTGTAGTACGATATGCCCAAAGAACACTAGGTAATTCATCTATCCAACTACCACCAACATGATCCAGTTTGGTTTTTAGGCCCCTTATAATTTCTCTGTTAGTTACTTCTGCTTGCCCATTACTCTGTGGATATGCCACAGAGGTAAATGCTTGAGTAATGTCATAGCTTTTGCACCGGTCTAGGATTCTGTCTCCTTGAAACTGTCTTCCATTATCAAAAACTAATTTGTGAGGAATACCATATCTGCATACAATATTTTTCCATAGGAATTTAATAACTGCATCTTCAGTAATCCGAGCTAAAGGTTTTGCTTCTACCCATTTAGAGAAATAATTCGCTGCTACTAATAAAAATCTTCTTTATGCAGTTGCCATAAGAAATGGACCAACTATATCCATGCCCCATTAATCAAAGGGACAGGAAACTATAGAGGTTCTTAACAATTGTGTAGGATGGTGTGAAATATTCTGATGTTTCTGACAAGAAATACAAGTTCTTACAAATTTAGCAGCATCTTTATGTAAAGTAGGCCAGAAATATCCTGTTAATAAAATTCTCCGGCCTAAGAACCTTCCTCCTATATGACTGGCACATGAGCTCTGATGAACCTCTTGCAAGATATACTGTATATCTTCTGTTCCAATATATTTAAGTAAAGGTCTAGAGAAAGCCCTTTTATATAACTGTTCCCCTATCATAGTATATTGAGCAACCCTCTTCTTAAATATCCTTGCTTGTTCTACATCAATTGGAAGAATACCTTGCTACAATTATAATATGATTTATGCCCTCCAGTCACCTTGTATCTCTATATCAACCTGTCTTTCAATACAAGATACTAACAATGTCTGCTTAATCGCCTGATCCAGGCTCCATGGTGTTATAGAAGAGGTCAATTTAGCTAATTCATCTGCTACTTGATTCTTAGATCGAGGAACTTTTTGTATATTTACTTCTTGAAACTGGACCTGATAATTGTTGAGCTGCTAACTGAGAATCAGAATAGATGTAAACCCGAGCTGCTTCCCCAAGTGTTGTAAGGAACATCCGGCACTTCGCTCCATCAGAAAATTGTTATAATAATGCTACTTTCTCAAATTTTAATAAATGATCCTCTGGATCTGTAGTTCCAGTGTACTCGCCGATCTAAAGATTTTGATACCACTTGGGAAGCGGATCATCCAGTACACTTTGAGAAAATGGAGAGATAACTCTTTCCGGCAAGCTGTCACTAGCTACCATCATCTTAACTTTGCGCCTTTCTTTGTCTGGCGCCTCGCCAGAGGATTCCTAAAATACAGCCCTTCGTCCTCCTTATTCCAAAGGAGTGCGAAGGAAAGCTCGAGGACGCCTAGTCGGAGAGGCAATGGCTGGAAGGAAATACACATGATCTTCTTCTTCCGACTCTTTTCCCCTACGATGCTCAGTAGTCGAGATCATCAGATTATGAGCTACCGGCAGAGTAGCCCTAGTATGAGCTTGATGTTGCTGTTGTTGTTGTTGCAAAGCTTTCTGTATATGAGTATTAATGAGAAAATCTAGATCTTCGCGGCTAATAGTGAGTAGATTTGATTTTCCAGCCTCTTCCATCTTGTAGTCTCAGATTCAGGTGAAGTTCCCACAGACGGCACCAAATTTGATCCTATCTTAGAAGCTTGACAAAATGGAAAGCTGGGAGAAAAAACCTACTACTGGTGAAGAATAATACCTATAGAACACCGATCCGAGAAACCCAAAGCAGATCTAAGAGAATGAAGTCCCGGAATATCCTTCTGGTGCAAAGCTCCAATGGCGAGAAAGAAATCCGACTGAAGAAAACCCAGATCCAGAGCTTCCAAGGCTTCTTGCGCACAAGAGACCAACCAACACTATCGTCAGTGACCTAAGACCGGGGTGGGAATCCCTGGCTAGGCCCTCCGATGCTCAAGTCAGTGATCTCTCTTAGTGTGGAAGAAGGAAGAAGAAGATGAATAGTAGTTGAAAACTAGGGTTATGATTGTGAGCAGTGATGTGAACTTACCTGGCCAACGGAGAGGATTCCCCTTTTTATACCACTTCATATAACCTCCGTAGTCATGAAGTGGACCCCGGTTTGTTAGAGTTTGTTATGAGATGACATAAGTTGTGTACTTGTGGTAAATGGCTTTTAAGTACCCCAGATATACCTTCTTTGTCATCTAGTACCTGCAGAAAAGTCTAGAATCACGTCTCCCGCCAAATAGGTAAACCTGTTATACAATCATATATAAATATCTTTATTAAATTAGTTATAAGTCTACATGTTCATCCTGTCTTTATTATGTTGTAGATAGCTTGGTATTATACTAAGTTTTGTATTGGCCGAATATTAAACCCAGACCTTATTCGGTCGGTTTATTATTATCATTCAACTAATCGTTTAATAATATACTACCAATTCTATAAAGCCTCAGATCTTTTCATTCCTGGGTGATCATGTATACTTAACTAATACCAGTCCATGCGTAATTATACTGCTCCAGATCATCTTGCCTTATCTATCCTGCACGCTTAATCCTGGTCGATATTGGCCTTTCCTTCTCAGGGTATATCTCGGTCGATATTTAGCTTACTCGCATTAATGTATATATCGATCGATATTGACTTTCCTCCCCTAAGATATATCTCGATTGATATTAGCTTACTTTCATTATATATTGGTCAATATTGGCCTATCTTTCTTTGTAACACCCCTAGAAAGCCTAGAAGGGTAATGGGAGTACGAATGAAAAGAGGATGTAAATACTCTATGTTAAATATTAAGATGGATTTAGATGATTAAAACTTTATGAAAGAAAAATAAAGTTGAGAATATAATCATCTATACATGATTTAAAATGTATGGAATTAATGTGGACAAAAGAAAGAAATAAGAGATAATATGTACATGTATGAAATATTTATGCATAATGCATAATATATATGAATTATTATGTGTAAAAGAAAATAAAATGTTAGAAGAGAGATTGAACCTTGGATCTCTTGTAGGGAACATGTATAGGATACCAAAGGGGATAGGAGAATTATTAGTAAAGAGAAGAAGGATTAAGTAGTTAAGAATAAGAAAGAATTCTTTCTACTTAAAAAGAAAAAGAAGTAAAAATATGCATAACCAAGTTTTGAACCTTGGTTCTCTTGTGGATGCATGCATGTGTTAACCAATTGGGATAAGAGAGGATATTGTAAGAGGAGAGATAGAAAATTTTATTAAAGGAGAGAAAAGAGAGAGATTAAGAGAGAACTCACAAGGCATATCTCTAGAATATTCCTATCATAAAGAAGAGGAATAAATGGGGAGGATGAATCAAGTCAAATTTCCTCCCCTCATTTTAGTATAAATAGGCATGGAGGGGTGACTTCAAATTCATACTCCACAACTCTCCATCTCCTCCTCCATCTTGTGCAGAGACCCCCAATCTTCTTCTTCTTGTTGCCCCGCAACACAAGAGGAAGGAAGCTCCTCTTCCTCCTCACACCCTCCCTCTTCTTTCTTCCTTGTTGTTGCCGAGCAACACAAGAGGAAGAAGCTTCTTCTTCCTCCCCTCTCCACCAAAAGACCTAGCCACTCCTTTCCCTCCATTGGTGCCGAACCTAGCAAGCAAGAAGAAAGGTCCAAGCAAGTTCTCAATTCTAGGAAACTTAAGCGAAGAAGGTAAGCTTCCCCTCACCTGTGGTACAAGGCTTTTTTTTTATGTGAAATTTATGTAATGCCATGATATGTGATAGCATATGAAATGCTATACATAATGAGAAGAATGAAATATATGTAATTGCCATGATATGTGATAGCATATGAAATGCTATACATAATGAGAAGAATGAAATTATGTGAATGCCATGATATGTAATAGCATATGAAATGCTATACATAATGAGAAGAATGAAAAATGAAATGCATGAAAGATTGTTAAGGATATGATATGATAGTTATGCATGATAAATTACTTTGTATGGTTTGTACCAAGGGTGGGCTCCGTAAACGCCCCGGGGTCGATGGAATAAGACTCGGGCCTCGTCAGTAATGGGCTTCTGATGCCCTAGGTCGATGGAGTAAGACTCGGGCCTAGTATGTATGTATGGTAGGGTTCAAGACTTGCTACCTTGGACCTACGTATGATGTATGTGGTACAAACCGGGATCCCCAATGATAATGATATTAATTTCAAGTACTTACAAGTATAAGTTTTCAAATTCATGATGCATTGCCTGCATATGTGCTTGAATTAGCTAATGATTTGATATGATGCCATGATGATATGAATATGATACCTTTGTATGTTATATGCTTATGATATTACGCATGATATTAATATACGATGATTTTCGGTTTTAGTGAGTAGGAAAGGAACTTACTGAGCCATGAGTGCTCACAGCTTACTTTCCTTGTACCGCAGATAAAAGAACTGGATGAACTAGAGGAGCAACAGGAGGAGCGGATAAGGATGTGTGTGGTGGTGGCTCGGCAAAGAACGATTCAGACAGATTAATATGATTAGTTATAGAATCAATATATGCATATTTCATCTGTGATATCATGCTTATTTAAATAAAATGAATAGTTTAAAAGTTTTTCTTCCGCTGCTATAGTATAACCAAAGCATGTACGTAAGTAGTATAAAGAACGTAGCGCCGCCTTTGGTTGGGTAAGAAGGGCGGGCGTTACATTCTTAAGGTATTATCCCGACCAATATTAGCCTATCTTTCTTAAGGTATTATCCCGACCAATATTGGCCTATCTTTCTTAAGGTATTATCCCGACCAATATTAACCTATCTTTCTTAAGGTATTATCCCAACCAATATTGGCTTATCTTTCTTAAGGTATTATCCCGACCAATATTGGTCTATCTTTCTTAAGGTATTATCCCGACCAATATTGGCCTATCTTTCTTAAGGTATTACTCCGGCCGATATTCATGCTTGCTTAACTCTACTATCTCGTTTTTACCGGGGACCCACTTGACCTAACCCATATCAAGAATATAGACCTTACACTCAAACACTCTAAGATGCTTAATTGTAGGTGGTTTACCAAACCACAACTCATGAGGTGTTTTTCCCAGAAACCTATGTATTAATGTTCGATTTTGCACATAACATGCCATATTAATTGCTTCGGCCCATAGGAAACTATGAAGTGAATATTCATTTAACATGCTCCAAGCGGCCTCTTGCAAAACCCTATTTTTCCTCTCAACAACTCCATTTTGTTAAGGAGTCCTAGGGGTGGAAAATTCATGTTTATAACCTTTTTCCATACAAAAACTTGTGAATCTATCATTTTCAAACTCACCTCCATGATCACTTCTTATCTTGTTTATCTTATGATCCTTTTCATTTTCTACTCTATTACAAAAGGCAATCAAGGTATCTAGAGTTTGATCCTTATGTTTCAAGAAAAACACCTATGTATATCTAGTGTAATCATCCACAATCACAAAGCAATATCTACTACCATTTAAAGAGACATATCTACTACTATCAAATAAATCCATGTGAATGAGCTTCAAAGCACTTGAGGTACTTACAATGCTTTTACCTTTAGGAGTAACTTTGGTTTGCTTACCCATTTGACATGCATCACACATTTTATCTTTTTGAAACTTCAACTTCGGCAATCCTTGCACCAACTCCTTCTTTGAAAGTCTTTTGATATTCTTCATATTGGTGTGAGTAAGTCTTCGGTGCCAAAGCCAAGTCTCCTCCTCTTTAGACATGAGACACTTAGCAAACACATTAGTAACGCCAAATAGTTCAACTTGATAAATATTTTATCTTCTATGGCCTATGAAAATATTGGTGTTTAGTTCACTATACTTGATTAGGCATTGGGATGAGTTGAACTCAACTCCATAACCCGAATCACATAGTTGACTAACACTTAAAAGATTAAAGACCATGCCTTTCACTAATAACACATTTTTTATCACAAATTTTTCAGAAATTCTAATATCTCCTATTTCTATGACTTTTAATTCACCACTATTACCAAAAGAAACGGTACCTTTACTTTTGTATCTAAATGATGAAAATTTGAAGAATCCCTCGTCATATGCTTAAAGCATCCACTATTTATGAACCATGTTGTTGGATGCTCCCCCTTGGCGCATGCCTGTTTACACACGATGAACCAAATATTTTGGTACCCAAACTTTGGGTCCGGTAGCATCAATAACAAATTGCTTGGGTACCCAAGCTTGAACAAACTTAACCCTTGAAGCATGATTTCTACTAATTAGAGACATGAATTTAACTTCCTTATCTTGTGATTTAAAACCTAGTCCCGCTTTGTTGTACACACCCCTTTGAGCTCCTAGAATCATGTCTAAATATTTTGAGCTTGAAGTAAATTTTTCTAGAGCACCTCTAAGATCATCAACTTGTAATTTCAATGATGCATTTTCCTTTTTAAGATCATCAAAATCATTTTTGTCATTTTCATGAAGCATGCAAATTTCACATGACACAATTTCATTTTTAAGTGATTTCAATTCATTTTGCAATTTTTTAACCTTCCCTTTTGATTTAGCTAGTGCATTGGTTAAGCATGCAATGGTGGCATACATCTTATCAAGCTTGGGAGAAATTACCTCATCATCACTAGATGATGACTCACTTGAAGACTCCACATCCTCTCCATGACTATCTTCATCTTCACTATCTTCAACATGGCTTAAGGCCATGAGAGCCATGTGCTTTGAGCTCTTCCTTTCATCTTCTTCCGATGAGCTTGACGATGAGTCGTCCCATGTGGCTTTCAAAGCCTTCTTCTTTTTCTTGGTCTTTTCCTCTTGCTTCCTTAACTTTGGACACTCCGTTTTATAGTGGCCCTTTTTCTTACATTCATAGCAAATTACATCAGTCTTAATCTTAGAATCCACAAGAGATTTACCTTTTCTCTTTTCATCATTGAAAATCTTTTTGACATCCTTCTGGTCAAACTTCCTTGAATGTCTCATCATTCTACAAACAAAGTTTGCCATTTCACTTGATGATAGCTCTTCATCACTATCACTATCACTATCTCGCTCAGATTCTGAAGATGACTCCTTCTTCTCCTTCTTCTTTTCTTTGTGCTTCTTTTTGCTCTTCTCACCTGCAACCAAGGCTATACCTTTCTCTTTGTGGCTTGTGTTAGCTTGCTTATGCAATTCAAGTTCACAAAATAATTCATCCAATTTTACAATTGACAAATCCCTTGAAACCTTATAGGCATCCACCATGGATGACCATAATGAGTTTCTTGGGAAAGATTTTAAGGCATACCTTATGAGATCCTGGTTCTCCACACTCTCTCCAACTGAATGAAGACCATTTAATAGTTCCTTGAATCTCCCATGTAGTGAACTTACCATTTCTCCATCCTTCATTGTGAAATTTTGAAGTTGATTTATCAAGAGATCTCTCTTTGTAATTCTTGAATCCTTGGTGCCTTCATTTAGCTCAATGAGCTTATCCCATAAATTCTTGGCGCTTTTGAAAGGTCCAACCTTGTTGAGTTGTTCCGAACTCAACCCACACTAGAGAGTCATGATTGCCTTAGCATTTGCTTGAGCCTTCAATTTTTGTTTAGCGGTCCACCTTGATGATTCAAGCATCTTTCCATTTTCGGTTGGCGCCGTGAATCCCTCCGTGATTGAGAACCACATGTCAATTTCGATCATGAGATAATGCTCCATGCGGCTCTTCAAATAAGCGAAATTACTGCCTTTATAGAATGGTGGTCGTGAAGTACTATGTCCCTCCTTCAATGACATCTTGTAGTTCTTTAACTTGTGCTTTCTTGGCGGTGAATCCTCAAAAGCAAATCAATGCTCTGATACCACTTGTTAGGATCGGTTGAGCTAGAGGGGGGGTGAATGGCTCATTTCGTTTTCTTGATCAATTTAATCTTTCGCAGCGGACACTTGAAAGCAATGCTAACTCTTGTATTTACTTGGTATCCACCTCCTCAAGGAGGTGACTAGTCCAAGGATCCACATCACCGTCACCCTTCCACTATCAAACTTCTCCTTCTCGGAATGACACCAAAGGTGGAGAAATCTTATAAGACTTACAACTCTCCCTCTCCAAGAGAAAAGATCACACCTACAACAATCAAGAAGAAAGAAAAGATTGCAAACTTGAAATACTTCTTCTTTGCAGCGTGAAACTTGAAAACGTGGCGAGATCGAGAGCTTTTTCTTCAAACCCTTGAGAGGTCTTGAGCACTTCAAAGATTGATCACACAAGAGCAATAGAACAGTGTTTTTCTCTAAAATGATTATGTTTATTTTCCTTCCAACTTTTTAAACGTCATGAAAACTAGGCGTTTCTCACATAATCATCGCCGTGAATCGATTGGGTTTATATCCCAATCGATTCACAAGTATCTGTTGGAAGTCATCACGTCAAGATCAACGGTGTAGATTATTTTGTTGAGCTTCAATCAATTGGGGCAGTGTTTGAATCGATTCAGACCTTCACGCGTGGAATCGCAGAATCGCGATGGCTCTGTGAATCGATCGGTCGATCGATTGAGTGACTTCAATCGATCGGTTGATCGATTCAGGAGGTTTCTGTGCTTCGCACAGAAACTTCCAGGATCGATCGCTCAATCGATTGGTTTACCCCAATCGATCGGATGATCGATCCAGAAGCATTCTGTGCTTCACGCTGACGCTTCCCGATCGATCGGCCGATCGATTGGCTTTCTTCCAATCGATCGGCTGATTGATTCAGAGGCATTCTGCCTCACAGCCATGTCTAAATCAATTTACCAATCGATTTCTGATAAATGAATTAACATGCATCCAACCTTCTGACCTACAGGAACTTCTCTTGCCAAGAATTCGGTCCTCGACCTTCTTGGACTTCTCTTGCTTTGCATCCGGTCTTCCGACTTGCAAGGACTCTTTTGCCAAGAATCCAGTCCTTGACCTTCTTGGACTTCTCTTGCCTTGCATCTGATCTTCTGACCTGTAAGAACTTCTCCTGCAAACTCACAATGCATGTTAGATCCAACATATTAACCTAAACTTAAACAATTGTCAACACATTGAAACTTTCAGGGCATGATTGCACCAACAGTTAACCCCCCTGTCACGAGGGCACCTCGGTAGATCACTTGGATACATATCTAGTAAAGAACAATAAGGATAAGGGTAGAGGTTCAGTATGGTTACCTACTTCCTTATGGAGGAATTGCCTCTCCTTTCAAGAGAATGTCCTAGACGTCCGTGAACGGATTACCCTTATAGGGCCCCTCGGGTATACGATCTAGAGCACTCTCTTTACGAGAGCAGCAGTTCCTAAGGGAATGTCTCTCCTTTTGAGGGAACGTCTTAGATGTCCGGAAAGGGTTACCCCTGTCACAAGGGTACTTTCGTCAATACGCTCTAAGGTATCCCCTTTGCAGGATCAACAATCCTCCACATCAATCAATCAAAGAATAGAAATATAAACATCTCACACAAGCATGAACAAGACATTAACAAGTCATCGTATAGAAACAAAGTGAATCTACATAGTTCTACATCTCCATCGTATTACAAATACCCCCTAATCCTAGAAGAGGACGTCTACTCCATTGTGGGGGAAGAACAACCCCAGAACATAAAGAAAAGCATACTTACAACCCTAGAAGGAAAGGAAGAAGAGATGCTTGATGATTCCGATGTCTTAGGGATGCTTCCTTGCTCCGAAGATGGACGGATCATGAAGATGTTAGGATGTATACTAAAAGCCTAGTTTTTGGTATAAACATTTATCTAGAAATAAGAATCACATTGGTCAAATGTCGACATTTATGATAAATGTAGTTGTTCAATTAATTTATATTGTAGATAACATGGTGTGTGGTGTCACACACAGAGGATCATGTTATCAGTACCTTATAAATTACAAACAGTAGCTCACGACCAAGATGGAAAGGAACAAACCATTGGAAGGTCGTAGTGTAATTAGGTATTAGTTTATCTTAACTATATAATTACACTAGTACACTTAGAGTGTATTGAGTAGGATCATTTGAGGTCGTTTCTTTTATACTGACTTTATAAAGGAACAAAGACCTCAGTTATTATGGAAGTGTGTGCTCTTAATCCTAATATAATAACAAGCACATATATTCGATATTTATTTCTTTAATTTATCAATGGGTGAGATTTAGTTAGATAAATCAATAAGCCCGATAAGTTGGGAAATGATATCACTTATAGTGTGTGTTGTTGATTATAGAAGGAAACTGTGTCCTAGTAATCTAGGTTGAGAATGTCCCCAAGAGGAGCTCATAAGGATTGTCATGTTAAACCCTGCAGGTGGACTTAGTCCGACATGACGATGAAGTTGAGTGGTACTACTCTTGGAGCTAGATATTAATTAAGTAAGTTGTCAGTAACTTATTTAATTAGTGGACATTTGTTATCTTAAACACAGGGAGACTAACACACTCATAATAAGAAGGAGCCCAAAATGTAATTTGGGATTGGTGCGGTAGTTCAATAATAGTTCTTTAGTGGAATGAATTATTATTGATGAAATTAAGTTGTGCGTTCGGGGCGAACATGGGATGCTTAATTTCATCGGGAGACCAAAACCAATTCCTCCTCTCGGTCCCTATCGTAGCCTCTTGTATATAGAGATTTATACCCACCACATACCCACCATCTTACCCATCCAATGGGGCCGGCCAAGCTAGCTTGGAACCCAAGCTAGGGCCGGCCAAGACCAAGTGGATGAGTTATGGCCGGCCAAAGCTTGGGTCCCAAGCTTAGGTGGCCGACCACTAGAATATTAAAAAGGATTTTTATTAAAATTATTTCTTATGTGGATATCATGTTTTTAAAAGAGAGTTTAAAAATTAAAAATTTCCTTTCATAGCTTTCTACAAAAGATTAAGAGAAGAGATTAATCTCTTTCCTTATTTGTAGATTAAAAAGGATGGTTTTAATTTTTGGTAAAAACTTTCCTTATTTGTAAATCATCTACATGTTTAAAAGAGAGTTTAAAATTTGAAATCTTTCCTTATTTGTTGATTAAAAGGTGGATTTTAAATTTTAAGAAAATTTTCCTTTTTAACCATGTTCATGATTTAAAAGAGAGTTTAAAAATTAAATATTCTCTTTTATAAGTTTCTACAAGAGATTAAGAAAAGATTTGATATCTTTCCTTATTTGTAGATTTAAAGAAATTTTAATTTTTAGAGATAACTTTCTTTTTATCCACATGTTTAAAAGAAAGATTTTAATTTATTAAATTTTCTTTTTATAAACCAATCATGAAGGGATAAAAATTATTAGAGAAATTTTATTTTTAAAATTTCCGGAAACAAATTAGGAAGGTTTTAATTCTTGAATGAATTAAATTTCCTTTGCTTAGATTATTGTGGCCGGCCATGTTGATTAATAAAAGAGAAATTGATTTTATATCAATTAAATTTATTTTTCATGGCAAAGGAATTAAGGAAGTTTTTATTAAAATTTCCTTATTTGCCAAGACTAAGGATTATAAAAGAGGGGGTAGAGGTGCCTTCATGACAAGAATTCTATTCTATTTTTCTCCGTCTTTTTCTTCCTTGGTGTGGCCGGCCATCCTCTCCTCCTCTCTTCTCTTTGATGGCCGAACCTCATCCTTCTTGTGGAGATTCATATGGTGGTCGGATCAAGTTTAGAGAAGAAGAAGAAGAAGGAGAGAAAGAAAGCTTTGTTTTTAGCATCCCTTTGATGGCCGAACCTCTTCATCCTAGGAGAAGTTTTGATGACCGAAACTTGCAAGGAAGAAGAAGGTGCTTGGTGGTTCTCGTCTCGAAAGATCGTTGCCCACACAACGTCCGGGATTAGAAGAGGAATACGGTAGAAGATCAAGAGGTCATTAAAAGTTCACAAAGGAAGGTATAACTAATATAGTTTTCTGCATCATGTTAGTTTTATCTCCATGTAAAAATACCAAATACAAGAGGCATGTGATTCTAGTATTTCGAATTTGTTTTAGATGTTGTGTTCTTTTGTTTTTCTTTTCCTTGTGATTTGATTGTTCTTTTGGGTTGACCTAAAGTTATTTAAGGAAATTAAATATTAGCTTTCCTTAAAAGGCTTTGTCTAGGCGGTGGTGGTTGTTCCCATATCCAAGAAGGCCATGTGCCTCGCCATGCAGTCCTGAAAGCTAATTTTGGAAATTAATATTTAATGGAATTAATAACCTAGGTGATTTGGATCGAAAGTGTTCAGTTCCGCAGGAGATCTAAGTCTAAACCTAAAAGAACAAATAAATTAAACTTTGGATCAAATGTGTTAAGTTCCGCAGGTGATCCAAGTTTAATTTAAAAGAACACATGGTAGCTAGGAAAAGGTTCAGACCTTTGTACAAAATTTTTGTACAGTGGAACCATCAGATTTTCCGAGTAGCAACCAACAGAAGAGACGACGGTGGATGAAGCTCGACGGCTTTCCCCGAGAGGAGGGATGAAGTCCCGAACCAAAGATAATCAAAGAATAGGGTTCTTAACCCTTTTATACCTCCTCCATGCTGCCCAGGAAAACCAGGATTACAGGCATCCGGTAAACTAAGTTTTTCACCCATTAAACCAGATTTTCTCGTGATTCACCCTGAACCAAAGTTGTATCCCTTGAAATTATATTCAATCTGATACTTGGATCGAGACTTGGCTCAAACCGAGCCAAAAGTTATGGCGGTTCAAAGTTTGGTCTGCAGTCTAGGCGGAGGTCCAGTTGAACCCGCGGTTGGGAGGCACGGCTGTGCCATTTAGCATGGGAAAACAATTCTTTCTCTCTGTTGGATCTGAATCAAAGTTGTAGATCTTGAAGTCAGCTACGTTTCGGTATAAATAACTGTCTGAAAGTCCAACGGAGCACAAAGTTATGGCCGAATTACAATTAGTCTGCAATCTGCCCAGAATTCAGCACAGCTGTGTTTTGGCATGGCACAGCCCGTGCTCTTCGTCACACGGCCATGTGGAATCCACACAACCTCACACGGCTTCCTCTCGGATTGAGTCACACGGCCGTGCAAGGTTTCACAGCTGTGGCCTTCTACTTCTCTGCCAAGGTCACACGGCCGTGTGGAGTCACACGGCCGTGTGGAGTCACACGGTCGTGACCTTCCTGCCTCTGGAATATTGGCACGGTCGTGTGCTGCTTAGCCACGGGTTGATTGGTACGGCCGTGCCATTCGGCACGGCCAAGGCCCTCTTCATCTCTGGATTGCAAGCACGGCCGTGCCATTTGGCACGGCCGGAACATACTCATGGCCACACGGTCGTGTGGCCTTGCAAGGCCCAAACTCCTGTGTGCACTTTTGCTCCATTTTCGCTCCAAATAACGTCCTGTCAACAAGAAAATAAGCAAAAAACATATCTCCGAACAAATATAATGAAATTATGACATTATAAAGAAATAGGGTGCAATAAATATAGAATATGCTATGAAATACAAGTAGATGTGCGTCCAAACATGCATAAATGATCATAAGATCTACGCACATCACACCCCCAGACTTAAACATTTGCTTGTCCTCAAGCAAAACCCACAATCTAGATTCATGTGGTTAGATAGTGCATCATAATCTCTAGCAAGTCCATCTAATTCTATCAAATGATTTCATTGGTGAGCAAGATACAAAAGTAGTTTAAGTATGACCTAAGTAGTAGTCCTCCGTGCTCAATGCGAAAGTGGCCTAAATTTATCAAGTTTCAATCCCTAAGTCTAGTCAAGTCATCATAAAATTGTGTTCCTTATGCTTCCGACGATAGGCACTTACCTGTCACTCGCAAGGTTCGTTCCCCTCAAAAATGCTATGCATCGTCTACACAAGGTCTCAAAGGAATACTCAGTATCAAGAGAAACATAGCATTCATTTCCCCAATAACCTAACTCGGTCTCAAAGGGGTCAATTGCTAGTTTCCACTCACGACAACAAATTTGTTATCCCTTATTTTTTTCATTGAATGTTTGCAAAGTATCAAACTTGAACAAACCTTCAATTTTTCATTTTTTTATTATTTTATTTTATTTATTTATTTATTTTTGATTGATTTTTTCAAATGAGTTTACATGATCTGAGTTTATCTAGTAATCAAAATGTAGTTGAGAGGTTACCATAGAAACACAAGTACTAGTCCAATTCTATAAATCATGACTATTTTAGAGTTATCAACCATCAAAAATAGGCATAGTGTATAGAGATCCTAAAACAAGGTCAATACTTAAACTCTTATAGTAAAAATATTGCTCACTTCATGCTATCATAGATAGAAAAAGATAGATCACTAAACATAAGTAATACATGAACCACATAAAATCTAGAATAGACATGCTAGTATTTTGCATTAAGGAACAAGCAATCATAATATGATGTAAGATGCAACTAGCAAAAAATTTATTAAGCAAAAAGAAATAAGCAAAAACTGAACTAAACTAAATGCATCTAATGCATCCCCCCAGACATAAAATTTTCATTATCCCAATGAAAACTAATAACAATGTGGAGGAGATTAACAGTAAGAGAAGTTACCAAATAATGTGTGCCAAGTATCCATGTCATTAACTTCTCCATCATGTAGTTGCACTCCTCCTAATCTTTAAGTCCTATAAAAGAAGATAGACAATAAAAATTAAGTAGAGAATACATGTTTATTATAAAGAAAGAACTAAAGATATAAAAGAAAACAAGGAAAATGAACTTGGGTTGCCTCCCAAGAAGCGCTTCTTTAAGGTCATTAGCTTGACCACCTCATTAGATTTAACGAAATCACGATCTTGGAGGGGTAAGATATTTTAGAACCCTCTTACCAAGGGCTCTTATTATGGAGGGAGCTTTCATCAAAAAGTGAAGACTAACTCTCTCCATCTTCGTCTTCTTGGAAATTCTTTTAGGAGGTCGAAGACGGTTCAGATCGAGCTTCCAATTATAAGCCCCATGAAAATCTGCACACCCAAAAGAAAAACATACCTCTCCCAAGCATGTTATATCAGATAGAACTAGAACCTTATTAAGATGAACTGAGTATGTATCAAAAATTGAATCACATCCAATAAAATCAATTATGGATACCTCTATAAAGATTTCCAAAAGATCGCTAGAAATACTAACCTTGCATTGTTGAGATATACCTGAAAGTTCTAAACATGTGGATGTGACTTCTGAATCTTGTATTAGCTCTAGCTTTGACTCAAGTGGCGGTGCTTCTGAAAGTGGTGATTCTTGGGGCTTTGCTTCCATTGCAGAAGTCCCTACACATTGGTCCACAACATGTTCAATCCTTGCAATTCTCATAATCTCATAAGGTTGTGTGGATAAAGGAGGTGATTCTTGAGATGCTGCTGTTAGTTAGAGCCCTAGAGCCAATCATTTGATGATTGTATGGACTCATTGTATCATATTCTTGTATATTAATAAAGGCATTTGTTTGGTAATTATACTTATTTGTATTAGTGCCAAATAGACTATGTATAATAGCGTCCTTGAGTAGAAAGTTCATACCTATATCAATCGATTAGTTGAATCGATAGTGAGATGATATAGGGAACACTACTCTAAATCATTCCTAGTCGAGTATTAACATTCAGGGACAATGTTAATACAATAAGACTAGCATGTAGGTCAGCTCGATGACTTGATCTCACAAGTCATGGATATAGAGATATCAAGCTGACACATGGGTATGCATTAGAGAATGTATACTGAATGACCCGCCATGAGAAAGTATCATAGATCGTTATATGAGTGTCATATACTTTCTCATGTGGCTATTAGTATGACTATTAGTCCTTTGACCTGAAGTCACCATGGATCCCTACATAAGGAGTTATGTACTTTGGTTTCGTCAAACGTCACCCGTAACAGGGTGGACTATAAAGGCGATTACCGAGTATGTAACAAATTATGCAGAGGGATGTGAGTGATGTAGATGGGATCTATCCCTCCCATATGACCGGAGCGACATCAATATTCTTGATAGAGTGAGACCACTAAGTGCATGACCATGCCCAAATGAGTCAACATGAGATGTTGAGCTCATTTGATCGAGTGAGTCTACTCGGAGTTCAAGATTTAGATTGATTAGAGGATGACACGGTCTATGCCTCATATTGATCAATCTAGATGTCTAGGATAGAAGGACAATGTCACATATTGTGAGGAGTCACAATTAGTAGTCACAAGGTGATGTTGGATCTCAACATTTCTTGTAACTTGGGTAGCAATGATGTATTGCTAGATGCCGCTCATTGCTTATGTTTCTAAAGGAGTTTAGAAACATTGCCAACGTTACAAGAACCTATTGGGTCACACACAAAGAACAAGTGGATGGAGATTAGGTTCATATGATGAACAAATTGGATTAGGTTCATATGATGCACCAAAGATTGGATTCAAATTAGACTTATTGAGTTAGACTCAATTAGATTCAATTGTTGAATGAGTCTAATTTAAATTTGATTCATTGAGTCAATTTATATTAATGAATTGAGATTCATTAAATTAAAATTGACTTGAATCAAAGGTTTGATTTAACTCAACAAGGAAGACAATTGGTCAAGTTTGACTTGACCAAGTAGAAGTTGAAACATCAAGTTTGACTTGATGTATTGCCACATCATAAGGATGACTCATCCTTGCCATATCACCTCCAACTCATGAGACATGCCACCTCATGGGGGTTACACCTTCCTCTTGGCTTTAATGTGGCCGGCCACACACTAATGAGGAGAGGTTTTTTTCATTTGGGGTATTGATGGTGTGGTAATTGTATCTTCTTCTTCCTTGCTTCTTCCCTCTCTTGGCTAGTTGTTGCCGTGACTTTGATGGTGGAAGAAGGTGGGTGAGTGAGTTAATCCAAGAAGTCCAAGAAGAAAGGTAATATTTTTAGAGGAGTGTATTGTATTCTCTTCTTTGCTTTCCTTTCTTCTTCCATTCCCATCCGAGAGCCCTAGAGAGAGTGCTAGCACACTTAGGGTCTTTCTTCTCCATCCTTGAGTGCTAGAGAGTACTCCTTGTTCGTGTGGATATCACTAGAGAAGTATCTATCTTGATACTTTGGAGATCCGACACGTACCTTGGACAAGCGGGATTTTGCGAGGGCACGCATCGAAGGTAAAATGTTTTCTTTGTAGATCTACTGTAGATCAAAGTATTAAAACTCGTACTCATGTTTTCCAGAAATTTTTCTTGCACGGATCTACGGCTTTGGGTGATTCGGGGTTTCCGCGACGCGAAAAGCGGTTTTCGCGGCCCGAAAAACCCAACAGCTGCTTCCACAACACAACTCCCTACACTTCCTTTCATAACATTATCATCAACACAAGCATCAAAAAATAAACAAACATCAATATCCTCAGTGGAAGAATCATCTATAGGAGGATCACTAACTTCATTTGCAGTTTTAAGTTGATCTACCACATCACATTCATCATCTGAAAATTCAATTTCATCATAACACCTTGTAAACCCAGAAGATAAATCTGAAAACTTGTTATCCACTACATTATCGTCAAAATCCTCATCTGAAGAGTCCTCATTTTTATATACGTCCAGAAATCTACACTCAACCATATTGGCGTCATAGAATCTGCCAAAGTTTTCATTTTCGTTGACCCTCACTAGCCTTTGTGGAAAAGGAACCTTTAGTGAAGGTCTTGGGAAAGTACTTCCTTTTTTCCATACTCCCTTTGAGCTTGTGGAGGAGGTCCAGCTTGCTTATCTAATGTTGGTGTCATCAACCGTTGAGGAAAAGGTACTTGTGGCCTTTGGGAACTTCTTAGAGTAATGGAACTGAGTTCTTGAGGTCTTCTATTGTTCTTCTCCTCAATCCTAGACAAATCTTTCTTCAGAAGTTCTTCATGATTCTTGTCACTTCTCAACTTAATATCATTATCAGTTACACTAGATCTTGTCTGTGTAGGAGGAAGGTCTTCCTTGAACCATTTTGAAACTATGCTATTAATCTTTTCTCCCAAATGTTTGAACTCCTCATTCTGTGAATTCTGAATTTCGACATTCTTGGGTGGTTGAACTGCATTTTGTTTGACAGGCTCTCTTGTATATATGGCTTGTACTTCTTGAATTTCTGAGGGAGATTCCATCCAACTTTTGCTCGACCATCCTTAGAGGTTCAATGTCACTTGATCAATTAATGTATAAGCTTCTTCTATACTCTTGTCCATAAAAGACCCTCCAGCTGATGAATCTAACAAACACTTATCTGAAAAAGAAATTTCCCTATAGAATATATGTAGAATCAGCCATTTCTCTAAACCATGATGAGGGCACTGTCTTTGTAGACTCTTGAATCTATCTCATGCTTCAAATATTGATTCTCCATGTGCTTGAGCAAAATTCGTGATGCAACTCCTCATGTAGATTGTTCTGCTTGGAGGGAAAAAGTGATTCAGAAATTGCTACTCCAATTGTTCCCAACTTGTGATGCTTTGAGGACGGAGAGAATATAACCAAGTCCTTGCTTTGTCCTTGATACTAAAAGGAAATGCCATCAACCGGACTACATCTGCTGATACTCTTTCACAATTCACCATATCACAAAGCTCTAGAAATGTCTCAAGGTGTAGATAAAGACTTTCTGATGCTTCTCCTCAAAATTTGTGACCTTGTATCATGGAAATTAACTCTGAGTCTAGTTGGAAACTTTCTGCTTCAATATGAAGTTGCACAATAGGAAATAAAAATCTTATAGAAATAGGTGCAGAGAAATCTCTTAAGGGCCTGCTTGACATGTTAGTGCTCATCGATATTCAAGAAAGGAAAAAAAATTGAGTAAAAACAGAGATGAAGAATTAATGATAAGAAGTAAAGTGCTATATGAAAAACAAGAAACAAAATGCAGAATTTGAAGACAAGAAAGAAAATGTAGATTTATTTATTTTTTTGAATTATGAAAATGGAAAAACCAAAGCTATTCACAAGTCTAGATTAACTAAATTACTAATCTACTAATGTTAATGCGAACAGTCCTCAGCAACGGCGGCAAAAACTTGTTACATAACCGCAAGTGTATGGTTTCGTCGTCAGTAATAAAAATATCGAATCCACAGGGACTGTTGATTAAGCACTAGAGATATCGCAAAGTAAGTTATCTAGACAAACCTAAGATTGGTGAGAAAGGAGAGTAAGAGAGAGAGAGAAGAGGAAAGTGAGAAGAGAGAGAAGAGAGAGAATTGATCATGGAGGGAATAAGCTTCGGGAGATGGATTCTAGGATTTCAGTTTCATTATAATACTAGGAGATACTACATAGATTGCTTAGTTTCTATCCTCTATGTCAATGCTCTTTCAAGAAGTTAGATTGGCCAGTATCCCTAAGTATCACATAGAGACGATCCCAGTGAAATCCTGTAACGGTTAACCCCCCTGTCACGAGGGTGCCTCGGTAGATCACTGAGATACATATCTAGTAAAGAACAATAAGGATAAGGGTAGAGGTTTGATACGGTTACCTACTTTCTTATGGAGGAATTGCCTCTCCTTTCAAGAAAATGTCCTAGACGTCCGTGAACGGGTTACCCTTGTAGGGCCCCTTGGGTATACGATCAAGAGCACTCTCTTTACGAGAGCAGCAGTTCCTAAGGGATTGTCTCTCCTTTTGAGGGAACGTCTTAGATGTCCGGAAAGGGTTACCCCTGTCACAAGGGTACCTTGGTCAATACGCTCTAAGGTATCCCCTTTGCGGGATCAACAATCCTCCACATCAATCAATAAAAAAATAGAAATATAAACATCTCACACAAGCGTGAACAAGGCATTAACAAGTCATCGTATAGAAACAAAGTGAATCTACATAGTTCTACATCTTCATCGCATTACAAATACTCCCTAATCCTAGAAGAGGACATCTATGTTAGGATCGACGGTCGCGGCTAGAGAGGGGGGTGTGAATAGCTGACCCCAAATTCGCGTTTCTTTCTACAAATCAAGTTAGCGCAGTGGAAATACAATGTAGAAACGAAAGTGGAGAAGATCAAACCTCAAACACGATGATGTAACGAGGTTCGGAGATGATACTCCTACTCCTCGGCGTGTCCGTAAGGTGGACGAAGCCTATCAATCCGTCGGTGGATGAGACCCCGGATAACCGGCTAATATGAACTCCTTCTGGGTGGAGAAACCTCGCCACAATCTCTTTTGTAACAGTAATAAAGAAGTACAAGAAATAAAACAAGAAACAATGGATAATATGAATGTAAATACACTCTACCAAGTTTGCTTGCCTTCTTCTCGTCGACTGGAGTCCGTTGATGAAGCAGCAACTTCACGGATGATGCCAACAGCAGTTGATCAACCAGTCGAGGGAAGCTCACACGAAGCTTCAGCAAAGAGGAGCTCAGCAAAGCTCAAATCGCAGTAAGGAGGAAGAGCAAGAACCGTTACTGTAGAGGCCCTCAACCTCGATATATAACCTGCGAAGAAGAAGACACATAAACTAGCCGTTGTGTCGCAACGGCTAGGGCCTGGACCGATCAGGCACATTCCTGATCGGTCCAGGAGTGTTCTGATCGGTCTTGGGACCGATCAGGCCTTAGGCTGATCGGTCCCTAGACCGATCAGCCAACTCTCTGTGAGAGTTGGCCTCGTCTCTAATCGGTCTGTGGACCAATCAGGACTCAGGTGGATCGGTCCACAGACCGATCCCCCCTCTTTCTTCTCCCGATCTTCTTCGCTTCTGATCGGTCACCAGACCGATCAGGTAATTCACAGAAACACACTGTTTGGTTACTGATCGGTCACCAGACCGATCAGTCAACCAGCGTATCATTGGATCGGTCACCAGACCGATCCAGGTTTAGAGCTCCTAGCCCTAAACCCTACCTAGTCTGGAGAACGAGCTACCGAGCCCTCTCCGACTTCGTCCGGTCTAGAGAACGAGCTACCGAGCCCTCTCTGACCTAGTCCGGAGAACGAGCTACCGAGCCTTCTCCGACTTCCACGTCCAGTCCAGAGAACGAGCTACCGAGCCCTCTCTGACCTAGTCCGGAGAATGAGCTACCGAGCCCTCTCCGACTTTATCCAGTCCAGAGAACGAGCTACCGAGCCCTCTCTGACCTAGTCCGGAGAATGAGCTACCGAGCCCTCTCCGACTTCCACGTCCGGTCCAGAGAACGAGCTACCGAGCCCTCTCTGACCTAGTCCGGAGAACGAGCTACCGAGCCCTCTCTGACCTAGTCCGGAGAACGAGCTACCGAGCCCTCTCTAACCACAGTTCGGAGAACGAGCTCCCAAGCCCTCTCCGACTTCCCATGCCAAGTTTCCATACTTGGACTTTTCCGTGCCAAGTCTCCATACTTGGACTTTTCCCGTGCCAAGCTCCCTGCTTGGACTTTTCCGTGCCAAGTCTCCATACTTGGACTTTTCTCGTGCCAAGCTCCCTGCTTGGGCTTTTCACCAGATGTCTGGTCAACCTTGACCTATCTGGATTTTCCTTGCCTGGCTTCACTCACCAGGACTTTCCAACTGCCTGGCTTCACTCACCAGGACTTTCCAACTGCCTGGCTTCACTCACCAGGACTTTCCAACTGCCTGGCTTCACTCACCAGGATTTCCCGAATCAGGTCGACTCACCTCGGGTCAACCAGGTCAACCTTGACCAAAGATTGCACCCACAATCTCCCAAGTTTATATTCTGTCAAACATCAGAATACAACTTTTCTACTCTCGTCAAACATCAGAATAGAACTTTTCTATTCTCGTCAAACATCAAAATACAACTCGAGTCAGGTCAACTCGAGTCAGGTCAACCAGGTCAACCTTGACCTAAGGTTGCACCAACAATCTCTCCCTTTTTGATGTTTGACAAAACCATAAACAAGTTAGGTTAACTCGATAACCTAACTTAGGTTTCCCAATAGTCCAATGTTCTCTCTGAACATTCTCCGGACACTCTCCCCCTTTTTGACACACATCAAAAAGAGTGAATCAATGTCAAGAGTTTCTTCTCAATGAAAGTCCCATACCTTTCATTGAAACTCTTAATTTCCCCCTTGATACTAAGGTCAACAATCAACTTAGTGATAATCCCATATCACTCAAACTTTAGCGAGTAAAAACTCCCCCTAAAAGTCAACTCCCCCTTGACTAATAAGTAAAACTCCCCCTAAAGGTCAACTCCCCCTTGACCATTGCACCAACAATGTCTTGGAGAGTTTCAAACCTTTAGAAATCCAAAACACAAACTGTGTTTTAACTTTCAGCTGAAATTTCAGACAACACAGTCGAAAATAGCAATTTGGCACGCTCTGATCGGTCACCAGACCGGTCAGACCTCACTGGATCGGTCACCAGACCGATCCACACTTCTCTGGATCGGTCCAGTGACCGATCCAGACTTCCCTGGACTGATCAGCATCCCCTCTGATCGGTCCACAAAGCTCTGATAGGAATTTCTGATTTTTCTCCCGAAATTCAGAAACCCCTAAAAAATCACAGAAAATTTCAAAAATTGTAAAATTTTGAGGATACATTCCTCATAACATATATTATCATGAAAAAATAGTTTTCTATGAAAATAACTTCCATTTTCAAATCTTGATACAAAGTTTAAAAACTTTAAAATAGTTCAAGTTTACCTCAACTTTGTATCAACTTGCTCAATGATGAATGCTATCACTAGAAAAGCTTCATCAAAGTTTTTCAAATCAATTTTGAAATGATTTTAAACCATTCAATTTAGGACCACAATCTTAGGGCTAAGTGTACATGACTTGTACGCAAGCTTTCCCTATGATCCTCCATTTTGAATTAGGCTCATCTAGGTACAAGAACTATGCACCTTGATCCTAACTCATGATCCTAATATCTCACACACATCTAAGGTGTATCAAACACATCCAAGTCAATTTTGATGTGAGATATGGTTTAGGTCATCTTAATCTAAGTTCTCATGCATTTTCTAAACAACAATTTGATCTCCATATCAAACTGTATTTTTATCCTTAAATCAAATTAATTGATAAATGCAAGAGATGATGACATGGCATAAAATAATATCATAAGTAAAAACATGTGCCAATGTCATGATGTCATGTCATAAAGTATGAAACTTAAATAAGGCATGACATATAGCTAACCTAAGTATTATCATGACATTTCAAATGATAATAAATTAAATATGATGTCATGACATGGCATATGGCAAACAATACATGGCAACTAATATATAAAGGTATAGAAAATACCTAATTCTAGCCTTAGTTGCCATTTTTGATAATTTTGATCATTTTGCCATAAATTCCATATTCCTAAGTGTAATAGACCTAAAATCATATACTAAAGATTTTTAGATCACTATGTGCCAATTAGATTGACCCTAGAGAATTCCTCGAATATGGTTGGCATATGCTAATCACCTTAGGAATAATTTTCCATTTCATTTTCAAGGCTTGATTACACCTTGAAAATTCCTAAAGTGCCACCTTTTGCCATGATTAGGTTAACTACCTATTCAAGTAAGGTTGGCACACCCTAAACCATCTAGAGTGATGGAATCACGCTCTTAGGAACCCAATACCTATTGGAGCTCATTGGGTTCACTAAATATTCACTAGGGATGACTTCCCTAGCAACCCTCCTAATGACCCTCCTAGACTTTAAAGCCTTGGTCATTTGGGATTCATCAAGATCAACTCTAGGGGTGACTCCCCTTATGACCTTGGTGATGGTCTTTCTAGCCCTAGGTCTTGTTCCATAATCGAATGGAACATTATGATAAGTGGGCTTGACCACTTGAATCTTAGGTTTGTGACCCAAACCTCTCATGTTCTTGGGCTTTGATTTTTGACCCTTAGACCCTTGAGTTGACTTCTCTAAATTCTTAAGGGCCTTTTCTAAATTGTCAAGTCTTGACCTCAAGACTTGATTTTCCTTTTCTAATACCTCAAGTTTTAATTTGTCATTTTTCTTTGAGGTATACCTAGGCATATGTCTAGTTGTTTTGGGATTCCTACCTAGGTTTTCCTTAACCTTAGATGAGTTAATTCTAGGGTTGGCATTTCTAGTATTATCCTTACCTAGACTAACATGTTTGGCACCTAAGCACATGTATCGGTTTCTATGGTTATCATGCTTATCATCATTGGCAATTGCAATAAAGCTACTAGCATGTTTCTTATTAGAATTGCAATAATGTGCCTTAAAGGGTACCTTAGGGTTTGCCTTAGCTCCCCCTATAGATGTGCTTGGTCTCTTGTCCTTGTGAGGTTGCCTCCCCCTCGGACATTGGCTCTTATAATGTCCCCTTTGCTTGCATTGGAAGCACACCACGTGCTCCTTGCCCTTGCGTATCGGGACTCCGGCTTCCTTGACCTTTGGCGCTGGTGAAGTCTTCCTAATCCTCTTTGGGCATTTACTCTTGTAATGCCCATATTCCCTACACTCAAAGCACATTATATGTAATTTATTTGAAATTAAGTTGCTTGAGTTACCTAGGGTTGAGGATGGATATACGCTCTCTTCTTCATCCCTTCCGGAGGTAGAGGCTTCTTCTTGCACCAATCTTGATGAAGAACTCTCCTCCTCTTCTTCCTTAGATGTTGAGTAGCCCTCAACTTCTAATTCCATACCTCCATGATGTGAGCTACTTGGCTCACTTGACTCCTCTTCATGACTTGAATTGGAGCTCTCCTCATGGAACTTAGCCAAGTTGTTCCACAACTCCTTGGCATCGTTGTATCCACCTATCTTACACAAGATATCATTAGGTAATGAAAATTCAAGGATTTTCGTTACCTCATCGTTGATTGTGGATTGGTGGATTTGTTCCTTCATCCACTTCTTCTTCTCAAGAGGTTCTCCCTTTTCATCCACTGGAGGAGTAAAACCTACTCGTACACAATTCCAATTCACTAGGTTAGTCATAAGAAAAATACTTCATTCTTACCTTCCAATACGCGAAGTCGTCGCGATCGTAGAAGGGTGGAATCGTGATGTCTTCTCCAAGTAGATCCATTCTCTAGCTTGTGCTCCCCCGGGTGTTAATCCGACGAAGAGCAACCTTGCTCTGATACCACTTGTTAGGATCGACGGTCGCGGCTAGAGAGGGGAGGGGGTGTGAATAGCCGACCCCAAATTCGTGTTTCTTTCTACAAATCAAGTTAGCGCAGCGAAATACAATGTAGAAACGAAAGTGGAGAAGATCAAACCTCAAACACGATGATGTAACGAGGTTCGGAGATGATACTCCTACTCCTCGGCGTGTCCGTAAGGTGGACGAAGCCTATCAATCCGTCGGTGGATGAGACCCCGGATAACCGGCTAATATAAACTCCTTCTGGGTGGAGAAACCTCGCCACAATCTCTTTTGCAACAGTAATAAAGGAGTACAAGAAATAAAACAAGAAACAATGGATAATATGAATGTAAATACACTCTACCAAGTTTGCTTGCCTTCTTCTCGTCGACTGGAGTCCGTTGATGAAGCAGCAACTTCACGGATGATGCCAACAGCAGCTGATCAACCAGTCGAGGGAAGCTCACACGAAGCTTCAGCAAAGAGGAGCTCAGCAAAGCTCAAATCACAGTAAGGAGGAAGAGCAAGAACCGTTACTGTAGAGGCCCTCGACCTCGATATATAACCTGCGAAGAAGAAGACACATAAACTAGCCGTTGTGTCGCAACGGCTAGGGCCTGGACCGATCAGGCACATTCCTGATCGGTCCAGGAGTGTTCTGATCGGTCTTGGGACCGATCAAGCCTTAGGCTGATCGGTCCCCAGACCAATCAGTCAACTCTCTGTGAGAGTTGGCCTCGTCTCTGATCGGTCTGTGGACCGATCAGGACTCAGGTGGATCGGTCCACAGACCGATCCCCCCTCTTTCTTCTCCCGATCTTCTTCGCTTCTGATCGGTCACCAGACCGATCAGGTAATTCACAGAAACACACTGTTTGGTTACTGATTGGTCACCAGACCGATCAGTCAACCAGCGTATCACTGGATCGGTCACCAGACCGATCCAGGTTTAGAGCTCCCAGCACTAAACCCTACCTAGTCTGGAGAACGAGCTACCGAGCCCTCTCCGACTTCATCCGGTCCAGAGAACGAGCTACCGAGCCCTCTCTGACCTAGTCCGGAGAACGAGCTACCGAGCCCTCTCCGACTTCCACGTCCGGTCCGGAGAACGAGCTACCGAGCCCTCTCCGACTTTATCCGGTCCAGAGAACGAGCTACCGAGCCCTCTCTGACCTAGTCCGGAGAACGAGCTACCGAGCCCTCTCTGACTTTCACGTCCGGTCCAGAGAACGAGCTACCGAGCCCTCTCTGACCTAGTCCGGAGAACGAGCTACCGAGCCCTCTCTGACCACAGTTCGGAGAACGAGCTCCCAAGCCCTCTCCGACTTCCCATGCCAAGTTTCCATACTTGGACTTTTCCGTGCCAAGTCTCCATACTTGGACTTTTCACGTGCCAAGCTCCCTGCTTGGACTTTTCCGTACCAAGTCTCCATACTTGGACTTTTCTCGTGCCAAGCTCCCTGCTTGGGCTTTTCACCATATGTGTGGTCAACCTTGACCTATCTGGATTTCCCTTGCCTGGCTTCACTCACCAGGACTTTCCCTTGCCTGGCTTCACTCACCAAGACTTTCCAACTGCCTGGCTTCACTCACTAGGACTTTCCCTTGCCTGGCTTCACTCACCAGGACTTTCACCTGGCTTCACTCACCAGGATTTCCCGAATCAGGTCGACTCACCTCGGGTCAACCAGGTCAACCTTGACCAAAGATTGCACCCACAATCTCCCAAGTTTGTATTCTGTCAAACATCAGAATACAACTTTTCTACTCTCGTCAAACATCAGAATAGAACTTTTCTATTCTCGTCAAACATCAAAATACAACTCGAGTCAGGTCAACTCGAGTCAGGTCAACCAGGTCAACCTTGACCTAAGGTTGCACCAACAATCTACTCCATTGTGGGGGAAGAACAACCCCAGAAAATAAAGAAAAACATACTTACAACCCTAGAAGGAAAGGAAGAAGAGATGCTTGATGATTCCGATGTCTTGGGGATGCTTCCTTGCTCTGGAGATGGATGGATCATGAAAAGACGGCGGTGGATGAAGCTCGACGGATTTCCCCGAGGGGAGGGATGAAGTCCCGAACCAAAGATAATCAAAGAATAGAGTTCTTGACCCTTTTATACCTCCTCCACGCTGCCCAAGAAAACCAAGATTATAGGCATCCGGTAAACCAGGTTTTTTACCCATTAAACCAGGTTTTCTTGTGATTCACCCTGAACTAAAGTTGTAACCCTTGAAATTATCTTTAATTTGATACTTAGATTGAGCCCTGGCTCAAACCGAGCCGAATGTTACGGCGGTTCGACGTTTGGTCTACAGTCTAGGCGGAGGTCCAGTTGAACCCGCGGTTGGGAGGAACGGACGTGCCATTTAGCATGGGTAAAAAATTCTTTCTCTCTTTTGGATCTGAAGAAAAGTTGTAGATCTTTAAGTCAGCTACGTTTCGGTATAAAGAATAGCCTGAAACTCCAATAAAGCACAAAGTTATGGCTGAATTACGACCGATCTGCAATCTGCCCAGAATTCAGCACAGCTTTATTTTGGCATGGCACGGCCCGTGCTCTTCGTCACATGGCCATGTGGAATCCACACGGCCTCACATGGCTTCCTCTCGGATTAAGTCACATGGCCATGCAAGGTTGCACGGTTGTGGCCTTCTACTTCTCTGCCAAGGTCACACGGTCGTGTGGAGTCACACGGTCGTGACCTTCCTCCCCTCTGGAATGTTGGCACAGTCGTGTGCTGCTTGGCCACGGGTTGATTGGCACGGCCGTGCCATTCGGCATAGCCAAGGCCCTCTTCATCTCTGGATTGCAAGCACGGTCGTTTCATTTGGCACGGCCGGAACATGCTCATGGCCACATGGCCATGTGGCCTTGCACGACCCAAACTCTTGTGTGCACTTTTGCTCCATTTTCGCTCCAAATAACATCCTGTCAACAAGAAAATAAGCAAAGAGCAGATCTCCGAACAAATATAATGAAAGTATGACATTATAAAGAAATATGGTGCAATAAACATAGAATATGCTATGAAATACAAGTAGATGTGCGTCCAAACATGCATAAATGATCATAAGATCTACGCACATCAACCCCCACCCAGGCTTAAACATTTCATCGTCCCGATGAAATCAATACGGTGGTGGGGGTGGGGGATAAGGGGTCCCCAATGTGTGCCAAGGGGAAATCTAGGTATACCAAGAAGATAGCCAAGGTGTTAATGATATTGATAAAGGGCATCTACTTATTGCCTAGTGATATCTATATCATCCATAAAATTCCTCATTCTTTCCTGGTCAACCTCATAGTCTTGAACAAACCCTGTCACCTGACTACGGAAGTCCCTAGTAAACTGAAAATGATCCTGTACCTCCCTAAACTGGTTGTCAGATAACTTGAAGTGACCCTCCAATAATCGTTGTTGGGTATTTTGCTTCTCATGAAGGGAGTCTAAGGAGGCACGGAAGTCAGAAAAATCAAATCTAGAAGATCTCGTACCATAGGTAAAAAAGTGCCTAGGAGGTTCCGGATATTCGAAAGGGTGCGGGAATCCTGATGACAAGGGCTCTTGGTGGTACTCGGTTTCTTCTATAATGGAGGGAACAATTTCGGGGATCAAGTCAGTAATCACCCAGTTTGCGGGGTTGCGAATTGAAGTACGCTCGGGGCAAGGAGGGGGTAATGGAAAACCATTGGTCCTAGGGAAGGCAAACACATTCTCATCCCGACAAATCATCTTCATAGCAAGACAAGAATCGATGTCGATCTTGTCATTGCCATGAATAACCTCTAATCCATCAAGCTCACAACTCAGATTGAATGCAATTGGGCACGGTCGTGCCGCCGCAGCCGTACCCTAGCCTATAAAAGGGTTTTAACCCTTCTCATAAAAGGGGGGGGGGGAGCTGGAAGCGAGCCGTCAGAGAGGGAATCACCTTAGTGTCATTCCACGTCATCCAGGACCTCCATCCAGTGATCCTTCATCACCACATCGACTCCAGAAGTAAAGGATTAGATCCGAAGATCACTCGTCATCGTTAAATAAGCATCCTTTCTCTTTCTCTCTTCTTGTTTGAGATTGTATGCTTAATTACATCATGTCTTCAGGTTTTTCTCCGGCATCTATGGAGTAGATTCCTTGTTTTAGGATTAGGGAGTAGTTGTGGATCGGTTTAATATAAGACTCGTACTTATGCTTATATTCATTGGATGATTTCGCTTGCTTTGTTTCAATTGCGTATGAATTGATTGTATAGGAATTGCTAACCTCGTAGAGAGATTATCTTAGATCGTACACCCGAGGGGCCCTAGTGACAGGGGTAACCCATTCACAGACATCTAGGGTATTTCCTCGAAAGGAGAGGCTGTAAGGGATCGGTGGCCGGCTAGAAGGGGGGTTGGATAGCTAGGTCACCCCCAACTTCTTTTCTTCTCTACAAAAGATTAGTGCACACGCGGAAATACAACTAACTAATGAAAACAATAAAGAAAGAATACCAAATCGCTAACAAGCTCGATGTAATGTGGTTCGGAGATTGCTTGCTCCTACTCCACGACGTATCCTTGAGGTGGACGAGCCCTTGATCCTTCGGTGGATCAATCCCCGGCAATCTCCGGCTAGAGCTTTCTCCTTCTCGGTGGAGCAAACCTCTCACAAAGGATCTCTTCCTCTTTACAATAATGAACTTAGGTTTAGGAGGAAGAGAGTAGGCTTGGAAGCTTTGGGCAATGACAAGGAGTTATTCAACAAGCATGAGTAACCTCCTTCAAGCCCCAAAGCTTCCCTTAAATAAGAGGAGAGAGTTGATCATCATATCAACTCATCTCGGCACCAGTCGACTGACACTTCCATTAGTAGCACCAACGGTCGGCCAACGGTCAATTACCAGTCGACTGCTAAAACATACAGTCGACTGATCCATACTGATCGAACGAACATAACCATTCTGTTCGCGCCCAGTCGCCCTCAGTCGCCTGTGCAGTCGACTGCTACAGTACTGCTACAGTAACACTACAGTGCTACTGCGGTAACGCTACAGTACTGCTACAGTAAGCCCTAAAAATTTAATTTTTACTCCAAGTACAATTCCTTATGCACTCGTACCCTCACCCTTACGACTCATTTGACACTTCCTTTGCAGCTTTAACTTCTTGCCTTCAAACCTACTTCCTTTGGCTCTTGTCCCTCGGATGCATTCAAGCCCGCGGCTCATCCCCAATGTCATCCTTCGCGTATACCTCGAAGTCACTTCCCTTGGCCTTATCCTCGCTGCCTTGTCCACGGTCCCTCGGATGCTCCATCCTTCATCGGACCCAAAGCCATCAATTTGAGTCGCATGTGTATCCTGCAAACCTGCACAACTTAAATACACATATCAAATACAAGGGTGAACCTAACTTAAACTCTTTGACACACACATCAAAACCATGATCGTACCGATCAAACCTAGGTCGATTGCACCAACAGAGGCAACTTCTCTGCAAGGAAGTAAGAGACCAAACCGAACCCTTACTTCTATCCTTAATGACATCAATTAGAGTTGTGTTCTTGTGATCTACCGAGGTGCCCTAGTGACAGGAGTTAACCGTAACAGGATTTCACAGGAATCTTCTTTATTTAGTGCTTAAGGATAGTAGCTTTAGCTTTCGGCGAATGCATGTTGATGGACAATGAGTAGAGGATAGAACATGATACATCAATACCACCACAACGAAATTGAACTCCTAGAACTCTTCATAAACCAAGTAAATTACTCTCTCTTCACTAGTTCTCATTTTTGCTTCTCATTCTCTTTTCTTTAGATAACTCACAACCATCAATAGTTTAGCTAATCTTAAGTGAACCATTGCTAGTACTTATAACCAGTCCTTGTAGGATCGATAATCTTTATTACTGACGATGAATCCGTGCACTTACGGAATAGTAACAAGTTTTTGGCGCCGTTGCCGGGGACTGCGTCTATAACATCAGCAAAAATCATATTAGATTAGACTAGACTTAGTTTTTTGTTTCCTTTATCTTTCCTTTTCTAGTATTCTACATTTTAGAGATAAATAAATGTATTTTTTTCTTTTCTTTATTCTCTACAATTTTATTAAAATGAAATTTTCCATATCTTGTTCTTGCATGCGAAGAGCTAACCTTGCAGGGGATTCAACTACCCCACATGTCTGTCTATTTCACACTCCCAGTCAGTTCAGATAGGACATGATGTTAAGACTATTAAAGGATTATGGAGCCTCGAAGTCTGCTAAAGAGCTAGGGCTCATCGTGTTTCCAGAAATCCCAGCGAAGAACTTTATGCTCAGACCTTCATTCATCTCTAAAGTTCAAGAAAATTAGTTTGGGGGATTGAATTCAGAAAATCCTTACTTGCATCTCCTAGACTTCCACAGTTATTGCAATACACTGAGAGTTGAGGGGGTTCCGGCTAATTCAATACAACTCATAGCTTTTCCATTCAGCCTCAGAAGTAATGCGAAGGTTTGGTTCAACACTCTGCAACCAAGATGCATCAGGACATGGGATGAATTAGAAAGAACATTTTTAAATAGATACTTTCCTCCAAAAAGGACTGCTCAGTTGAGGGATGAGATTCTGCACTTTAAGCAATGTGATGAAGAAGCACTACATCAAGCTTGGGATAGGTACTTATCAATTCTATATCAGTGCCCGCATCATGATATTGAGAGTTGGTTGATTCTTCACATATTTTACATCAGACTTTCATTCCAGAACAAGAGCCTTCTGGACGTAGCGGCTGGGGGCACTCATGAAAAAAAGTTTGGATGAAGCACAAGAAATAATCCATATGGTGGTATCAAATCTTAACGAGTGGTCAGGACAAGATGTGCTAAACTTATCTCTACACCCGATCGAAGCAGGAGAGGATAAGGAAGTGCTGATGGATGAAAATAAGTTAAGACACGCAGGAAATGAGGTTCAGGAAGAACTAGAGGAATCCATCAGTGTGTGGTGCAAGGATGTACAACAAATGTTCCCTTGGTGTGGAGAGGTCTTATTAAAATCGCCGAGAGATTTGATATCTACCTCAGCATCATTTATGGAGGAGGACTTGGATGATGACAATGATATTGAGAAAAGGGCTCAAGAAATTGAGGGAGCGCTAGAAGAAGTCATGATAAATGAGGAAATATGGTTATTAGAATAGGAACCAACTTTGCCTGAGATTGTACCACCTCAAGTGGAGTTAAAACCTCTGCCGCCTAACCTTAAATATGAGTTCCTTGGTCCAGATTCCACCTTCCCAGTAATAATTAATGCAAATTTGACTGAGATAGAGACACAGTGTAACACCCATAGAGTACTTAGCAAGATTTTAGATATTTTTTTTATCATGAATAAAAATAGGCCTTATGTGTAAATTTGAAAAAAAAAATAATAAAAATAGAACCAAAAAGAGATGACCAAGGTTTGAACCTTGGATCTCTTACTAGATACATGTATGTGTTAACCAATAGACCAAGAGAAGTTATTGTTAGAAAGAGAAGTGACAATATAGTTAAGAGTAAGAAAAGAGCTTCTTTCATTTAGAAGGAGAAGTTAGAGTAGCCTTCTTCCTCGCAAAAGAAAAGAGGATTCTTGCTTCCTCTTTTCATTAAGGAGGAGTAAAAGAAAGGAGAAGGAAAAGTGCATTTTCCCTTCCTCCTCTCATGATGAATAAAAGGGGAAATTAAAGAAGAAAATTCATTTTCTCCCCTTCCTCCTCCCTCCTCCTCCTCACCGTGACCAAGAGCCTCTCCCCACCTCCATTGCTGAAACCCAAACAAAGCAAGAAGCTCCTCTCTAGGAAGGATCTACAATCAAAGATTTCTTCCCTAAGGAAATCAAACACAAGGATGTAAGTATCCCCTCACCTGTGGTACAAGTCCCTTACGATATTTCCGAAAGGTTAGAACACTTAAAAATAAAAATAAAAAGAGAAGAACCCATGCTCATGGATCTTATTATGTTATGATATGAACTTAGTTAAAGATTTATGTTGGATATTGTTTAAGCTTGATCTTCTTCTTGATATGTTTCGGCCATGAATATTCTAGGGCTTTAAGAAGCTTAAAACTTAATTTAACATGCTCCTAGATTTCTTTATGTTATGATATGAACTTGGCTAAGTCTTCATGTTTGTATGTTGCTTAGAAGTTTATTTTCCTTTCCTTGAAGTTTCGGCCATGATGGATTTTAGGGCTCCAAGAAGCTTAAAACCTAATCTAATATACTTATAGATTTCCTCATGATATGATAAGAATTTGGCTAGGTATTCATGTTTGTATGTGGCTTAGAAATTTAATTTCTTGTTCCTTGAAGTTTCGGCCATGATAGATTTAGGGTTTCAAGAAGCTTAAAATCTAATCCAACATGCTTATAGATGCCCTCATGATATGATAAGAACTTGGCTAGGTATTCATGTTTGTATGTTGCTTGGGAATTTATTTTCCTTTTCCTTGAAGTTTCGGCCAGGATGGATTTAGGGTTTCATGAAGCTTAAAACCTAATTTAGCATGCTCATAGACTTCTTTATGATATGTTATGAAATTGGCTAGGTATTCTTGTTTGTATGTTGCTTAGAAGTTTATTTCTTGTTTTATGAAGTTTCGGCCATGAGAGGTTTTAGGGTTTCATGAAGCTTAAAACCTAATTTAGCATGCTCATAGACTTCTTTATGATATGTTATGAAATTGGCTAGGTATTCATGTTTGTATGTTGCTTAGAAGTTTATTTCTTGTTTTATGAAGTTTCGGCCATGAGAGGTTTTAGGGTTTCATGAAGCTTAAAACCTAATTTAACATGCTCATAGATTTCTTTATGATATGATATGAACTTGGCTAGGTATTCATGTTTGTATGTTGCTTAGAAGTTTATTTCCCTTTCATGAACTTTCGGCCATGACTATATTCTAGGGTTCAAGGAAGTTTAAATTTAAACTTAGCAAGCTCATGGATTTCCCTTATGATATGATATGAAGTTAGCTTAGTATTCTTATGCTTGTATAAAACTTAGTTTCATGCTCTTAAAGGTTCGGCCACAACCAAGTTAAAAGGCCTAGGAAGCTTAGAACCTACTACCTATGCTCATGATATTCTTTATAGTTTATGACATGAAATTGATTTAAGGTTCACATGCTTATATGTTGTTGTAACGTAAAACTAAGCATGGTGAGTTTCGGCCACCATATGAAATTAGGGTTAGAGACCCAATTATGACTTTGCTAGGTGTCTCACATACTAGGATATAAATTAGGAGATGCTAGTAAATGTTTCCCATGTATGATTATGTTTTCCTATGATGCTTTATATGCTTATTTAAGGATGCTCATGAACTATGCATGATGATGACTCTTACGATGTGTTTTATGCTTAAGTATGCATGCTTTATGATAAGACAAGTAACATGCCTATTTATGTATGTTTATGAACTATGCATGAAATGATTCTTATGATGACTATGTACCCAAGCATGTATGATTTCAAATATGTAGCATGCTCATTTACGTAAGCTTATGAACAAGGCATGATAATGATTTTTTTTTATGATGGCTATGTGCTCAAGTATGTATGCCTTATGATATGATAAGAAAATGACTAAGAGTTGCTTCCCTTAAGTTGGGATTAAGAGCACTCTTCATGTTAAGACAAGAGCATGACATTTATGATGATATGATATGACAGTTATGATGATATGATATGCATGACACGTATTTTACTTTGTATGGCTTGTACCAAGGGTGGGCTCCATAAGCGCCCCTAGGCCGACGGACTATGAACGGGTCTAGTAAAAAGGGATGGGCTCCTTAGTACGCCCCTAGGCCGACGGACTATGAACGGGTCTAGATCCCTAGTAGGTTCGGGGCTAGCTACCCTGTCCTAGGGATTGCGCGCATTTATGTATGTATGTGGTACAAGCCGGGCCCTCATGATGATGATATTATGTTTAAGTATTAAAAGATATGTTTAAAGACATCTTGCACTTGACATGGCATATGTTTTAAAAAGGCATTTTGCATAATGCACCCATTCATGATATGATATATTTTTTTTTAAGAATTATATGACATGATGTTATGCCATACTCTTATGACTTATAGGACATGATGTTATGAGAAGTTTTGTTTATGATTCATATGACCTGATGATATGTTATGCTTCTATGATTCACATCACATGATTCCTTTATTTATGATATGTTAGAGTATGATGTTTCTTAATAATATGATATGATAGGAGGCTATGTTCATATGATATAATGTTAGATGATTATGTCCCCATTGATTATATGCTTGTATGACTATGATATGAGATACGGTTTTTGTGAGTAGGAAAAGGATCTTACTGAGCCTGTGTGCTTATAGCTTACTTTCCTTGTACCACAGATAAAGGCAAGGAATGGATGATCTAAGGGAGCTGCAGGAGAGGCAAGGAGGTGTGTGTGGCAGTGGCTCGGCTAAGACAAATAAAGACCTGCTATGTTATTTTTGTTATGTCTGATATGAACCAATTGTATTTATGTTACATTCCAGTATAACTTCATGACATTTCCGCTGCTTTATGTTACTAGAAAGAAATTTTAAATATGCATGTATCCTGGAATAGTTAAGTAAGTAAGTAGCCCCGTCCCTTTAGTAGCAGGGAGGGCGGGCGTTACACACAGAAATTGATCAAGGAGCTGAGAGCACACAAAAAAGTGATCAGATACACCATTGATGACATTAAAGGGATCAGCCCTTCGATCTGCATGCACAGAATTTTGCTCGAAGAAGGATATAAAAATTCAATTGAGCATCAAAGAAGATTAAATTTGAATTTGAAAGAAGTTATGAAGAAATAAGTATTGAAACTTCTTGATGCCGGAATTATTTATCCTATATCGGATAGTGAGTAGATGAGTCCAGTCCATGTAGTCCCCAAGAGAGGGGGAATGACGATGGTTAGAAATGAAAATAATGAATTGATTCCAACAAAGATAGTTACAGGATGACGGATGTGTATTAATTACAGGAAGCTAAATAAGGAGACCAGGAAAAATCATTTTTCCCTTACCATTCATTGATGAGATGCTAGAAAGATTGGCAAAACATTCCTATTTTTGCTATTTGGATGGATACTCTGGCTTCTTTCAAATTCTAATACATCCCCTAGATCAAGAAAAGACCACTTTCACATGCCCTTTTGGTACCTATGCTTATCGACGAATGTCGTTTGGACTCTGCAATGCACCAGCTACATTTCAGCGATGTATGATGGCAATATTTTCAGATTTTATAGAAAAGATTATGGAGGTATTCATGAACAATTCTCAGTCTATGGGAATGACTTCGACTTCTGTCTTCTGAATCTTTCTAAAGTTCTCCAGAGATGTGAAGATGTGAATTTAGTTCTGAATTGGGAAAAATGTCACTTCATGGTCAAAGAGGGAATTGATGGATCGAAAGCGCTAGAGGGGGGTGAATAGTGCTCGTGGCTATTTTTCACAATTTAAATACAGAGTTGAAATGCAGCGGAAAGTTAAAGCAAACACACAGAGACACAAGTGTTTTACTTCGTTCGGAGCCTATAGCGACTCCTACTAGAAGGCCCGCGGTCCTTCACCGCTTTCGGTGGGCAACAACTATAATATCGGAATGATTACAAACTGGAGTACAATTAGTGCAATAAAGAAACTATACCAACGAACAAGAAGAATAGTGAACTTTGGAGTTGATTCGTTGGAGTAGCAGAGCGTTGTTGAGGCGTTAGCAACAGTACACGGAAGAGCTCAGTTTTCTTGTTCGAAATCGATGTTCTGAGCTGCACCTCGAGGCCCCTTTTTATAGCTCTGCAAGGTCTGATCCAGATCCCCAAGTCTCGGGATCAGATTTAACCCGAAGCGGATCAGTCGACTGATCCCAACGTTCGGTCGACCGATCAGATGATCTCCACCGCATCTGATCCGTCCATCTGTCGCTCCGCTTCGATCTGGTCAAACTTTATCCCTGGGATCGGTCGACCGATCCCAAGGTTCGATCGACCGATCCCAAGGTTCGATCGACCGATCAGTCTCCTCTGACCCGCACACCTCGGCTTGATCCAGTCGACACCTATCCCAGGTTCGGTCGACCGATCCCGAGGTCCGGTCGACCGATCCCTGGTCGAACCTGGTCCAACTTCTGGCGATCTGGTCTGGTAGCTTGGAGGTTCGGTCGACCGATCCCAAGGTTCGGTCGACCGATCCCGGTCAGTACTAACCCTGCACAAAAGTGTTAGTTTCCTGCAAAACAGAGTTAGAACACAAAAGATAATATATAAACAAATGAATTGACAGCCTTCGGACTGTCCGGGTCTGACTTCGGGTTTCCGACCGGAAACCCTAGGTCGACCCGACGCCTACTGTTCCCTCTACGGGGAACGCGTCCTCACCTACTCCACTCAGGAGATTTACCTGATGCCAGTCCGGTCCTCCAGACCGACTGGACTTTCCGCCTAGGGTTACCACCCCCTAGGACCTAGGGTTACCGCCCCCTAGGGTTTTTCTCCACCTAGGGTTACCACCCCCTAAGACCTAAGGTTACCGCCCCTTAGGGTTTTCCTCCACCTAGGGTTAGCGCCCCCTATGACCTAAGGTTACCGCCCCTTAGGATTTTCCACCTGCCTAACCGCAGTTAGGACTTTCCTGCACACTTGTTTAAGCTCATTAGATAACAAAACAACTTAACTTGAACCCTTTGACATAATCAAAGCACCGGTTCGATCGTCGAATGCTTCCTGCACCAACAATCTTTCCCTTTTTGATTATGGCAACACAGTTCAAAGTTAAGTAAAAGTATGACAAAAGTTAAATATGAAATTATTAAGAAATTTTGTAAGACTTATGCTCCTCTTTATGTTTAAATTCTTAATTTCTTTAACTTTGACTTTTCTTTCCCCTTTGACATAAATCAAAAAGAGTATTAGGAAGATAAAAGAATAATTAGTTTAAGCTCCCCCTGAAGAGTAGCCCTTTATTTAGTGTTTCAAAAAAAAAAATTTGTTTTACTTAAATTAGGAAATACCTTGGAAAATACTTAGTGTTTTCAAAAAAAACTTAGCAAAATTTAGCAATTGAAAATCATTACTCTGGTAAGCACTTAGCTAAATTTGAAAAGCCTTTCGTGAACAAATAGTTAACTTAGTTAATTTTGAAAAAGGCTATAGAAGTCACTTAGCTAAATTTGAAAATCCTTTCGTGAACAAATAGTTAATTTAGTTAATTAACAAGTCTTTTGAAAAACACTTAGCTCGATTTGAAATGGTTTTGAAAAAAAATTTTGACAAAACACTTAAAGGTATATATATATATATATATATATATATATATATATATATATAAATTATATTTAAAAAAAACTTTGCTTGAGTATTTAACTTTAAAAAGATTTTCATAAAAACTTAACTTAAGTACTTAGCTTTGAGAGACTGTTTCTTGAAAAAAAAACTTATTAAAGGATTTGGATAATTTTAGTACTTAGTTTTGAAAATCCAAGCTTTTAAAAATAATGTTAATTCAATATCACATCTATCATAATTTTTTATTTTAAGTCAAGTAAAAAATATTTTTTTTTTTAAACCAAGGCAAAGATAATTTTTTTTTTTAAAGAAAACTGGCTTGAAAAGCAAAATTCACTCCCCCTTAATTAATGTCTTAATAAATTATTAGGGTCTTATAGTCCAAGCATGAGTCACGTTAAATAGTTGTTAAATTATTTAAATTGTTTTGATAAGGTATCAGAGCCCTAAAGTGTAAGAAAGCTTAAGCTTAACATTTCCTTCACCAACTGTCTAACCGTTAGCTACTTGCTGATTACCTAGAGGGCAACAGCTTTCACTTGGTTAGTCAAGTAAAGTCATTTAGTCCAGTTAGATTTGACTAAGGCTGGAAGACTTGACTTGATTACTGTTAATAAAGTATTTAACGCCCAGACTCATATTGATGCACAGTTATAAGCATTCTTGAGTCCAGGCTATACCCTATGCATCTCACACCATTCTATGTTTTACAAACACAAGCAAGGTATACCTAAGTGTTTGTGAGATACTCTGGCTTAAATCTAGGGGAACAAGATTTCTAGGGTAGATCCTAGGCTAAGTCATATTTTGAAAATTCTAAGAAAATGGGATTTTAAAATCATTATTTTTCCTAGATTTTGAAACGAATAAAAGAACGAGTTTTGAAGTAAGACAGTGAGTTTTGAAAATTAATATCTATTCTACCCAGCACATTCCTATTTGCCTTCTAAGTGCGCTGAACTCAAGTTCAGGTAAGGGCTTTGTGAAGATGTCAGCTAGGTTTGATTTTGACTCAACATAGTTGAGTTTAATATCACCCTTAGCTACGTGATCCCTTACAAAGTGGTGTTTCACTTCTATATGTTTAGTCCTTGAGTGATGAATTGGGTTTTTTGTTAGATTTATTGAGCTTATATTATCAATTGAGATTTTAGTTTATGATACTCCAGTTGATAGTCTTTAAGGGTATGCATCATCCACAGCAACTGAGATGTGCATTCACCTAAGGCTATATATTCAGCTTCAGTGGTACACAGTGTTGCTTTCTACTTGACCAACTTACTAGGCATTGTCCTAGAAATTGACAGCTACCACTTGTGCTTTTTCTATCTAGCTTGCATCCGGCATAGTCTGAGTCAGAGTAGCCGTTTAGGTCAAGGGTGCCAGATCTAGGGTACCATAGTCCTACATTTAGGGTTCCCTTAACATACCTAAGGATTCTTTTGACAAGGGTTAAGTGAGACTCTTTTGCACAAGATTGGTATCGTGCACACATACCTATTGAAAAAATAATGTCTGGTCGATTTGCAGTTAGGTACAGTAGACTTCCTATCGCACTCCGATAGTATTTCAAGTCTACTGATTTACCTTCTAAGTCTGAGTCAATTTTAGCATTTTTAGCCATTGGTGTATTGATTATTTTTGAGTTTTCCATGCCAAATTTTCTAATTAATTCCTTAGCATATTTAGTTTGATAAATGTTAATTCCATCTTTAGTTTGCTTAATCTGTAAACCTAAGAAGAAATTAAGTTCTCCTACCAGACTCATTTCGAATTCATTTTCCATAATTTTGGTGAATTCTTTTAGAAATCTAGAGTTTGTGGAACCAAAAATAATATCGTCAACATAAATTTGGGCTATAAAAATGTCATTTTCTAAGGTTTTTACGAAAAGGGTTGGGTCTATTTGACCTTGTTTAAATCCTTTTGATATTAAGTAATTGGACAGACGTTCATACCAAGCCCTAGGTGCTTGTTTTAGTCCATATAGGGCCTTTTTTAATTTAAAGACATAATTTGGTTGTTCTAAATCTTTAAATCCTGGGGGTTGCCCTACATACACTTCTTCTTTAATAAATACGTTTAAAAATGCGGATTTTACGTCCATTTGAAATAGCTTGAATCTTTTGTGTGCTGCATAGGCTAACAACATCCTAATGGATTCAAGTCTTGCTACTGGAGCATAGGTCTCGTCATAATCTAACCCTTCTACTTGACTAAATCCTTTAGCTACTAACCTAGCTTTGTTTCTAACTATTTCACCTTGATCGTTTAATTTGTTTCTAAAAACCCATTTAGTGTCAATTATGGATTTGTTAACGGGTTTGGGCACTAATTCCCAGACCTGATTTCTTTCAAATTGGTCCAATTCTTCTTGCATTGCTAGAGTCCAATCTGGGTCTGGTAGGGCTTCTTCTATGGTTTTGGGTTCGATTTTTGAAATCAAGGCTATTTGGCTCTGGTTTCTATAAGATGATCTAGTTCTGACTCCTACAGTTGGGTCACCCAAAATTTGGTCAGATGGGTGATTTGTGCTTGTTCTAGTTGGTCGTATATCATTTGAGTTAGTGATTTGTTCTTCAGATTCAATAGGTTCAGGTTGAATTTCATCATCTTCTCTGTTTATTGGGTTAATATTTTCTGTATTTTCAGTTTCATTTATTGTGTTGGGTAAATTATTTTCTTCATCAAATATTATATTTATTGTTTCTTCTACCTTTAGGGTATTTTTGTTATACACTCTGTATGCTCTACTAGTTGTTGAATATCCTAAAAATATTCCCGGGGTTGTTTTTGATGTAAATTTCCCTAAGTAGTCTTTAGTGTTCAAAATGAAGACTTTACACCCAAATACTTTTAAATAGTTTAAGTTGGGAATTTTATTATAATAAATTTCATAGGGTGTTTTATTTTGAATTTTGTTAATTAAAATCCTATTTTGAATGTAATATGATGTACTAACTGCTTCAGCCCAGAATTGATTAGATAGTTTATATTCGTTTAACATGGTTCTAGCAGCTTCTTGTAGGGTTCTATTTTTACGTTCTACTAAATCATTTTGTTGAGGGGTCCTAGGGCAGGAGTATTCATGTTTGTATCCATTTATTTCACAAAATTCAGTAAAGTTGTGATTCTCAAATTCTCCTCCATGGTCACTTCTTATTCTTTTAATTTTAGTGTCTTTTTCATTTTCTGTTAATTTGTAAAAATTATTAAATATTTCAAAGGTTTCATCTTTTGTTTTTAGAAATTTTACCCAGGTGAACCTGGAGAAATCATCTATTATAACTAAGCAATACTGGTTCTTGCTTAGTGACTTGGCTCCGTGTGAATCAAATAGGTCTAGTTGAAGGAGCTCAAGTAAACAAGTAGTTCTACCTAGATTGGTTGACTTGTGGGTTGACTTGGTTTGTTTTCCTTGTTGACATGCATTACAAATTGAATTTTCAATAACCTTTAATTTGGGCAATCCTCTAACTAGTCCATTTTGACTCATTTTTGAAATGAGTCTTGTGTGAGTGTGACCCAATCTCCTGTGCCACAACTCAGTTTCCTCTTATTGTGTTAGAAAACACTTTATTGAGGGTGTTGGTAGATAAATGGTGTAGACATTATCTTTCCTAGTGCCCTTAAGTATGATTTTTGGATTATCAATATGTTTGACTATACATTCGGACTTGGTAAAATTAACTGAGTAACCAGTATCGCATAATTGGCTTATACTTAATAAATTAAAATTAAAATTTTCAACTAATAACACTTTTCGAATAATAAAATTGGAGTTAAGTTCGATATTACCTTTTCCAATTACTTTCAGTTTTCCATCGTTGTCGAATGCAACTGATCCTAGGTTCTTTAGTTTTAGCTTAGTAAACTTCAACCTATCTCCAGTCATATGTCTGAAGCATCCACTGTCCAACATCCATTGATCCAATTCCTACACATAAAGTAGTTGATGGATCAAAAGATAGTTTGATTGAAGTAAGTCCTTAATTTTGCATCCTACCCAATCTGTGTTAATAATTAGTTAATTCTATTGAAGAATTCGAAAAAATGTTTATGTTTGAAAAGTAGTTAATTTTAATTTGAAAAATATTTAAGTTAATTTTAATTCCTTAGTCATCTCACCTGATCTAAATTTTCAATCAGGGACTCCTATAATTTTTGTGAGATGAATTGAGATTCAATTTTAGGAGTATGTTTAACTTTATGTTAGATTCAGGTTTAGCTTTGGGTTTAACAAGTAAGCATTCTTTGGATAAACTTCTGGGCTATGGTGAGTCACAAGGAACTCATTAAAGTAACCATGCCTTCGAGGTTTTCCAAATAGTCCTACCCATTGAACTTAATACTAAACCTTGGTCTAACTAGTTAGGATCCATTTGAGGGTAGCTTCGGTCAGTTCCACTTGGCCAAATGCACCAGGTTGAAGCCATATCTTCCTAGACATGCGATACCCAAGCTTCCCTAACGTACTATCATCCAAAAACTTCACCAGTACCGTGGATCAAGTTAAACCTAGCCTATTTTATCTGACTTAAATTACCCTGCCGGGTAGTCTACTCTTGTTTACCCATTTCGGGTAAATTAAGTTTGGTTACCCAGTCGGGTAGTTTAGTTGCGGTGCCAGTTATTCTGGATCCTCTTTCTATTTTCAATTGAATTTCTAATGTTAAGTTTAATTTCGAATTTTGATTTAATTGAATTTTTTAATTTTAATTTCGAATTTTTAATTGAATTTTTAATTTTAACTTCTAATTTTTAATTTGGAATTTTTAATTGAGTTTTTAATTTCAATTTCGAATTTTTAATTGAGTTTTTAATTTTAATTTCAAATTTTTAATTGAATTTTTAATTTTAACTTCGAATTTTTAATTGAGTTTTTAATTTTAATTTCAAATTTTTAATTTTAATTTTGAATTTTGAATTTTAATTTCGAATTTTAATCGTTTTAGCTCCCCCTGAATCATAGCCTCGATGTGGTCTATCGAGGTAATGTATTTGATCCTTGGGAATCCAATATTGTCCCAGTCCAACTTGATTGATCAGGTTGGACTTGGCAACCTATGCTTGGACCATTTTTCTATTTGTTCTTTGTATGAGAGATAAGTATGACTTATATTTCTTTTTCGATTTGTATCCTAGTCCAGTTCTATTGTAGATTGCCCTTTGTGTTCCAAGAATCAAGTCAAGATTCTTGGATCCCAGGGAAAATCGTTCTAGGGTTGTCTTCAAATCCTTGACTTGATTTTTTAGGTTGGAATTCTCTTCCTCAAGTCTTTGAACTTGAGTTGAGGTTCCAGTCTGAGCTGGATCAGTCAAGGATTCGTTATTAGTCGTTTCTTTAAGGAGTGTTACCTCCTTTAGAAGCGACTTGATTCGAATTTTTGACTTAGCTATTTTATGCATTAAATAATTAATTAAGCTATATAAACGGTTTGTACTTACAGAGGGGTTTGGCCCTTCGGAAACGGATGCGGATCCATGGCTTCTTTCGGACTCAGCTTCCGATTCGTCCTCGCTTCCGGATTCGTTGGTGTAGTCCCAGGCTGTCAGCGCGAGAAAATTCGTCTGCTCGAGTTCTTCGTCGTCGGATTCCTCAGAGGAAGACTCATCCCACGTTGCTTTCAAGGCCTTCTTCCTCCTTGGTTTCTTTGGATCTTTTTGGTTCGGGCAGTTTGCCTTGATGTGCCCCTTCTGATTGCACCCATAGCAGGTCACTTCGAATTTGGCCTTCGAGCTTGATTGGGCTTCTTTGGACTAGATGGCCTTTCTCACATCCTTTTTGTTGAAGCCCTTCTTTTTGTAGATTTTCTTTACCAGGTTGACTATTTCGGTTGTAAGCTCGTCATCGTCTTCCGAATCTGGTTTTTCTTCTTCTGACTCAGGTTCGGTTCTGCGCTTTATCTTTGATTCGCGTACTCTTCCTGTTCCTGCAACCAAAGCCAACCCTTTCTCGGTCGGGCGTGCATTAGTCTGTTCATGAAGTTCGAATTCAGCAAAGAGTTCATCTAACTTAATAGTAGACAAGTCCTTAGAAACCTTGTAGGCATCTACCATGGATGCCCACAAGGTGTTCCTCGGAAAGGCGTTTAGAGAATACCTTATGATGTCCCGGTTATCTACCTTTTGTCCAATTGCATGAAGACCGTTGAGCAGATCTTGAATCTGGGCGTGGAGTTAGGCAGCTGTCTCACCTTCCTGCAGTTTGATATTAAATAATTTATTAAAAATTAGGTCTCTTTTACTTACTGTAGTGTCAGACGTTCCTTCGTGAAGTTCAATGAGCTTCTCCCACAGTCCTTGGCACTGTTGAAGGGGCCGACGCGGTTGAGTTCTTCTTTTGTTAGGCCACACTGGAGGGTGCAGGTCACCTTGGCGTTTGCTTCCACCTTCTTAATTAGAGATGCGTCCCAATCTTCGTATGGTAGTGGTTTACCAGCGCTATCAGTTGGTAGTTGGAGTCCGGTTTTGACAATCATCCAGACTTCAAAATGAGTCTGGAGATATGCCTCCATTCGACCCTTCCAGTACCCGAAGTCGTCTCCGGTGAATAGCGGGGGACGGGCTGTGCTGTAGCCTTCTTGAAGGGCCATTCCAGATTAACTAAAAAAAATAAACAACAAGAAAGTTCTAGGACTTGGTCCTGGCTTAGTAGTGCGGTATAAAAATAGATCACGAACTCGGGTGGTGTTGCACCAACCTCGAGCAGAAAACCGATTCGAGAAACGGTTTAGAATATAGCTATAGAGCCAAATTCTAAAAAAAAACTGAAAATACCACGAAAAATTATTTTGAATGGTGGTTGCACCGATTCAAAATGACCCCGCTCTGATACCAATTGATGGATTGAAAGCGCTAGAGGGGGGTGAATAGCGCTCGTGGCTATTTTTCGTGATTTAAATACAGAGTTGAAATACAGCGGAAAGTTAAAGCAAACACACAGAGACACAAGTGTTTTACTTCGTTCGGAGCCTATAGCGACTCCTACTCGAAGGCCCGCGGTCCTTGACCGCTTTCGGTGGGCAACAACTATAATCTCGGAATGATTACAAACTAGAGTACAATTAGTGCAATAAAGAAACTATACCAACGAACAAGAACAATAGTGAACCTTGGAGTTGATTCGTTGGAGTAGCAGAGCGTTGTTGAGGCGTTAGCAGCAGTACACGGAAGAGCTCAGTTTTCTTGTTCGAAATCGATGTTCTGAGCTACACCTCGAGGCCCCTTTTTATAGCTCTACAAGGTCTGATCCAGATCCCCAAGTCTCGGGATCAGATTTGACCCGAAGCAGATCGGTCGACCGATCCCAACGTTCGGTCGACCGATCAGATGATCTCCACTGCATCTGATCCGTCCATCCGTCGCTCCGCTTCGATCTGGTCAAACTTTATCCCTGGGATCGGTCGACCGATCACAAGGTTCGGTCGACCGATCAGTCTCCTTTGACCCACACACCTCAGCTTGATCCAGTCGACACCTATCCCAGGTTCGGTCGACCGATCCCGAGGTCCGGTCGACCGATCCCTGGTCAAACCTGGTCCAACTTCTGGCGATCTGGTCTGGCAGCTTGGAGGTTCGGTCGACCGATCCCAAGGTTTGGTCGACCGATCCCGTTCAGTACTAACCCTGCACAAAAGTGTTAGTTTCCTGCAAAACAAAGTTAGAACACAAAAAATAATATATAAACAAATGAATTGACAGCCTTCGGACTGTCCGGGTCTGACTTCGGGTTTCCGACCGGAAACCCTAAGTCGACCCGACGCCTACTGTTCCCTCTATGGGGAACGCATCCTCACCTACTCCACTCAGGAGATTTACCTGATGCCAGTCCGGTCCTCCAGACCGACTGGACTTTCCGCCTAGGGTTACCACCCCCTAGGACCTAGGGTTACTGCCCCTAGGGGTTTTCTCCACCTAGGGTTACCACCCCCTAGGACCTAAGGTTACCGCCCCTTAGGGTTTTCCTCCACCTAGGGTTACCACCCCCTAGGACCTAAGGTTACCGCCCCTTAGGATTTTCCACCTACCTAACCGCAGTTAGGACTTTCCTGCACACTTGTTTAAGCTCATTAGATAACAAAACAACTTAACTTGAACCCTTTGACATAATCAAAACACCGGTTCGATCGTCGGATGCTTCCTACACCAACAGGAATCGTTTTAAGATATAAGATTTCAGAACGAGGAATTGAGGTAGATAAAGTCAAAATAGAGACAATTGAGAAACTACCTCCACCTCTTAACGTAAAAGGGGTTAGGAGCTTCCTAGGGCATGCTAGATTTTACAGGCGTTTCATTAAGGATTTCTCAAAATTTTCCAAGCCACTAACTAACCTATTGATCAAAGATGTTGAATTCTATTTTGATGATAACTGCAATGAGGTGTTTAAGAAAATCAAGAGTGCTCTCATCTCAGCTCCTGTAATTCAAGCTCCAGATTGGGAACTCCCATTCGAAATCATGTGCGACGCTAGTGACTTTGCAGTGGGTGCAATTTTAGGACAAAGTACTGCATGCAATCCACTATGCGAGCAAGACATTGGATGCAGCTCAAATGAATTATATTCCACCACTGAAAAGGAATTATTGGCCATAGTGTTTGCAATCGACAAGTTCAGGTCCTATCTGTTAGGATCGTCGTACTCGGCTAGAGAGGGGGAGTGTGAATAGCCGACCCCAAATTCTTCGCGTTTCTTCCTACGATTAGGGTTAGCGCAGTGGAAATAAAAATAATAGAAACGAAAGCAGAGAAATCAAACCTCAACACGCGTCGATGTAACGAGGTTCGGAGATATACTCCTACTCCTCGGCGTGTCCGTAAGGTGGACAAAGCCTATCAATCCGTCGGTGGATGAGACCCCGGAAACCCGGCTAATAATCACTCCTTTTGGGTGGAGAAACCTCGCCACAATGTTTTGCAAAAGCAATACAGGAGTAGAAAGCAGCAAGAAGCAAAATACAATACAAATGTATGAAACACCTTCGCTTGCCTTCTCTTCGATCGATGAAGCAAAGACTTTTCTGGATCCAACCACAACAAAGAATAAAGAATCGATCGGTTGGTCCCACCGAGTGGAAGCTCACAAAAGCTTCAGAACGAAGAGCTCAAAGAAAGCTCGTGAAGAACTTGCGCAAGAAGAAGAGGCAGAACAAGAAGAAGCGAAGCTTGAGAAGTAGAAGAAGATGATCGCACCCTCGATCTCCTTTTATAACCTCTAATATCCCGAGCCAACTGCGAACACGCAAGCAAAAAGGCCGTAACACGAAGTTCGAAATAACCTAGCCGTTGAGTCACATCGAGCTAGTCCCGACCGATCAGCTCCACCGATCGGTCGAGGTTCTTCCGATCGGTCATGGAGACCGATCAGTCTATCCGATCGGTCCCAGCCGATCGAATGCTTTCCAGAGTTGCCCAACTCTCGGCGTACTGATCGGTCCCGGGGACCGATCAGCTCTGATCGGTCCCGCACCGATCAAGAAGCTCACGAGGCACACCGATCGCTTCGATCGGTCTCCGCACCGATCAGAAACCACTGATATCGATGGATCGGTCACCGATCGATCCAGTCTTGGTTTTGCCCAAACCAAGTCCAAACCAATATCCGGTCAACCTTGACCTCTTGGTACATCATGCTTAGCATCCGGTCACTCCCTTGACCTGCTAAGACTCCCACCAAGTGTCCGGTCAATCCCTTTGACCCACTTGGACTTTTCTCTTCGTGTCAAGTATCCGGTCACTCCCTTGACCTACTTGACCTTCTCAACACCGGATGTCCGATCACCCTTGATCCATCTGGATTTTCCTCTCCGGCCTCACTCAGGACTTTCACCTAGCTTCACTCACTAGGATTTTCACCGCTTCACTCACCAGATTTCCAATCTGCCGGCTTCACTCACGGGACTTTCCAACTCGCTTCACTCACGTGACTTTCCCACCGCTGCTTCACTCACCGTGACTTTCACCTAGCTTCACTCACTAGGGTTTTCACAGCTTTACTCACCGGACTTTCCCACCGCATGGCTTCACTCACGTGACTTTCCCACCGCTGGCTTCACTCACCAGGGACTTATCCGTCTCGCTTCACTCACGGGACTTTCCACATCCGGTCCGAGAACGAGCTGAGCCCTCTCGACCACGGGGAACGAGCCACCGAGCCCTCTCCGACTTCCATCCGGTCCGAGAACGAGCTCCCGAGCCCTCTCGGACCTCCGGAGAACGAGCTACCGAGCTCTCTCCGACTTCCCATGTGCCAAGCTTCCATACTTGGACTTCTCCGTGCCAAGTCTCCATACTTGGACTTTTCCCGTGCCAAGCTCCCTACTTGGACTTTTCACCATGCCAAACTCCCTGCTTGGACTTTTCACCATGCCAAACTCCCTGCTTGGACTTTTCCCATGCCAAGCTCCCTGCTTGGACTTTTCCCGTGCCAAGCTCCCTGCTTGGACTTTTCCGAGTCAGGTCAACTCACCTCGGGTCAACCAGGTCAACCTTGACCACGGGTTGCACCCACAATCTCCCAAGCTTGTATCCTTGTAAAACATCAAGATACAACTTTTCTGTTCACGTCAAACATTGTCAAACATAACTCGTCAAACATCAAAACACAACTCGAGTCAAGTCAACTCGAGTCTGGTCAACCAGGTCAACCTTGACCTAAGGTTGCACCAACACTATCTAGTGGGCTCAAGAGTGATAATGTATTTTGATCATGCTGCCATAAGATATTTGCTTAATAAGAAAGATGTCAAACCTCGTTTGATTAGATGGATTTTGCTTCTTCAGGAATTTAATCTGGAAATTAGAGACAAGAAAGGGGCTGAAAATATTGTGGTAGATCATCTATCCCGAGTATGGCCAAATGGGCAGAAAGATTTGGATTTTGATCCACCCATAAATGATGTTTTCCCTGACGAGTATCTGTTGGCGATAAACTCTGAGAGGGCTACTTGGTATGCGAACTTTGTTAACTATCTCGCAAGTGGAGTACTTCCCCCAAAATTCACCTGGCAGCAGAAGAAGAAGTTTTTCTCAGATGTCAAACATTACATATGGGATGAACCACTGCTTTTTAGGAAATGCAGAGATACAATCTACCGAAGGTGTGTGCCGGAAGATGAGGTCAAGGACATTTTATTTCACTGTCACTCATCATCTTACAGCGGACATTTGGGAGTGTCAAAAACAGCTGCAAAGATTTTACAAATAGGATTTTTTTGGCCAAGTCTATTTAAAGACACGAAGAATTTTGTGCAGTCCTACGACCAATGTCAAAAGACCAGGAATATCACTAGGAGAAATGAGATGCCACTAAATTGCATCCTTGAAGTGGAACTGTTCGATATATGGGGAGTAGACTTCATGGGACCCTTTCCGTCATCATGTGGAAATAATTATATTTTAGTGGCAGTGGACTATGTATCGAAATGGGTAGAAGCCATAGCTTCTCCTGCTAGTGACGCCAAAACAGTAATTAAACTGTTTAAAAAGGTGATTTTTCCACGGTTCGGTGTACCTAGGGCAGTTATTACCGACGGGGGTTCACACTTCATTGGAAGACAGTTTGAAAATTTTCTAAGGAAATACGGAGTAAGCCATAAGGTAGTGACAGCCTACCATCCCCAGACTAATGGACAAGTTGAGATTTCCAACCGGGAGATCAAAGCAATATTAGAAAATACAGTATCCAATTCCCGCAAAGATTGGTCATTGAAATTGGATGATGCTTTATGGGTATATCGTACTGCTTTCAAGACTTCGATCGGTATGACTCCATTCCGACTTATGTACGGGAAGTCGTGTCATCTTCCAGTAGAATTAGAACACAAGACTTACTGGGTGATAAAATAGCTTAACATGGACCTGAAGTTAGCAGGAGATAAAAGGAAACTTTAATTAAATGAGCTTGATGAGTTGAGGATGGATGCCTACAAACATGCCAAATCCTACAAATAGAGAATAAAGAGATGACATGATCAACATATCATGCTAAGAGAATTCAAGGAAGGGGACTCAGTGTTATTGTTTAATTCAAGATTAAAGCTTTTTCCTAGCAAGTTAAAATCGAGATGGACAGGATCATTCCAAGTCAAAAAGGTTTACCCGTTTGGAGCTGTTGACATTTGGAGCGAGGAACGTGGAGAATTTAAAGTAAACGGGCAACGTTTGAAAAAATACCTCCACGATGTGCCAGCAGAGGAAAATATGCTGATATACTTCTCAGATCCATGCCCACCTGAATGAGTTAAAATGGGGTCGAGCTAAAGACCTAAAACAAGCGCTTTTTGGGAGGCAGCCCAAGGGTTTTTCATTCTAGTTAATCATTCTGTTTATCATTTTATTCGAGTACTTTTGTTATTTATTTATTTTTGGGTCTTCATTTTTAGGATGTGCATAGCCTCCATGAGTTGGTTGTGAGCGTTTCATGGGCATGGAGGCGTCAGAGGAACCAAAATGGTGAAAGGTGAGTCACCGTACGCTTAAAGGAGTCGGCCAAGTGACCCAACACGGTCGTGCAAAGCCAACAGAGGGACAAAGGTCATGGGTCGTGCAACCTTGCACGGCCGTGCGACCTATGCAGAGAAGAGGAGAACACGGGTCATGCCAATTGGCAAGGCCGTGCAAGACCGCCAATGAGGAAGAAGGTGTTAGAGCAATCCTAATGGTCCGTGCGACCATGTGTTTTGGTGTTTGGGCAAAGGGTTTAAGTTAGGTTTACCCTTGTATTTGATATGTGTATTTGAGTTGTGCAGGTTTGCAGGATACACATGCGACTCAGGTTGATGGCTTCGGGTCCGGTGAAGGATGAAGCATCCGAGGGACCATGGACAAGGCAGCGAGGACAAGGGCCGAGGGAAGCGACTTCGAGGTATACGCGAAGGATGGCATTGGGGACAAGCCGCGGGCTTGAATGCATCCGAGGGACGAGAGCCAAAGGAAGTAGGTTTGAAGGCAAGAGGTTAAAGCTGCCAAAGAAGCGTCAAGTGAGTCATAAGGGTGAAGGTACGAGTGCACGAGAGATTGTACTCGGAGTAAAATCCTAATTTTAGGGTTTTACTGTAGCAGTATTGTAGTGTTACTGTAGTAGTACTGTAGTAGTCGACTGCATGTTTTAGCAGTCGACTGGTGCAGTCGACCGCGCAATCGACTAGGTGCGAACAGAATGGTTCTGTTTGTTCGGTCAGTGTGGATCAGTCGACTGCATGTTTTAGCAGTCGACTGGTATCAAGCCGTTGGGATGTAACAGTCGAATTTTCACAGAGGGCAGTCGACTGCATGTTTTGGCAGTCGACTGGTAGGCGGGGTTTTCAACCCACGGCCTATATAACCAAAGCTTGAGAGCTTGGTTATAGTTGACGAAATTGGACTTGGTTAAAGTCTAATTAGTAGTCTTTTGTGCTCAAGAGATCTTTGTGTGCCAAGAGGTATTGGTTGGAGTTGTGGTGAGGTTTTTCCACCCACAAGGAGCTACATGAGCTAGCCGGAGGTCTTCCGGGGAGTAATCCACCGACGGATAGGGATCGTCCACCTTAAGGACACACCGTGGAATAGGAGCTTTATCTCCGAACCACGTAAATGATCATGTAGCTTGGTTTGCATTCTTTCTTGTCTTTAGTTTAATTTCCTTTAGCTTGTTTGTTTTGTATATTCCGCTGTGCATACTAACAAGTGTAGGAAGATCAATCAATTTGGGGGCGCCGTCTATCCAACCCCCCTTCAAGCCGGTCGTCCGATCCCCAACAAGTGATATCAGAGCGAGACCGCTCTCCGTTGGACTAACCGCCAAGGAAGCACATGATGACCGGCTTGATTGAACATCCAAAGTTTGAAGGAGAAAGTCTTGGGGGCATTACATATTGGATGATGAAGATGGAGGTCTTCTTCATCACGGATTGGGACACCATGATGGTGGTCGAAGAGCCGTTTGAAGTCCCGAAAGACAAGAAAGGGAAGAAACTCCGATCCCGTCATTGGACGGAGGAGCAAACCACAAGATCAGAGGCAAATAATAAGCTAATATCAATTTTAATTGATATGTTGCCTTCTAATGTGATGAGCCGTGTAGGTAAATATGAGAACGCCCACGATTTGTGGAGCAAGATAAAGAAGGTTAAATGGGAAGAGCCTATGCCTACACAAGAAAAAGAAGAAGAAGAAAAGTCCGAAGAAATTGATGAAGTGGTCCAAGAGGAGAAGAAGGACCAATCGGATGTGGAAACCAAGGAGATGGGCTTAGTAGCTCAAGAAGAGGAGGTGGAGCAAATGGAAGTTGAGTCACGCTCAACATCTGAGGAGGAAAAGGAAGATGAGATATCATCTACATCCTCAAGAATAGAAGAATCCAAGATAAGTGAAGAAGAAGAAGAAGTCTTGGAAGTCAACATAGTGAGCACCTCCACCGAAGCAAAGTCAAAAGATCACATTGTGTGCTTCGGGTGCAATGAAAGAGGACACTACAAGAGTAGATGTCCTATGGGTAAGAAGAAGGTATCTCCTAAACTCAATTCAATTCATTTTGAATCTAATTTGAGTTGTAGGAAGAAGAAGGAGAAAAAGCACATAGTGTGCTTCACGTGTGGTAAGCGGGGTCATTACCACACTAAATGCCCCAAGAAGAGGGAGATCAAGAAGCTTGCGCAATTAAAGAAATGGGAGAAAGAGAAGAAGAAGAAAAGCTCAAGTCAAGGGGGAGCTTCAAAGGTAAAGGGTAAGGTAAACCCTAATTTAAATTTGAAGTCAAATTTAAATTCCTCCATGCATGCTAGAAATAATTCTTATTATTTACCCATGCAAAATTTTGATTTCAAATATCATGAAAGGAATAGGGTAATTGTAGATCATAACCCTAAGGTGTCTATTCATGATAAATCTAGAAATTGTAGACCTAAGGAAACCCAAGGTATTAATCCCAAGAAGGGGAGACACATGCCTAGAAAGGGTAGGTCTAGGAATGTCCATGGTGGACATGTTGATTCTAGGGTTAGGAACCTAGAAAGGGAAAATCAAGCTTTGAAGGCAAAGCTTGATAAGTTGGAGAAACCCCTAGAAAGATTCAATGTTGGATCTAAGGGTTTAGGTATGGTGTTGGGTAGCCAAAGACCCAACAATGATAGATCGGGTTTGGGATACCGATCTAGTGTCTCCAAGGCTAAGGGAAAGTCTTATGCTAGGGTTGCATATGACTATAGCAAGGAGAAGCCAATAAATGGCAAGGGAAAGCCATTTAAAGGTAAGGAGAAACTAACCAAGGACAAGGTGTCCAAAGTTAAAAAGGTTAGATTTGTAGGCCAAGTGTCACCGGAGGTGCACCGATGTGGCCTAGCCATTGTGGATGAGTCACTTAGGGAGGTGACTAAGGTTAAGAGCTCTAGGGGGAGCTCAAAGAGTCAATTTGAGACCCATGGCCAATGGATCTCAAGTGGGTTTTACTTGGGAGTCTAGGGGGAGTCATGGAATGTGCCAAGTGGTTTGGAGACGGACTTGAGTCTCAAACCCAGGGTTTTGGCACAATTGGGTTGTGTTTCATGTAAAAAATATGAAAATTGGGGTCATATAGCATGAAAATTGATTTTGGATATATAGATGCCATATAAACCAATGTCAGGGATGCATTGTGGGTTAGTATGGGCAAATACATCAAGAGCAAGCCAAAACTAGGACTTTAGGTCAAGGTTCAATTGAACTTTTAGCTAGTTTTATATTTTGTGTCAATCTTGGGATTTGTGATAAATATATTTTTGTATATATTTTTGTATATATTTTTCCCAATTAGACATTGATATAATAGACTTCTCCACAAAATTTAAGAATTTTTGGAGGTCTGTGGAATTTCTGGCGCATTTCTGAAGTTGGCCAGAAAAGACTGATTTTTTCATAAATAGTATATCAGTCGATTGGTACAGTTACCAGTCGACTGGTAACAGTGTTTTTTAGCACAGAATGTCTCTGTAAGCTCATTTTCATGGGGGCAGTCAACTGGTACTTCTTGCAGTCGATTGATACCAGTCTGAAAGTGTTTTCAACATTGGATTTTGACTGGGTCAGCTCGTATAGATGTATGGGATCCATGGGGGATAAATACATGAGTTTAGGGTCAATTGGATGATATGTTTTAAACAATTGGGATATTGTTCGAAAGCTTTTTGGATGTTAGGCAAAGGGGGAGAAGTAAGGTTTAGTTGGGAAAACCTTAGTGCCTTTGCGTAGGGGGAGCCTTGGGATAGGTTCTTAAAAATCCCTGTGGGAAAATTCCTAGCTCAATGGGGAGCATAGGTGTAGGGGGAGCCTTGGGATAGGTTCCAATGCATGATGCATTGTTTCGGCGTTGTAAGTCCAAGTGTGTAGCCTTGGCATCGTAAGTCCATTCGGCGTTGTAAGTCCAAGTGTGTAGCTTTGGCATCGTAAGTCCATTCGGCGTTGTAAGCCCAAGTGTATAGCCTTGGCATCGTAAGTCCATTGTTTTTAGCATGTTTATTTGCTATTTGTTTTTCCTAACTTAAACGTATTGCCAAACATCAAAAAGGGGGAGATTGTTGGAGAAATCCTAATGGTCCGTGCGACCATGTGTTTTGGTGTTTGGGCAAAGGGTTTAAGTTAGGTTCACCCTTGTATTTGATATGTGTATTTGAGTTGTACAGGTTTGCAGGATACACATGCGACTCAAATTGATGGCTTCGGGTCCGGTGAAGGATGAAGCATCCGAGGGACCGTGGACAAGGCATCGAGGACAAGGGCCGAGGGAAGCGACTTCGAAGCATACGCGAAGGATGGCATTGGGGACGAGCCACAGGCTTGAATGCATCCGTGGGACGAGAGCCAAAGGAAGTAGGCTTGAAGGCAAGAGGTTAAAGCTGCAAAAGAAGCGACAAGTGAGTCATAAGGGTGAGGGTACGAGTGCACGAGAAATTATACTCGGAGTAAAATCCTAGTTTTAGGGGTTTACTGTAGCAGTACTGTAGTGTTACTGTAGCAGTACTGTAGCAGTTGACTGCATGTTTTAGCAGTCGACCGCGCAGTCGACTGGGTGCTAACAGAATGGTTCTGTTTGTTTGGTCAGTGTGGATCAGTCGACTGCATGTTTTAGCTGTCGACTGCACCAGTCAACTGCAAGTTTTAGTAGTCGACTGATATCGAGCTGTTGGGATGTAACGGTCGAATTTCCACAGAGGGCAGTCGACTGCATGTTTTGGCAGTTGACTGGTAGGCGAGGTTTTCAACCCATGGCCTATATAACCAAAGCTTGGGAGCTTAGTTATAGTTGACAAAATTGGACTTGGTTAAAGTCTAATTAGTAGTCTTTTGTGCTCAAGAGATCTTTGTGTGCCAAGAGGTCTTGGTTGAAGTTGTGGTGAGATTTCTCTTCCCACAAGGAGCTACGGGAGCTAGCCGGAGGTCTTCCGGGGAGTAATCCACCGACGGATAGGGATCGTCCACCTCAAGGACACACCGTGGAGTAGGAGCTTTATCTCCGAACCACGTAAATGATCGTGTAGCTTGGTTTGCATTCTTTCTTGTCTTTAGTTTAATTTCCTTTAGCTTGTTTGTTTTGTATATTCCGCTGCGCATACTAACAAGTGTAGGAAGATCCCCCTTCAAGCCGGTCGTCCGATCCCCAACAGAAGGCACAGGCCATGCCAATTGGCACGACTGTGCGATCAATGCAGAAAAGAAGGAGGCAGGGACTGTGTCAAATAGCACGACCATGAAACTTTGGTCGAAGGGAGAAGAGAGGGGGTCGTGCTAATTGGCACGGCCATGCATAATTAATAGAAGGAGGTCATACAACCCTACATGGCCCGACCCAAATGTCATCTTTATTAGGTCACGAGTGTGCGGAGGCTTGCACGCCCGTGCCGCCACCTTCACCCCCTTCCTCATACCTCTTTCTTTTCCTTTCTTCCTCCAACTTCCCAAGGTGCTACCACCCCTTCCCCACATTCATCCCAATCAAGTCTATCTTTCTCGTCATCTGTGATGTCGAACCTCGTTCTCTAATGACGAACAATTACATCGTTATCATTCTTTATCTAAATGTTCCATTTTGAGCACTAGGTTTATGGATCGAGAAACCTTAGAAGTATTGGGGTTTGGGAATGATATTGATTGGTTGCTTGATAGAATAAGTTGGACTAGCGTAATGGCCCTGAAGTACCCAACTTATCCTCGTATCGTTTTGGAAATTTTAAGCTCCATCGCTGTTGATAATGTTCAAGGGGGAAAAATTAAAATTTCTCTTATTTAATGATGACTATGAATGGAGTCTTCAGGATTTTAATATATGCTATGATTTACCTAAGGACAGAACTTATATAATCTTACCTGCTTTTGAAAATTCGAATTTATGGGAGCAAATTGGTGGGCAGTCTTGCTTTAATCCACATGTTTCTAATGGTAGTAATATCATTAACCCAATTTTTTGATATGTCCATATGATGAAGAGGAACACGATATTTGGAAGGGGCGGTAAAGATGAAATTGTGAGACTTTCAGAGTTGTATTTGTTGGTGCGGGTAGCACTAACGGTCTAACCCAGGTTTTGATGAATGACAAATAGGTTAAGTTAGTTGTGTTGTTGTCTGACACTTTGATCAAGTGTGCAGGAAAAGTCCAGCTAGGTCGACGGGCTGACCGGATAGCTGGCGAGAAGTCCAAGCGGGTCGACGGGCTGACCGGACTCTTGGCGAGAAGTCCAGACGGGTCGACGGGCTGACCGGACGTCTGGCAGGTAAGTGAGGAGAGTGACTAGTGAGGACGTGTCCCCGTTGAAGGGACATTAGGCGTCGATCCGCTTAGATCCATTGGATGTCTAAGTCGAGATCGTGACTAGATTCCGGTCTGAAAGACGGAATCTAAGTCATACTCTCTTTATCTATCTGTTGAACTTTAACTATGCTAACCATTTGTTTTACAGATATATATTTGCCTCGGACTAACCTTGTTTTGCGGAAAAGGAGTCTTTGGAACAGGTCCGGCCGAGGATCAGGCGCCGGAGGTCAGGCGCCCGGAGGATCCGGCGCTGAAGGCTAATTTTATCCGGACACCTCGTCGCTCGTGGAGCATCTTGATTTGAGCAGTTACGTCACACTCCAGGCGCCCGGAAGGGATCCAGGCGCCCGGAACAGCATATAAAAGAAGCCCCAGACAGGAGCTTCAGAATTAACTTTGACTGAGAACTCTTCTGCTGATCTTGCTGCTCTACGTTCAAGTGCGACACCAACAACGCTCCGACAAAAGTGCTCTTCCGGTTTTTGTTTAATTTTCTTTTTGTCGGTATTGCTTTATTATTACTAGCATCTCCTGTACTTTTTCTGTAATCATATTTCGACTTGCTAGTGATTGCCCAACGAAAGTGGTCAAGGACCACGGGCCTTCGAGTAGGAGTCGTCACAGGCTCCGAACGAAGTAAAAATATTTGTGTCTACTTTATCTTTTTTCGCTGCGCTTAAACTCTTATTTTGCGAATCGATATTCACCCCCCCTCTATCGAATCTAACGGTCCTACAAGTGGTATCAGAGCGAAGTTACGCTCTGATTTGGTGCAACCACCAATCAGACAGGGGGTGAATTTTCTTTTGTTTTTTTTTAAAAAAAAAAACTGGTGTTTCGTTAACTTAATATTTCTCTAATCAATTTAAATTAGTGCAACACGAATCTAGTTTTTTTTTCTCTTCCCGTACTGCTAATCCAAGACCAAGTCTTGGGATATTTTTTGGTTATTTACTTGTGCACAGAATGTCCCAACAAGAAGGATTCAGCACAGTGCGACCTCCACTCTTCAACGGGGACGACTTCCCTTACTGGAAGAAGCGCATAGAGGTCTACCTCAAAACTGACTTTGACCAGTGGATGAGCATTACAAGACCTTACAAAATTCCAGTGGACAACGCCGGGAATCTAGTGGATCCTGAAGACTGGACAGCAGATCTCAAGAAAAAAGCGTCAACAGAAAACAAAGCGATCAACACTCTACAGTGCGGACTAACAAGAGAAGAGCTAAACAGAGTCGGTCCACACAAAAACGCTAAAGAATTGTGGGACAAACTGATCGAGCTGCACGAAGGAACAAGCGACGCTAAGGTAACAAAACGAGACCTGCTTTTAAATAAAATTTTTAATATAAAAATGCAGGAAGGAGAAACAGCGAATCAACTCCACGCGAGGATCAAGGACATCCTCAACGGGCTCCATGCGATAGGCCACCAGATGGAGAACAGAGACTTGATAAGGTACGCATTAAACGCCTTTCCACGTAATAGTTTGTGGGCATCAATAGTGGATGCCTACAAAATTTCTAAGAATCTTTCTAAATTAAAATTGGATGAGCTTTTCTGTGAATTAGAATTGCACGAACAAACTAATGCTGGAGCCGAGAAAGGTGTAGCCTTATTTGCAGGTTCCTCAAAGAAAAGCAAGTCTGAACTTGAAGAAGACTCCGATCAAGATTCTGAAGACGAAGAACACCTGGTGAACTTGGTAAGAAAAATGTTCACCAGGAGAAAGAGGAGCTTCAGCAAAAAGGATCTTCAAAAGATCAGCTCTCCCTCAGAACAAAAGAACGTGACTTGCTACGGCTGCAACAAAAAGGGACATTACAAGAACGAATGTCCAAAACTAAAGTTCGACAAACCAAAACCAACCAAAAAGAAGGCACTCAAAGCAACGTGGGATGACTCCTCGGACGAATCGGAGGGAGAAGTGCAGAAACATCAGAGCCACCTCGCACTGATGGCCCGCGAAGCCGAAACAGATAACGAGTCGGAAGATGAAGACGGGTTTGAACCCGAAACAAGCCACGAGTCCGTACTCGTTTCCGAAGGCCCGAATGAGGTATACTTTAATTTAAACAAAAAAATTTTTAGAATTATTTCCTGTTTAAATAGCAAATTAACTAAATTAGAAAATGAAAACAACTTACTTCTTGAGGAAAATCAAAACCTCAAGGAACAATTAAAAAATTCAAATCCAACTCAAGATCTAACACTTGAGGAGGAGAATTTATCATTAAAAAATAAAATAAACAATTTAAAGGAGATGTTAGAAAAATTCACAACAAGTTCAAAAAATTTAGACTTAATCCTAAATAATCAAAAAGCATGTTATAATAAAATCGGACTAGGATATAAGTCGAATTCAAATAAAACCTTCAAATCATTAATAACCCAATACAAGTCAACCAATCTAGCTTGGGTTCCGAAAGCGTGTCTAACCACGCAATCAATATTATATACCTAAAGAAAAAATACATTATATAAATAAACCAAACCAAAATCTAAAATACAAACCTAAATCAAATTCAAAATCTAAACAGTTTAAAAAACAACAAAATTATCAACAAGTTAACTATAACTATAAAAAGAATCGACACAAGCCTAAAATCAAAACTTAAATTAATGGCCAATAATTCAGGGGGAGGCTCCAGAATAGCTGGCACCTCCAAAACTAACTTACCCGACAGGGTAACCCAAAACTAACAAACCCGGCAGGGCAATTAGAATTAGAGACCAAGTTTAACTTGAATCATGGTACTGGTGAAATTTTTGGATGATAGTACGTTAGGGAAACTTGGGCATCGCATGTCTAGAAAGATATGGTTTCGATCTGGTGCATTTGGCCAAGTGGAGCTGACCGAAGCTACCCTTAAACGAATCCTAACCAGTTAGACCAAGATTTAGTACTAAGTTCCGTGGATAGGACTATTCGGAAAACCTCGAAAGGTTGGTTACTTCTAATGATGCCCTTGTGACTCACCAAGCTTAGAAGTTTTTCCGAAGAATGCCTATTTGTGGAAACCAAAGCTAAGTTTGAATCTAACACAAGTTAAAACAAAACTCTGTAATCAAACTAACTTCATCTCACAAAATCATAGGATTCCCTGATTGATAATATAGATCGGGTGAGATGAATAAGGCTTAAATTTTAATTTTAAAAAATTAATTTCAAAATTTTAATTTTAAACTTAAAAATTAATTTCAAAATTTTAATCTTAAACTTAAAAATTAATTTCAAAATTTTAATTTCAAAATTTTAATTCTAAACTTAAAAATTAGTTTCAAAATTTTAAACTTAAAATTTTAATTTCAAAATTTTAATTTTAAACTTAAAAATTAATTTCAAAATTTTAATCTTAAACTTAAAAATTAATTTCAAAATTTTAATTTCAAACTTAAAAAATTAATTTCAAAATTTTAATTCTAAACTTAAAAATTAGTTTCAAAATTTTAAACTTAAAAAATTAATTTCAAAATTTTAATTTTAAACTTAAAAATTAATTTCAAAATTTTAATCTTAAACTTAAAAATTAATTTCAAAATTTTAATCTTAAACTTAAAAATTAATTTCAAAATTTTAATTTTAAAACTTAAATTTTAATTTTAAAAACTTAAATTAATTTTAAAACTTAATTTTGATTAATTTTAATTTTAAAACTTAAATTAATGCATGCTCGAAAGACTAACTTCAAAATCCTACTTACTGTAGGAAACCAAGTGGATTTTGGACAGTGGTTGCTCCAAACATATGACTGGAGATCACACCAAGTTCACTCAACTCACTTACAAAAGCCTAGGAACAATTGCCTTTGGAAACAACGACAAACTCAAGGTAATTGGTATAGGTAATATTGAATTAAAATCAGACTTTATAATTACAAATGTCTTACTTATTGAAAACTTTAAATATAATCTTCTAAGTATAAGTCAATTGTGTGATACTAGGTATAAGGTCAAGTTTCTATCTACAGAATGCTCAATCAAACATCTAGATAATCCTACCATAAGCCTAAAAGGTTTTAGAAAAGACAACATCTATGTCATCAACTTAACCATTTCTTCCATTAAGTGTTATTTAACACAAAAAGAAGAAACTTGGTTATGGCATAGGAGAATGTCTCACACCAACTTTAGAAATATAAGTAAACTAAATGGACTTGTAAAAGGCTTACCGAAGTTACCTAACTTAGATTCAACTATATGTAATGCTTGTCAACAAGGAAAACAAACTAAGTCAACCCACAAACAAACAAATCAACCACAAACTAACTCAATCTTAGGACTTCTACATTTAGATTTTTTTGACTCCCATGGAGTCAAATCCATTAATGGAAACTTATACTGTTTAGTAATTATAGACGATTACTCTAGGTTTACTTGGGTAAAATTCTTAAAACATAAAGATGAAACTTTTGAAATTCTTACAAATTTTTGCAAACAGATTGAAAACGAAAAAGATATTAAAATTAAAAGAATTAGGAGTGACAATGGGGGAGAATTTAAAAATCATAACTTTAACAGTTTTTGTCTAGAAAACGGTTACCATCATGAGTTCTCATGCCCTAAAACCCCCCAACAAAATGGAATTGTAGAAATGTAACGACCCGCCTTCTACTACTAGGCTGTAAGGTCGAATCGCTACAGTTATGCTGTGCTATACTGTGCGGAAAGCTGGGCTAATTAAAATTTTACTAATTATCTGATTAATGTTAACTCTGACACTAACATTCCGGGTGTACCTTGGAGTTGTACACCGGCTAGGGGAGGTATTTACAACTGGTAACCCCCTCCAGATCGATCCACAGACCGATCTGCTGATACTGGTACGTTCACAAGGCCCTGGATCGGTCGGTTGTCCGATCCCGAAGCTACATCGCTCCTGTACGCACCTGGATCGGTCTGCAGACCGATCCAGGTGTGGCCTGATCGGTCGCTACGACCGATCCAGGTATGTCTGGATCGGTCGGCTGACCGATCCAGGCACCTGGAAATCTCCTGGTGGCTACTGTCTCGTGCTGGATCGGTCGGCTGACCGATCCAAGAGGATACAGTAGCATACTGTACCTGGCTGGATCGGTCGGCTGACCGATCCAGTGACACGGCCAGGCCCTGATCGGTCTAGAGACCGATCAGGGTCAGATTTCACTCCGGAAAACTCTGATTTCAGCACTTTGGCATGCCAAAACCCCACATAACATCTAACTACTGCATCATAACTATTCTAACAACACGTAATAGCATTCTAACGACATAACTAGTAATCTAACTTAACATAAGGCATAGTTTAGGAATTCATGGCAACACACACAACTAAAAGTGCCTAGAACATGTAAACCAAAACCAATAATAAAATGCTAAAGTAAATGCTAAAAGTCTAATGCTCAATTTGCTACGTCCCCTAAGGACCTTTGATTCCAGTTCCATACACACCCACCATCTTTGCATTGCCCTCCAGCTTCCTCTGCTAGTCCATTTTCCTTTTACCTGTATCTGCAGTATAAGGAAAATAGTATCTATAAGCCAAAAATCTTAGTAAGAAACCATCTACCTCACAAAATCATGCATTTGATGCAGTATGCTTTTAAATCATGCTATTTGAAAATATGCACTGAACTTACTAAGACATGGTATACTGAAATCGTAAGGCATAACATATAAGCATGGCATAAGCACTGAATCATGGCAAAGCAACCAAATGAACACTGAACTGAATATAGGCTAAACTAACTGAAACTAAATCTGTAACTGGAAACAAACTCAACTAGCATAACTGATTTTGAGTTTTGAAATCTAATACATAATAAGTGAAAATACTAAACATGCTGTTGGGCCCGGCAACTGTACTTACTGTGCGCGCATCCCTACTAGACCCGGGGTTGCAAGTCCCGAATTTAGCAGGGTTGTCTAGGCTATCTGAACCTAGTGACGACTGTGGGAGTCCAACCCAATGGATATCTAATCCAGTACAGTGCCACTGAAAATAAAATACTGATATCTATAGCTAATTATAACATAATTGTTTCTAGGTTATCTGAACCTAGAGCTAGGTTGTCTGAACCTAGAGGCGACTGTGGGAGCCCACCCATTGGACCGTAGTCCCATACAGCTAAAATAAAATGATTTACTGTTTTAAACGCTTCTAATGCATTTAACTGTAGTATTAAAATGACTAAGTTGCATTTTTATGGATCTAGTTATTTTATCGAACACTTAGCGTGCCCCAACTCTCCTCTTTATTAGGGAGACCACCTTTAGGCACCCGACAACGTCTACAACCCCAACTGAAGAGGGTAGGCATGTCCGGCCCATCTAAAGGTGCTCAACTAAATCCCTAAATCTGAGAGGAGGGTTAAAACACCCTACATGTCAACAAAATCTGCATATTACTAAACTAATGCATAGAAAATCCAAACGGAGCTATTATACTGCAGGTGAGGGGTTTCTTACTTCTTGATCGTAATTTCTTACGATTCTATTCGCTAGAGTTCCGGTGGAGATGATCCTCTCGACGATCCGATCACGTCTTCGCGTTCCTCTCGCGGAGAAGAACCTCTTTCGTGTTGGAGTCGTCGCCGGAAGATGAACCTATGGACCCTTGCCTTGGTGTGCCGTGCGTGAGGAAGAGGAGAAGGAGGGAGAGGCGGCGGTGAGGTTTTGGAAGGGAAAAGTGGCGTGAGGTGAGGAGGTGCCGAACCAATCCTAAAATAAACCAACCCAACTTAAGTTCTTCTATTTATATTGAGTGGGTAACTAGGCCCAATTCTAATATAAATATAACTGATTCCTCTTTCTTTCAGCACGGCCCTGCTGGGTTCACCGGTTACTAAACTTATCCGTAAACCATAGGTCTCGAGTTTGATTCCCGCCTAAGCTATTTTACGGTTCTAATTATTTTTGCTACTTCCACTACTCGGAAAATTCCGGAATAATATCTAAAAATTCCAGAAAAATCATACTATATTTCTAAAACAGTTTTGAGAATTTTCAGGCTTTACAATCCCCCATACCTTATAAAAAGTTCATCCCCAAACTTAAAACAATTCTGGGTACTTCTGTCTCATGCTGGCCTCTGTCTCCCAAGTCGCCTCTGCTGCTGTGTGATTTTGCCAGCTGACTTTGACTAATGGTACTTCCTTGTTCCGTAATTTCTTTACTGCTCGGTCTATTATCTGAATAGGCCAACTGTCATAGCTGAGATCATCACGGACCTGTACCAACTGGGGCTCAATCACCTGGGTGGCGTCTGGAATATGCTTCTTCAGCATGGAGACATGAAATACGTTGTGGACGGCTGACATCTCCTGAGGTAGCTCTAGCTCATATGCTACCTTGCCCACTCTCTTCGTGATAAGGTATGGTCCCACATATCTGGGAGCTAGCTTGCCCTTCTTCCCAAAACGCATGACTCCCTTCATGGGAGCTACTCTGAGGAAAACTGTATCCCCAACTGAAAACTCTAGGGATCTGCGTCGTGTATCCGCATAGCTTTTCTGGCGGCTCTGTGCTGTCTCTATCCTCTGGCGAATCTGCTGTATGGCTGCTGTGGTATCTGCCACTAGATCTGTCTGAAGCTCTAGTTCCTTCTGTTCACCACTCTCATACCAACAGATTGGTGATCTGCACCTCCGCCCATAGAGTGCCTCATAAGGTGCCATGCCGATAGTGACCTGATAACTGTTGTTGTATGCAAATTCTGCTAAGCTCAGATATTTGCACCAACTTCCCTTGAAGTCTAGGGCACACGCTCGGAGCATATCTTCGAGTACCTGATTTACTCGCTCCATTTGACCATCTGTCTGAGGATGGAAGGCTGTGCTGAATTTCAATTTGGTGCCCAATGCTGACTGTACACACTCCCAGAAGTGTGATGTGAATCGGCTGTCTCTGTCTGAAATGATGGTTCGTGGGACTCCATGTAGTCTGACGATCTCCTGGAGATACAACTGCGCTAGCTTCTCCATGGAGTAGGATATCTTGATAGCTAAAAAGTGGGCTGATTTAGTCAACCTGTCGACTATTACCCAGATGGCATCAAAACCATTCGTGGTTCTGGGTAGCCCCACTATGAAGTCCATCGAGATATCCTCCCACTTCCATTCTGGAATCTGTATAGTGCGAGAACTCCTCCGGTCGTGATGTTCGCCTTGACCCTCGGCGGTGAGGCGGATGCTAACATATCTGGCGATATCTTGCTTCATCCCGGGCCACCAAAAACGTTTCTTCTGGTCTTGATACATTTTGGTGGAGCTCGGATGCATAGGGAGTCCTGTGAGCCTCATCTAAAATCTGTCTCCGTAGCTCCTCCTGATATGGAACACAGAGTCTATCACCAAAATACAACACCCCGCTACCGGACACTCTGAATTCTCTATTTTCTGATTCTGTTAGCCCTTGCTTGATTTTCTGAATTTCAGGGTCCTGGTCCTGAGCTGACTGAATATCACCAAGCAAGGTAGACTCTAAGGTCATAGTAGAGAGCTGTCCGACGATGAGTTCGAGACCGAAATCCGCGATCTCCTTCTGTAGGGGTGGTGACATGGCTGCTAGAGATAATAAGGTAGCACTGGATTTTCTGCTAAGTGCATCTGCTACCCTATTGGCTTTCCCTGGGTGGTAGAGGATGTCTATGTCATAATCTTTGACTAGCTCTAGCCACCTGCGTTGTCGATCCTTCGAGTGAAGAAGTACTTGAGACTCTGATGATCTCTATACATTGAGCTCCATACAAGTAATGTCTCCAAATTTTGAGAGAACACAGCTGCAAGCTCAAGGGTAGTTCTTCTCATAATCCTTGAGTTGTCTGGAGGCATAGGCGATTACCTTGCCATCTTGCATCAGCACTGCTCCTAATCCCAATTTAGAGGCGTCACTATATATATTGAAGATGTCTGTATTTTCTGGCAGTGTCAGAATAGGTGCACTAGTCAATCTCCTCTTGAGTTCGCTGAAGCTGTTCTCACAGTCCTCCGTCCACTGAAATTTCTTGTTCTTTCCGGTGAGAGCATGGGGGAGGCTATCCTGGAGAAGTCCTCTACAAACTTTCTGTAATATCCTGCTAATCCCAGAAAGCTCCTGATCTCGCTGGCGTTCCTAGGTCTCCTCCAGTTACTTACTGCTTCTATCTTGTTGGGATCTACCATAATACCATCCTTTGAGATTACGTGACCCAGGAAGGACACCTGATTTAGCCAAAACTCACATTTCGTGAACTTGGCGTATAGCTGGTTCTGCTGAAGGGTCTGCAATACTAGTTTCAGGTGCTCTGAGTGTTCTTCCTGAGTTCCTGAGTAGATAAGAATGTCATCGATAAACACAATAACAAACTTATCTAAATACTCCCTGAATACCCTGTTCATGAGATCCATGAATGTAGCTGGAGCATTTGTCACGCCAAAAGGCATGACTACGAACTCGTAATGTCCGTATCTGGTCTTGAATGTTGTCTTCGGTATATCACCCTCCTTGACTCTGACTTGGTGATATCCTGATCTGAGGTCAATTTTTGAGAACACTGCTGCTCCCTTTAATTGGTCGAACAGGTCATCTATTCTGGGAAGAGGATACCTGTTCTTGATCGTGACCTGATTCAGTGCTCTGTAGTCTATACATAGCCGCATGCTTCCATCCTTCTTCTTCACGAATAGCACAGGCGCTCCCCATGGTGAGTGACTAGGGCGTATGAAGCCCTTGTCAAGTAGCTCATGAAGTTCCTTCAGTTCTGCTGGAGCCATGCGGTAGGGCGCTTTGGATATAGGATTGGTGCCGGGAAAGAGCTCTATCTCAAATTCAATCTCCCTGACTGGTGCTAGGCCTGGTAACTCTTCAGGGAAGACTGCTGGGTAGTCACATACAACTCGGACCTCTGCTAGCTGTTGGTCCTCGTCATGGCTGGTATTGACTACATGTGCTAGGTACCCCGTACATCCCGAATCCATCAACTTCTGTGCCTTCATAGCTGAGAGAAATTTTCTGGCTTTTCTCTTTGGTTCTCCGATGTACTTCTGCTTCGGGTTGAAATACGACTTTCTGTTTACGGCACTCTATGGAAGCACCATATTTAATCAGAAAGTCCATCCCAAGGATGACGTCGTAGTCGGTCATTTCCAGGATCGGATCACGGAAGAGTTCCATGCGCTATAATGGTAGCCTTTGCGAGCCGGTCGCGTGGATGCCATGACCTCCCGAAGGTAGTGCCGTCATAAAGCGACCCACCGAGTACCTCAGGGGTATTTCTAATTTCTCGGAGAACACCACAGCTATATAGGAATGGGTTGCCCGATGTCAAATAGAAACGGTAGCACTATCTTGAAAATGCTAATCGACTGTGATGGTATCCGAGGCATTTGCTACATCCTCTCGGTGAGTGAGTAGATCCTCGCGTTCGCCATAGCGGAGGGGCTTCTAATCGGCCGGCTGATAAGTGGACCTTCTAGAGCGGCTGCATCTGATGTAACTGGCTGGCCTGCATACTGGATCTGCTGTGGCTGAGGAAGACCGGTCTTGTTCGGGCACTGCTTGGCCATGTGCCCTTCTTGTCCACATTCAAAGCATCCTCGTGTGCCCTTGCGACAAACCCCTGGGTGGAATTTCCCACAAGTGGCACACTTTGGATAACTGGGTCACTTGCTAGATGGTCCTCCTTTTGAGTCACTCCCTGATTTGCGCTTGCTGTTGGAGTTCCCTTTCCAGTTAGAGCTATGGCCTTGCTGTTTTTGAGTGTGAGAGTTTCCTTGGCCCTTGGACTCTGAGGAGGCTTGCTTCTGCTGCTTCATGCTGTTCTGGTAATGCTCTGTGGTCAAGGCACTGCTCACTAACTCCTCTGTGGTTTGTGGCCTATGTATGCCACCAGCCACGTTCACTGCTATCTCTGGCCTCAGCATCTTGAGCATCAACCTGATCCGTTCCTTTTCCGTGCTGACTAGCTCTGGGCATAGACGAGCCAACCTGTTGAATTTCTTCACGGCTTCCTCAACTGAGAGGTTGCCCTGCCGAAACTCAGTGAACTCGTCATAGTGGCGGTTTGTAACCCGCATATGAAAGAACTCCTCAAAGAATTCTTTCTCAAAGTCGGCCCATGTCATCTGGTTCACTGGGCGCTTCGTTCTGATTCTTTCCCACCACATGCGTGCGTCTCCTGTCAGGCAGAAGGAGGCACACTTCACCTTCTCGTGTTCTGGCCAGTCCAGAAGCTCCATCGTGCTCTCCAGTGTTTTGAACCAGGCTTGTGCATCCCATGGTTCACTAGCGCCTGAGAAGTTCTCTGGCTTGACTCGCTGCCACTGGATCAGATAGGCTTCCTTTCTTGGCTCAGCTGCTGGGACTGCTGGTGCTGGTACTGGTACTGGCTGAGCTGGTGGAACCTCTAAGACTTCTGGAGTCGTCAGGTTCGGTTCCGGGGTGACTGTGGGGGTACTCTGCTGATTAGCCTTTAAGGTGGCTATTTCCTGTTGCTGTTCAGCTAGTTGCTGCTGTAACTGAGCCACTAACGCTGTAAGGTCTGGAGGAGGCACTGAACTGCCTGCCTCTTGCTGGGGCTCAGTAGCTAGTGCCCTTCTCGCTGGGCGTCCTCGTGCCATTTCTAAAGACATAGAGAACATAGGTATAACTAACACTATCACAGTTATCTAACTACTGATATCATGTTTAAACTATCACATACTAACAAGCAGTAGGTATATAAACATGAACTGTAATAATAAACAAGAAGCATAAATAAAGTAGAGGTGTTCTTACTTGGAAGCTGCAGGTACAATGCTGATGTGTGTGTAGGAAGTATGGAACACTGCTCTGATACCACTCTGTAACGACCCACCTTCTACTACTAGGCTGTAAGGTCGAATCGCTACAGTTATGCTGTGCTATACTGTGCGGAAAGCTGGGCTAATTAAAATTTTACTAATTATCTGATTAATGTTAACTCTGACACTAACATTCCGGGTGTACCTTGGAGTTGTACACCGGCTAGGGGAGGTATTTACAACTGGTAACCCCCTCCAGATCGATCCACAGACCGATCTGCTGATACTGGTACGTTCACAAGGCCCTGGATCGGTCGGTTGTCCGATCCCGAAGCTACATCGCTCCTGTACGCACCTGGATCGGTCTGCAGACCGATCCAGGTGTGGCCTGATCGGTCGCTACGACCGATCCAGGTATGTCTGGATCGGTCGGCTGACCGATCCAGGCACCTGGAAATCTCCTGGTGGCTACTGTCTCGTGCTGGATCGGTCGGCTGACCGATCCAAGAGGATACAGTAGCAAACTTGTGCTAAGGAATCCCATTTGACACAGGTTAAAAGAATTTTTAGATATCTTAAAGGAACAACAAATGTAGGAATCTGGTATCCTAGGACAAGTAATTTTGAACTAATAGGGTATTCTGACTCAGATTATGCTGGATGCAAATTAGACCGCAAAAGCACAAGTAGTGGATGCCAATTATTAGGTTCATCACTTGTTAGCTGGTTTAGTAGAAAGCAACATTGTGTTGCTCTGTCTACAACTGAGTCAGAATACATAGCTATAGGCGAATGTGTTGCACAAATATTATGGATGATGCATACTCTAAAAGATTTCAACTTAAATATCACAAATGTAAAAGTATTAATTGACAATATAAGTTCAATTAACCTAACCAAGAATCCTGTGCATCATTCAAGAACCAAACATATTGAAATTAGACACCACTTCATCAGGGATCATGTTACTAAAGGCGACATTGAACTCAAGTACATTGAGTCCAAATCAAATTTAGCTGACATTTTTACAAAACCTCTCCCTGAAAGTGAATTTAGCAACTTACGACGAAAATTAGGGATGTGCTTAATAGACTAGGATCTTTCAAAAATACTTTCAAAAATGATTTTACCAACTTATAGGCTAAAATTGTTTGTTTTCAAAACTTTCCATTCTTAGACTTTCAAAAACAATTTTGGCCTTAGACTAGTTTTGAATCCTTAGAAAGCATGTGCCCATAGGTCTAGTTCTTGAGCATCTCACCAACACCTTAGGTTTACCTTGCTTGTGTTTTATAAACATAGAAAGGGGTGAGATGCATAGGCCAACTGTCTGGACTTAAGATGCTAATTTCAGTGCATCAACATAAGTCTGGACGTTAAATACAATTCAGATATTAATCAGATTAAAGTTCATCAGTCAAGTTAAACACTGACTGGTTGTAATTAACTTAATCTGACTAACTAAGTGAAAGCTACTATCTTCTGATAGTTAGTTAGTACCTAATTGGTTAGACAGCTGGTTAAAGTTATGTCAGGTTCAGGGGGAGGAATTAATTAAAAATTTTCCTTTATATAAAATATTTTAAATTTTGTTTGAAAAATGTTTTCTTAAAAATTTCTTAAACCTACTTTTGAAAACTAACTCTTATAAAACTAAGCTGTTTTTAAGAATTAGGTTTTACATCTTACTGAAAATTGATTTTGAAAATTAGATTTAACTTAGTTTTGAAAATTGTGGAAATTAGATTTTCCAAAACTTAAGTTTACAAACTAAGCTTCTCAAAATCTTTTTCCTTAATTTTGAAAATCAAAGTTCAATAATCAATCTTCAAAATCAACTTGCTTAAAATAGTGAAATTTTTTAAATCAACTCAAAATTGTTTGTTTTAAATCACAAACTTTTTATCCTTTTTACTTAGTCTTTGAAAACTCAACTTTTCAAGTATTTTAAACCATGGTTTTGAAACTAGTACTTTTGAACTTTAAAAGTTTGATTTTTTTTTACTTTATCAAAGTTAGTTCTCCCAAACTCCTTTGAAAACTAAAAGTAAAGTTCAAAATCAATATTTGCAAACTGAAATTTGATTTGCAAAACTCAGTGTTGAAAATTATGAAAGTTAGATTTTTCAAACTTAAATCATTGTCAAAACTTAAGTTTTAAATTAAATCGTTTACAAATTCAGTGGTGAAAAATAAATCAGTTTTGGAAAAATAGGTTTTTCAAACTTAGTTTTGGAATTTTTGGTTTTGAAAACTTATGTTTGAAAAAGCGTTTCAAAGTTGAAACGTGTTTTGAATATTTAAATCTTGAAATTTAGACCTTATACACTTATGTTTGTAAATTTAAATCTTGAAATTTTTCTAAAAGCTAAAAACTACTGCTTTATACAAGTTTTCAAAACTTTATACTCCCCCAAGTCAACTTGATCTTTTCTTGGATTGAAAAATTGTACTTTTGTCCTTAAATTCTGAACTATGATTGTTTAAGTGTTATTCAGTAACTCTACACTATGATTGTTTACCCTTGTTTTTTTTTTTTTTTTTTGATGATGAATGCCAAAGGGGGAGGAGGGTTAGGTGGTTAAGTTAGCTAAACCAATTTGAAAACACAAACTGACTTTAAAACCACACAAATGCATGTTGTTTCGTACATATGCTTTCACTAACTTAACCAGGTTGTCATTCCATCAAACAGGGGGAGATTGTTGGTGCGGGTAGCACTAACGGTCTAACCCAGGTTTTGATGAATGAAAAATAGGTTAAGTTAGTTGTGTTGTTGTCTGACACTTTGATCAAGTGTGCAGGAAAAGTCCAGCTAGGTCGACGGGCTGACCGGATAGCTGGCGAGAAGTCCAAGCGGGTCGATGGGCTGACCGGACGCTTGGCGAGAAGTCCAGCTAGGTCGACGGGCTGACCGGATAGCTGGCGAGAAGTCCAAGCGGGTCGACGGGCTGACCGGACGCTTGGCGAGAAGTCCAGACGGGTCGACGGGCTGACCGGACGTCTGGCAGGTGAGTGAGGTAAGTCACTGGAGGGGAGTGACTGTGAGGACGCGTTCCCGGGAAGGGAACATTAGGCGTCGATCCGGCTTAGATCCATTTCGGATGTCTAAGTCGAGATCGTGACTAGATTCCGGTCTCGGAAAGACGGAATCTAAGTCATACTCTCTTTATCTATCTGTTGAACTTTAACTGCTAACCATTTGTTTTTCAGGATATATATTTGCCTCGGACTAACCTTGTTTTGCGGGAAAAGGAGTCTTTCGGAACAAGGTGGTCCGGGCGCGGAGGATCAGGCGCCGGAGGTCCGGCGCCGGAGGATCCGGCGCCGGAAGGATCAGGCGCCGGGCGGTATCCGGACACCTCGTCGCTCGTGGAGCATCTTGATTTGAGCGATTCGTCACACTCCGGCGCCGGAAGGGATCCGGCAAACGACATATAAAGAAGCCCACGGAGCTTGAATTAACTTTGAGAGAACTCTTATGCTGATCTTGCTGCTCGACGTTCAAGTGCGACGCCAACAACGCTCCGACAAAAGTGCTCTTCCGGTTTTTGTTTAATTTTCTTTTTGTCGGTATTGCTTTATTATTACTAGCATCTCCTGTACTTTTTCTGTAATCATATTTCGACTTGCTAGTGATTGCCCAACGAAAGTGGTCAAGGACCACGGGCCTTCGAGTAGGAGTCGTCACAGGCTCCGAACGAAGTAAAAATATTTGTGTCTACTTTATATTTTTCCGCTGCGCTTAAACTCTTGTTTTGCGAATCGATATTCACCCCCCCCCCCCTCTATCGAATCTAACGGTCCTACAGTATTGTTTATGGGCAATGATAGAAAATGTGCCTATTAATTCTGGATATTTCTTTTTAAGACACTTGATAATATTAGGAAGGACTTCTTCCTCTGCCCCCATTGTTTAAGGAGGATTGCTTACTCATATTGCGGTGATACTAGGTTATAATCTAAGTGGCCTTGAAATGGTTGAGGATGTTTATTGAATAGATTTGAATTTTTGTTTAACCAATCGTTTGGTTCGCCGAGAGGAATATGGGTATAGTCTTGTGATTAAGGATAGTTTTTCCCTTAGATTGCCCAACCCGACATTGTGTTGGTGCGGGGAGCATCCAACGATCGAACCTGAGTTTTGATAATGGCAAAGGATTCAAAGTTAAGGTTTGTGGTGATCTAACGTGTTGAATAAGTGTTTAAGGAAAGTCCTCACTGCTATTAGGCAAAGGGAAAATCCTAAGGGGTGGTAACCTTAGGTCCTAGGGGGTGGTAACCCTAGGTGAGGGAAAACCCTAAGGGGTGGTAACCTTAGGTCCGCCCCCGGTAACCTTAGGTCCTAGGGGGCGGTAACCCTAGGTGAGGGAAAACCCTAAGGGGTGGTAACCTTAGGTCCTAGGGGGCGGTAACCCTAGGTGGAGGAAAACCCTAAGGGGCGGCAACCTTAGGTCCTAGGGGCGGTAACCCTAGGTGGAGGAAAACCCTAGGGGGCGGCAACCCTAGGTCCTAGGGGGTGGTAACCCTAGGCGGAAAGTCCAGTCGGTCTGGAGGACCGGACTGGCATCAGGTAATCTCTCCTGAGGGGAGTAGGTGAGGACGCGTTCCCCGTAGAGGGAACAGTAGGCGTCGGGTCGACCTAGGAAGTCAGACTCAGACAGTACGAAGACTGTCAGCTCTTTTTCACTTATGAACTATCAGATTCTAACATTGTCTTGCAGGGTATGCAATTGCTCGGACTAACCTTGTTTTGCAGGAGAAGCGGCTCCTGGAAAAAGGAGGTCCGGGCGCCCGGGATGGATCCGAGCGCCCGGAGGTCCGGGCGCCCGAAACATGTCCGGGCGCCCGGGACCAACTTTTATCCCCTGCACGACTTCGCGACGTGGAGCAACCTGGTTGGCTGGCCACGTCACACTCCAGGCGCCCGGAAAGGTCCCAGGCACCCGGAACCTCATATAAAAGGAGGGTTGAGGTGCAGCTTTATGAATAACAATCTTCTAAGCATTCTCCGTGCGACAAGCTGCTAACGTCTCGACTCAGAAGTGCTGGAACGACAACCCGGAGCTTCAGTTTTAGTCTTTTTATTGTCGGTACAATTTTCTTTACTACTTAAATTATACTTAGCTTGTAATAGCTTTTACGAATTATAGTTGTTGCCCACCGGAAGCGATCAAGGATCGCGGGCCTTCGAGTAGGAGTCGTCACAGGCTCCGAACGAAGTAAATCCTTCGTGTCCACTTCATTTACTTTCCGCTGCGTTATTTCTGAACAAGCTTTTACAATTTCGAAAAACGAAATAACCACGAGCGCTATTCACCCCTCCCCCCTCTAGCGCTTTCGATCCATCAATTGGTATCAGAGCGGGGTCGTTTTGAACTGGTGCAACCACCATTCAAGCATCTTTCGTGGCTTTGTCGTTTGTATAGCCACGCCTTTCATTTTTTTCCCTCCAAAATTATTTTTGAAAAATTCATTTTTATCCTTTCACAGTTTATTAATATTGATAAATATTGAATTTGGCAAAATTTGAAATAATATTTTTTAAATATTTTTTTAATAATATTTTATTATTATTTTATTATTTTTTCTCGAAACTGGTGAACTTCTATTTCTATCCTTCCATACCGCACTGCTAATCTAGGACCAAGTCCTGGTACATTTTTTTACTATTTTTTGTGTGCAAGGTTCTTTTAAAATGGTATTCCAAGAAGGATTCTGTACCGTCCGACCGCCGCTCTTTTCTGGCAAGGACTTTGGATACTAGAAGAACCGGATGGAATACCACCTCAAGACGCAAGTCGAGATGTGGATCATCATCCAGACCAGACTCGAACTTCCACGTGACGACACCGGAGAACTTATCTCATGCATCAACTGGGATTCTATCACAATGAAAAAAGTTGAAGCCGATGCCAAAGCAACCTGCATGCTACAATGTGGCCTAACCAATGAAGAATTGAACCGCATCGGCCCTTTCGCAAGTGCAAAAGAGTTGTGGCAAAAGTTGATGAAACTACACGAGGGCACTTCCGATGCTCAAGTAAGTAAGCATAATTTAATAAATGATTTATTTGAATTAGATGAGAAGAATAATACTACTTCGGCCGAGGAAGGTATTACGATGGTTGCAGGTACAAGTAAGACAGAGGAAAAGATATGGTCCGAGTCTTCAGATGAATCCGGGTCCAACGAAGAAGAACCGACGAGCTTCCTCGCTCTACCAGTACAAGCAACCGTGGCGGAAACTGAGTCCGAGTATGAGTCAGAAACCGAGAGCGAATCCGAGACTGAGTCTGATCGAAGCCACGAATCCACATTCGTTTCCGAAGGACCAAAACCCACTGTAAGTTCACTACTCGCAGAATTTCAATTAGATAACTTGCATGAATTATTACCTTACTTAGTAAAAAAGTTGGCTAAATCCAACGTCCGAGTTAAGTCGCTCCAAAAGGTGGTAACAGCCCTTAAGGAAGCGACTGACTCGAGCTCTTTAACTGAGTCAGTTCAAATTGGAAGTTCAACTCAAGTCCAACAACTTGAGGAAGAAAATTCCAATTTGAAAGCTTAAATTAAAGAACTCAAGGACACGTTGGAACGGTTCACCTTGGGCTCCAAGAATCTGGATCTGATTCTTGGAAAACAGCGAGCCATTTACAACAAAACTGGACTTGGATTTAAAACTAAAATAAAATACAAATCATATTTATCGCTAGTTAATAGAAATAATAGAAAAATTGTCCAAGCATGGGTGTCAAAATCCAACTTGGTTAATCAAGTTGGAAATGATCACTATTGGGTCCCCAAGGATCAAGTCTATTACCTTGATAGACCATATCGAGGCTATGATCCAGGGGGAGCTAATAGAAAAACAATATTAAGAACATAATTCAAATTAATATTCAAATTAAATTCAAAATTAAATTAAAAATTCAAAATTCAAAATTCAAAATTCAATTAAAAATTTGAAATTAAATTAAATTTGAAATTCAATTCGAAATTAATTCAAATTAAAAGTAAATTTCAACTTAAGTTAAATAAAAATAAATGGAGGATCCAGACTCGCTGGCACCCCCAACTGAACTACCCGACAGGGTAACTAAACCTAATCTACCTGAAATGGGTAAAACAAGAGTAGATTACCCGGCAGGGTAATTAAGGTTAGATCAAAATGGGCTAGGTTTAACTTGACCCACAGTACTGGTAAAGTTTTTGGATGATAGTTCGTTAGGGAAGCTTGGGCATCGCATGTCTAGGAAGATATGGCTTCAACCTGGTGCATTTGGCCAAGTGGAACTGACCGAAGCTACCATTAAATGGATCCTAACTAGTTAGACCAAGGTTTAGTATTAAGCTCAATGGGTAGGACTATTTGGGAAACCTCGAAGGCAAGGTTACTTTAATGAGTACCTTGTGACTCACCATAGCCCAGAAGTCTATCCAAAGAATGCTTACTTGTTGAACCCAAAGCTGAACCTGAATCTAACACAAAGTAAAACCAGACCCTTAAATTCAACCATAATTCATCTCACAACAATTATAGGGTTCCCTGATTGAAAATTTAGATCGAGTGAGATGACTAGTTAATTCAACTAAATTATTTCAAAATTATTTCAAAAATCTTTTAAACTCAATTTCAAAATTAATTTCAAAATTATTTCAAAAATCTTTTAAACTCAATTTCAAAATTATTTCAAAATTATTTCAAAAATCTGTTAAACTCAATTTCAAAATTATTTCAAAAATCTTTTAAACTCAATTTCAAAATTATTTCAAAATTATTTCAAAAATCTTTTAAACTCAATTTCAAAATTATTTCAAAATTATTTCAAAAATCTTTTAAACTTAACTTCAAAATTATTTGAAAAATCTTTTAAACTCAATTTCAAAATTATTTCAAAATCATTTCAAAAATCTTTTAAAATTATTTTAAAAATTTATTTGAAAAATCTTTTCAAAATCATTTCAAAATCTTTTAAAATTTATTTGAGAAATCATTTCAAAATCTTTAAAACTTAATTTTAAAATTTTTTTAAAAATTATTTGAAAAATCTTTTCAAAATCATTTCAAAATCTTTTAAAATTCTTTTAAAATTTATTTGAGAAATCTTCAAAATCTTTAAAACTTAATTTCAAAATTATTTTCAGAAGTTATTAAATTCTTTGAAATTCTAAACTCAATTAATTCTTAAATCTTCAAAATAATGGTCACCTATTTGGAATTCTAACTGATATTTTCAATGTTGTAAATTAAAGTAAACTCCATCTCACACTCACTCATATGCTAAACATGCTTGTTAATCTAGAATGAGTGAGATGGAAAATTAGGAAAATAATTTTTTAACCTCTCATGTTGAACTCTCGAACTCAAAAATTTATTAAGGCATTAATTAAGGGGGAGTGATTTTGAGTCGGTTTTAAAATTAGTTTTTCTTTAAAAATTTTGACTTGACCTCAAAATTAAAAACTATTTTTGGCATATCTTCGAAAATTCAAGCTATTTTTTTAGCTTTAAAATTAAAATTATTTATGACCTGACCTTCAAATTATAACTCCTCTATAAGCTAAATGTTTTCAAAGCTAAGTACTTAATTAAGTTTTCTCTAACTAAACTTAATTAAATTATTTTCTAAACTTAGCTAATTGGCAAGATGTTCTCTAGAGGCAATATTAAAGTTTAAGCATGCTTGTACTTAAGGGCTCTGATACCTGATCAAAACCATATCTTGACTCATGCTTGGACCTTAGGGCTCTGATACCTTACTAAAACAAAATTTATAAACTATTAAACACTAAGGTTATTGCTTCTCCTTTGCCTTAAGTATCTTTGAAATTCATTTCTCTTAAGCAGCTTTTCAAAAAACTTTTTCAAACTTAAAATCTTCAAGTCTCTTCTATTTGAAAATTTTTTTTGGAATTTTGTTAGAAAATTATTTAAGTTGAAACTTTTTTGAAAATTCGTTAAGTTGAAATTTTTTTTATTTTTTTGAAATTATATTGTCCACAATTCGTTAAGTCTCCTCTAGCAAAATCAATAGTTTAAAGTTCTTTTTGCACTTAAACTATTCTCTAGAAAAAGTTAAGTTTTTTTTCAAAACTAGCTTATTTTTTATATATGGCAAAGGGGGAGAGTAGAGAAATTCAAAAGAGAACAAAAATCCAAAGGGGAGGTTATATTAAGGGGGAGTTTGTAATGCCATTTTTTTTCTCGTACTTATACCTTACTGCATATTACTACTTAACTTTGAATTTCGATTGCCATAATCAAAAAGGGGGAAATTGTTGGTGCGGGGAGCATCCGACGATCGAACCTGAGTTTTGATAATGGCAAAGGATTCAAAGTTAAGGTTTGTGGTGATCTAACGTGTTGAATAAGTGTTTCAGGAAAGTCCTAGCTGCGGTTAGGCAAAGGGAAAACCCTAAGGGGTGGTAATCTTAGGTCCTAGGGGGCGGTAACCCTAGGTGAGGGAAAACCCTAAGGGGTGGTAACCTTAGGTCCTAGGGGGCGGTAACCCTAGGTGGAGGAAAACCCTAAGGGGCGGCAACCTTAGGTCCTAGGGGGTGGTAACCCTAGGTGGAGGAAAACCCTAAGGGGCGGCAACCTTAGGTCCTAGGGGGTGGTAACCCTAGGTGGAGAAAAACCCTAGGGGGCGGTAACCCTAGGTCCTAGGGGGTGGTAACCCTAGGCGGAAAGTCCAGTCGGTCTGGAGGACCGGACTGGCATCAGGTAATCTCTCCTGAGGGGAGTAGGTGAGGACGCGTTCCCCGTAGAGGGAACAGTAGGCGTCGGGTCGACCTAGGGTTTCCGGTTGGAAATCCGAAGTCAAACTCGGACAGTACGAAGACTGTCAGCTCTTTTTTGCTTATGAACTATCAGATTCTAACATTATCTTGCAGGGTATGCAATTGCTCGGACTAACCTTGTTTTACAGGAGAAGCGGCTCCTGGAAAAAGGAGGTCCGGGCGCCCGGGATGGATCCGGGTGCCCGGAGGTCCGAGCGCCCGGGACCAACTTTTATCCCCTGCACGACTTCGCGACGTGGAGCAACCTGGTTGGCTGGCCACGTCACACTCCAGGCGCCCGGAAAGGTCCCAGGCGCCCGGAACCTCATATAAAAGGAGGGTTGAGGTGCAGCTTTATGAATAACAATCTTTTAAGCATTCTCCGTGCGACAAGCTGCTAACGTCTCGACTCAGAAGTGCTGCAACGACAACCCGGAGCTTCAGTTTTAGTCTTTTTATTATCGGTATAATATTCTTTACTGCTTAAATTCTACTTAGCTTGTAATAGCTTTTACGAATTATAGTTGTTGCCCACCGGAAGTGATCAAAGATCGCGGGCCTTCGAGTAAGAGTCATCACAGGCTCCGAACGAAGTAAATCCTTCGTGTCCACTTCATTTACTTTCCGCTGCGTTATTTCTGAACAAGCTTTTACGATTTCGAAAAATGAAATAGCCACGAGCGCTATTCACCCCCCTCCTCTAGCGCTTTCGATCCATCACATTGACCATAATCCATGTTAAGGAGAATTGGTGTTTGACTTTAGCAAAACAACATAATAACCAACCTCCAACCGCCCTTCCTAGAAATATGCCTTCAGTTAGTCGAGATATTTTGCGATTTGATTTCCAAGAATTTAATCCTATCATTGACTCTCTTCATCATGACTTAGAACAAAATAATGGATTATTCACTAGTAATATTTGCATGGAGGATAAGCAATTTAAGTGTTTGCAGGAGTGTTTTAAAAGTGAGAGAGAGTTATGCACACGAATGCTTGAATTTATGGAGGCTCATAGAAAGAGAATGCTTTGGAACAAAGATTTTAGGTGGTATATGAGGAACTTTCAGAGTAATATTGATGAGTTGTTCGCGTATCATAAACGGGTAAGGGACTTGAGATGGGTAGTTGAGACTTATCTTGAGCTTCCAGATCTCCCTGACCTTTGGCCTCATCGACCATTTTGATTTTATCGAGGCGATGAAAAGTTTAAGTCTGGGGGGGTGTTGTGTCTGCACAACCTGAGTCGAGTCGAGTTTTCTTTTCTTTTTGCATATTTTATTTTTCTGTTTTGCATATTAGTTTGTTTGTTTATTCGTTTCATATTTCTATTTGCATCTCATTTGCACTTTCTTAGATTTTGAGGCATATTTGAGAACATTAAACCTTCTACTTTTTCTGCTACTTGTCCGATAGCAAAATGATTAGCATTTTCTTAGTTTATGTATTGTCAAGATAGTGTTAGTATATCTGATGTATCTCCTTTCTCTATCTTTAGTAGCATGAAATAAGCTAAGTATTGTATGGAGTTTGGTATAAGTCTTGGCCTAACCTTAAGGATCTTATTTTCACTACACTTAAGTACTTAAGCTTGAATAGTAGAAATATTTTTGGAATAGTTATGATTCATCCAAATTGTTTAGTACTTTTGTTCCCATGGTGATTTCTTACTTACATTTTGATTACTGGATGACCTCGGATCATGGAAGCTCATTTGGAAAAATCTAAATCCCAACATATGCGTATTTGTGACTAGTGCTACACTATAGCACCAAATAAAAAAAATATGAATAAGGGATAAAAAAAACAGTTGTCGTGAGTGGAAACTAACAATTCCCCCCCTTTGAGATCGAGTTAGGTTACTGGGGAAATGAATGTTATGTTTCTCTTGATTCCGAGTAGTATCCTTTGAGACCTTGTGTAATTTAAGGAAAATGAACCAAGTGTGTGGTAGGTAAGTGTCTATCACCGGGAACATTAGGAACTTAATTGTATGACAACTTAACTAGGACAAAGAATTAAAACTTGAAGAGATTGAGTTACTTATTACACCGAGCACAAAGAACTTATGATTAGGCCATACTTAGGTTATTCTACAATCGTGCTTATCAATGAAACTAGTTGATGGAGTTAGACGACTGCACTAGGGATTATGAAACACTGGCAGGCACTCATGAACATAGTTTGCAGCGTTTTGCTTGAGGACAAGCAAAGGTTCAAGTTTGCGGGTGTGATGTGTGTAAATATTATGATCGTTTATACACGTTTTAACGCACATTCACTTGCTTTATACGTATATATTCTTTGTATGATCGCCTCTTTTATCATGTACTCATCATATATACTCTTTTATTTGGATATCTGCTCTTTGTTTGGTTTTGTGCTGATAGGGACAACTTTTGGAGCAAAAATAGTGATTGTCGACACACCGAAATGAGCCAGAGAACATGGTTGTGCAACCTCACACGACCGTGCAACTCTTGTACGGTCGTGCGGCCAACTAGAGGCAGATCAGAGCATGGTCGTGCAAACTTGCATGGTCATGCCCCCCCCCCCAATGACCAAAGCCAAGTAAGGAATGGTCATGCAACCCTGCACGACCGTGTCCCAGGAGCCGAGCCCGAAGTTCACACAGTCGTGTCAATTGGCATGGCCATGCAGCGTGACCAGAGACAAGAAAGGGCACAATCGTGCCATATTAGCACGGCCGTGCTGCCACAGCCATGCCCTAGCCTATAAAAGGGTTTTAACCCTTCTCATCAAAGAAGAGGGGGGGAGCCGGAAGCGAGCCGTCAGAGAGGGAATCACCTTGGTGTCGTTCCACATCGTCCAAGACCTCCGTCCAGCGATCCTTCATCACCACATCAACTCCAAAAGCAAAGGATTGGATCCAAAGATCACTTGTCATCATTGAATAAGCATCCTTTCTCTTTCTCTCTTCTTGTTTGAGATTGTATGCTTAATTACATCATGTCTTCGGGTTTTTCTCCGACGTCTATAAAGTAGATTCCTTGTTCTAGGATTAGGGAGTAGTTGTGGATCGGTTTGATGTAAGACTCTTACTTATGCTTATATTTATTGGATGATTTCACTTGTTTTGTTTCAATTGCGTATTAATTGATTGTGTAGGAATTGCTAACCTCGTAGAGAGATTATCTTAGATCGTACACCCGAGAGGCCCTAGTGATAGGGATAACCCGTTCACGGACATCTAGGGTATTTCCTCGAAAGGAGAGGCAACTTCTCCGCAAGGAAGTAAGAGACCAAACCGAACCCTTACTTCTATCCTTAATGGCATCAATTAGAGTTGTGTTCTTGTGATCTACCGAGGCGCCCTAGTGACAGGGGTTAACCGTAACAGGATTTCACAGGGATCTTCTTTATTTAGTGCTTAAGGATAGTAGCTTTAGCTTCCGACGAATGCATGTTGATGGACAATGAGTAGAGGATAGAACGTGATACATCAATACCACCACAACGAAACCAAACTCCTAGAACTCTTGATAAACCAAGTAAATTACTCTCTCCTCACTAGTTCTCGTTTCCACTTCTCATTCTCTTTTCTTTAGATAACTCACAACCATCGATAGTTTAGCTAATCTTAAGTGAACCATTGCTAATGCATATAACCAGCCCTCGTGGGATCGATAATCTTTATTACTGACGACAAATTCATGCACTTGTGGAATCGCAATAGATATCCCCTTTTTTTCTTTTTTTGGACATAATGTCTTTCAAAAATTTGGCAAACTTTGACATTTGTTGAATCACATCAATCAAAGGTACCTCAACACAAATATCTTTAACTTTATGCAAAAATCTGTCGAACTCTTCATCTTTCTTCATCATGATTAATCTTTGGGGAAAAGGGATTACTTGACTTTGATAGTAAAGTGGAAGAGTCTCTTCAACCTTCTTGGTACTCTCCTCTTCATCTTGAATCTCAATTGGTTCAAGTGTTGGAGGAGAGAGCTCTTCTTTACTTTTCATCCCTTTTGGAGCAGTCACTTGAGAATCTCCCAAGGTCCGTTCGCTCCTAAGTTCAATTCTGTTACAGTGTTCCATTGGGTTGACATCAGGTTTTCCTAGAAATTGTCCTGGTGCTCTTGAAGATGAGGAAGTTATCTGGGAAATTTGGCTATCTTATATTTTCTTGTGCTTCTCTGAATTGTCTATTCTTTGAGTGAGTAGCTTGATCTCTTGCTTCATTTCATCCAATTTAGAAAATTGATACCCTTGAGAAGATTGTTGTTGATAGCTTTGTTGCCCAGGCTGATAGCTTGGTTTAATCCTCGTGGATGGTCCTTGTTCTTGATTATTTCTATACGAGAAGTTTAGATGATTCTTCCAACCAGGATTGTATGTGTTGGAGTATGGATTATTCTGTTTCTGATTATAACTCATGATAGCATCACACTGCTCTATTTGATTAATTTGTGTAGAAATAGCTCCTAGAGGACATGAGTCATGAGAATGATCTGAGCTTCCACAAGTTTCACAAACACATCCTACGACATTTTCCGTGCTAGAATTTGTACCCATGTTTTCCATCTTTTTAGTGAGACCATCCAGCTTTGAAGACATCAAAGTAATTGCATCTACGTCAAATTTTTCCTGATGCTTTAACTGGGGGTGTATAAGACTAGCCTCCACTTCTTTCTGTTGCCCATTGATTATGGTTTTGTGCTACACTCTGAATTATATCCTTTGCTTCATCTAAACTTTTATTCATAAGTGCCCCTCCAGCTACAAAATCTAGAGACACCTTTGTATGATAGTTGATGTCATTATAAAAAGTATGCAAAACTAATCATTTTTCTAATCCATGATGTGAGCATTATCTGAGTATATTGTTGTATCTATCCCATGCTTCAAATAAAGATTTTGAGTTTGATTATCTGAAGCTTGCAATTAGATTTCTCATATGAGCGGTTTTACTTGGAGGATAGAATGTATCAAGGAAATGTTACTCACATTGCTCCCAAGTGGTTATGTTGTTAGTTGGTAAAGAATTCAACCATTGTTTTGCTCTATCTCTTAAAGAAAATCCAAATAATAATAATCTCACTGCTTCAGATGGAACATCGTTCATCTTCATTGTGCTACAGATTTCGTAGAAAATTTCAAGATGTTGATTAGGATCTTCGTGTGGTCCGCCTCCAAACTGATTTTGTTGCACCATAGTGATTATTGCAGGCTTGATCTCAAAATGTTTGGCTTTAATAGATGGTCTTGTGATACTAGAATGAAGCCCTCTGGCATAGGGTGTTGCATAATCTTTCAATGGTTTGTTTGCCATATTAGAGCGTTCTTGTTCTTCTTGATTTCTTTGCAAAATCTTCCTTCTATGAAAAGTTCTACCAATCTCTAGATCAAGAGGTAATAGATTTCCTGCAAAGTTAGATTTACGCATACAAGAACAAGATCTCAAGTTTGTTTTTAGAATTTCTTTTTACTTAAAAAATAAAGTAGATCAAAATGCTGAAAATATAAAATGTAGAATTTGAATTGCAGCAAGTTAAATTGCAGGAAAAGTAAACAGAAATAAAAGGTAGGATTGTGAAAATAGAATTTCTAAGACTAGTTACAACTATATAATAGAAAAGAAAAAAAAAAGATCTAGTCTAACTCAAATGATTATCTCTAATGTTATAGATGAAGTCCCCGGCAACGACGTCAAAAACTTGTTAATGCAACCGCAAGTGCACGGTTTCGTCGTAAGTAATAAAAAGATATCGAATCCACAAGAACTGGTTATAAGCACTAGAGATTTCTCACAACAAATTAGCTAAACAATCGCCAAAGGAAGTGAACGTACTGAGTAGCAACTAGAAATAGAAATAGAAAAGAAAATGTAAGAACTTGGTTTTGTGAGAGTTCTAGGAGTCCAGTTTCATTGTGATATTAATCAATGTAAGGTGATCTACTAATTCTTATCCTCAATTGTCATGAATTTGCAGGAAGTTACCGGTTTCCTCCTGCAGAAGTCAACTGGCAAGGAACTTTTATCTATACCTCTAGTAATTTGATAGTAATGGTCTCCATGAAGTCCATTAGCGGGGCAACCTATCACCAACGCCCCTCGGTCATACAACATAGAAGCACATCACCATTCAATCCATATAAAGTCATATGGAATAAATGCACTCAACCAATCCATCTCCTTGTAAGACTAGCTTCACCCTTCAAGGTGATTCCCTAGATGTCTATTAGCGGGGCAGCTTGTCACTAGCGCCCCTCGGTCATATGATCTAGGGAATCCCTCTATGAGATCCACAAGTAGCATAAACATCCAATCAAGCATGAAAATCATATCTAAACACAACAATCCATACAAGATCAAATAGATTCAAAACATAACAACATCATCGATATATGAAATTGGCACATCCATGAGATTCTTACATCAAATCATACCACAAATACTCCCTTAGTGCTAGAACAATGAATCTACTCCATAATGTAAAGATAGAGATCCGAAGACAAAGAGATCACAAACATTTCAACCCAAATCGAGAGAAGGGAATAGAAATGCTTATCTAGCGATGATGAGTGATCTTCGGAACCAATCCCTTGCTTTTGGAGTTGAATATGAGATGGAAATGGCTTAGGAACGCTGGATCACGACTGGAGATTGACCCCAAACTTGATCTCCCCAAAAGGGAGAGCCTCCTCCCTTTGAAAAGAGGAAGAAGATCCTTATATAGTGCAGGGCACGGGCACCAGACGGCCCGTGCCACGACCGTGTGGTACACATGGCCCCAATTGCTCTGCCCTTGGCCAAGGTCACACGGGTGTGTGGCCTTCACACGGCCGTGTACTATTCTTGTTTGGTTGGCTCACACGGTTGTGTGGCACACTCGACAGTGCCAATCTTTACCTCTAGAAACCTCACACGACCGTGTGGCACACACGGCCTGGGCTTGCCTCTTCTCTAGAATGTTGAATAGCCATGTGGAGAAATTACTTGGATCGTGTAGATCTACATGGCCAGGTTCTGGTTGTGCTTGCTCGGATGACATGGCCATGTCAATCCACACGGTCGTGTCCTTCTCCTCCTCTGATGAAGCTACACGGCTTGTCTGCTCCACAGAGCCAAGGTCATTTTCCTCCCTGCTCCTTTGACACGGTCGTGTGGCTCACATGGCTAATGTTGTCTTCCTTTGCTTGTTTCCTAGATCAGCCACGAAAATCATTTCTTCTCCAAATTCGACTCCTAAAGATAGAAAATACACAAGAGCAGATCTCCGAACAAATTAAAGTATTTATGTTGAAAGTAAGTCAAAGAGTATGAAAGTGTATAGACAAAGTATGTGTAAAATATGTAAATGTGCGTTAAAACATACTAAACAAGTGTATACAATCTACGTACATCAGCAGCCTATCACCAACGCCCCTCGGTCATACAACATAGAAGCACATCACCATTCAATCCACATAAAGTCATAGGGAATAAATGCACTCAACCAATCCACCTCCTTGTAAGACTAGCTTCACCCTTCAAGGTGATTCCCTAGATGTCCGTTACTGGGGCAGCCTGTCACTAGCGCTCCTCGGTCATACGATCTAGGAAATCCCTTCATGAGATCCACAAGTAGCACAAACATCCAATCAAGCATGGAAATCATATCCAAACACTATAATCCACACAAGATCAAATAGATACAAAACATAACAACATCATCGATATATGAAATTGACACATCCATGAGATTCTTACATCAAATCACATCACAAATACTCCCTTAGTCCTAGAACAATGAATCTACTCCATAATTTAAAGATAGAGATCCGAAGATATCACAAACATTTTGATCCAAATCGAGAGAAGAGAATAGAAATACTAATCTAGCGATGAAGAGTGATCTTTGGAACCAATCCCTTGCTTCTGGAGTTGAATCTGAGATGGAAATGGCTTAGGAATCCTGGATCACAGCTGGAGAAGATGGAGATTGGCCCAAACTTAATCTCCCCAAAAGGAGAGCTTCCCCCCTTTCCAAAGAGGAAGAAGATCCTTATATAGTGCAGGGCACGGGCACCACACGACCCGTGTCACGGCCGTGTGGCACACACAGTCCCAATTGCTCTGCCCTCGGCCAAGGTCACACGGTCATGTGACCTTCTCATGGTCGTGTAACTCTCTGATTGAACATTTTGTAAATTTAGTTCTAGGTAAAGTTTGTTGGAGCAATTATGCCCTAGACATTGCTCATTATTGATGTTTGGTTAAGTAAGTTTAAGTTAGGCATTATGTGTGATCTAACATAATTATTGAGTACGCAGATATGAAGAAAAGACCAAGTATGAAGACTTGGCAAGGAAAGTCCCGGAGGTGCGGCCTCTTGGCAAAAGGAGACTTAGCATGACAAAGCCGAAGGTAGCACTTGAAGGCAAGTGCAAGGATGAGGAGTTGTGGAGACGAAAGCATCCTAAGGGCGCAAGGCTGATGGAAGATGCTTGGAGACATAAAACATAAGCTAAGGAAATAATTTAAGTGTAAAAGTGATGTAAAACTCAAACTATAAAACTACTATAATTTTCAAAGCTATAAGGTATCAGTCGACTGGTACCCACACCAGTCGACTAGTACCAAGTAAACTGTAACACCCATAGGATCTCTAATAATTCATGTAGATATATGCATGATTAATATAGATTTATACATGATTAAAATGGGCCTTAATAATTCAAATAGATTTATACATGATATAGTATGGGCCTTATGTGGATTTTCAAAAATATAAAAGAAAAAGAACCAAAAAGAGGCATGACCAAGGATTGAACCTTGGACCTCTTGGTAAGTGGTTCCATGTCATAACCAGTAGCCCTAGCAGGGGTGTGCTGATATGAAAAGAAGGAAATTATGGTTAAAGGTAAGGAAAGTGAAGGCTCACTTCACTAAGGAGGAGAAATTCAAGCTTCCTTCTCTTCTTACAATGAAAAGAGAGTTCTTACTTTCTCCCTTCATTTAGGATGAGTAAAAGAAGAGGGAAGGAAAAGATCATTTTTCCTTCTTCCTCTTAATTGGAATAAAAGGAGAAAAAGAATGAAAATCTTCATCTTTGCTCTCTCTTTCTCCTTCCTCCTTCTCTCCACCGAAACCACTCTCTTCTTCCTCACCATTGCCGAACCAAGCAAGAAGGTTTGCTCTCTAGGAAAAGCTTCACAACCAAGGATTTCTTCTCTTAGAGGATTAAGAAAGAGATGTAACTATCCTCTCACCTGAAGTACAATAGTTATCGTACGCTTTACGTTTTGTTTGAAAAAAAAAAGGACTTAGGGATCTCCTTGCAAGTTTCGGCCAAGATAAGAAGTTGTGGTCACTTATGGTTGTCAAGTTACAAATTATGCTTCATGTTGTAACAAAAAAAAAAAATCTAGAACCCCACTCTTGAGGTTTCGGCCAAGAGAAAATATAAGGTGTAGAGTAAGATTTTGAAATCTAAACATGCTTGTTTATGCTCCTTCATGATACATGATCTATTATATGTTGTTAGATAAGTTTTCATGCTACATGATGTATAAAAAAAACCTAGAACCTTTCTTTAGGTTTCGGCCAAAGATGAACACAAGGTCTAGGACAAGATTTTGAGACCTAACTATACTTGCTTTATGCTTCCTCATGATGTATGCTTTCTTATGCTATGTTAGGTTAAATATCTATGGCTTATGTTGCATGAAAACCTAGAAATACCACCTTGAAGTTTCGGCCAAGATGGAATATAAGGTTTAGATCAAAATGTTGAAACCTAAACATGATTGTTTATGCTCCTTCTTGACACATGATTTATTACATGTTGTTAGTTGAGTGTTCATGCTACATGTTGTATAAATAAGACCTAGGACCCTACCTTAGGTTTCGACCAAGAGAAAATATAAGGTGTAGAGTAAGATTTTGAAATCTAAGCATGCTTATTTATGCTCCTTCATGATACATGATCTATTATATGTTGTTAGATAAGTTTTTACGCTACATGATGTATAAACAAAACCTAGAACCTTTCTTTAGGTTTCGGCCAAAGATGAACACAAGGTCTAGGGCAAGATTTTGAGACCTAACTATACTTGTTTTATGCTTCCTCATGATGTATGCTTTTGTTAGTTGCTACTCGGAAAACCCAATGGCTCCACTGTACAAAACTTTTATACGTGATCTGAACCTTTCCTAGCTACCATGTATTCTTTTAAGTTAAACTTGTATCTCCTGCGGAACTTAACACGTTTGATTCCAAGTTTAACTTATATGTCCTTTTAGGTTTAGATTTGGATCTCCTGCGGAACTTAACACGTTTGATCCAAATCACCTAGGTTATAAATTCAATTAAATATTAGTTTCCAAAATTGGCTTCCAGTGCTGCATGGCGAGGCACTTGGCCTTCTTGGATATGGGAGCAACCACCACCAACTAGACAAAGCCTTTTAAGGAAAGTTAATATTTAATTTCCTTATATAACTCTAGGTTAACCAAAAGGAACAATCAAATCACAAGGAAAAAAGAAAAAGAACACAGCATCAAAATTAAATTCGAAAAACAAGAATCGAATGCCTCTTGTATTTGGTATTTATACAAAGAAAAATTAACTAGTATGATGCGGAAATTAAATACTAGTTATACCTCTTCCTTGTATGCTAAAAACCTCGAGATCTTCTGCCGTATCCCTCGCCTCCTCTTAGACGTCGTGTGGGTGACGATCCTCCATGACGAACACCATCCGGAAAGCTTCTCCTCCTTCTCTAGAATTCGGCCACCACCACCACAAAGGAGCAAAAGAGAGCAAAGGGAAGAGAGGGAGAGGGGCCGGCCACTTGATAATCTCCAACCACACAATATCAATTGTTATTTTTTCAAGGCCTCCCCTTCCCCCCTTTTTATATTAGTTTCCCAACGAAAAATTATGGAAAGAGTTTTATAAAAATTAGACTCATTCCTATTTCCTTTTAATTTTTTCTTTTTCTTTCCTTTTAATTAATCAATCCTAGATTGATTTATTAATTAAACAACTATTTGTTGATGTTTAATTATTTGACCGGCCCCTTGCTTGGGCACCAAGCAAGGTGGCCGACCACTTATTAAAAGGGAAAGAAAAAAAAATTTATAAAATTTTAAAAGAAGAAAACTTCTAATAAAATTTTACAAACTCTCTTTTTTTTTCTAATGTGGATATTAAAAGGAAAGTTTTAAAATTTAAAACCAAGTTTTAAAATTTAAAACATCTCTAATAATATTTCTTTTTAAAAGAAAGTTTTATAAATTTTACAACTCTCTTTTAAAACCTTGTGGCCTAATTTAAATTAGGAAAATTTTATAAATTTTTAAAATCTCTCTTTTTACAAATTGTAAATATCTGAGGAAATTTAAAAATTCAAAAACAACCTTCCTAATTTAAATATTGCTGTCGGCCCCCTTGCCCAAGGCAAGGGCCAGCCACTTCTAGAGAATATGTGGCCGGCCATTGCTTGGTCACCAAGCAATGAACCGGCCCCTTCTTGGACACTAAGATAGACTTTTCTTTGGATGGACTTGAGGCTTTATTGAGGCTACAACAGGGACCTAGAGGAAAAATTGGTTTTGGCCTTCCGATGAGCTTGAGTATCCCGTGCTCGCCCCGAACACACAACTCAAGTTCATCGATAATAACTCATTCCACTAGAGAGTTATTACCGCACTACCGCACCAATCCAAATTACTTTATGGGCTCCTTCTTATCATGAGTGTGTTAGTCTCCCTGTGTTTAAGATTACGAATGTCCACTAATTAAATGAGTTACTGACAACTCATTTAATTAATATCTACCTCCAAGAGTAGTATCACTCAACTTTATTGTCATGTTGGACTAGGTCCACCTGCAGGGTTTAACATGGCAATCCTTATGAGCTCCTCTTGGGGACATTCTCAACCTAGATAACTAGGACACAGATTCCTTCTATAATCAACAACACATACTATAAGTAATATCATTTCCCAACTTATCGGGCATATTGATTTATCGAGCTAAACCTCACCCTTTTATAAGTCAAAGAAATAAATATTAAATATACATGCTTGTTATTATATTAGGATTAAGAGCACACACTTCCATAATAACTAAGGTCTAGTTCTTTTACTAAGCCAGTACAAAAAGAACTTACCTAAATGATCCTACTCAATACACTTAAAGTGTATCAGTGTAATTTATTAGTCAAGATAAACTAATACTTAATTACACTACGTCTATTCTGATGATTTGTTCCTTTCCATCTTAGTCGTGAGCAACTGTTTATAATTTATAGAGAACTGACAACATGATCTTCTAAGTGTGACTCCACACTCCATGTTATCTACTATATAAATTAATTGAACAATTACATTTAACAAATAAATGTAAACATTTGACCAATGTGATTCTTTATTTCAAAATAAATGTGTACAAAAGATAAACTTTTAAGTATACACTCCAACAGCTTTCTTATGCTATGTTAGGTTAAATATCCATGGCTTATGTTGCATGAAAACCTAGAAATATCACCTTGAAGTTTTGGCCAAGGTTGAATTAAAGGCTTAGAGAAAGTTGTTGACCTAACTATACTTATTTTATGCTTCCTCATGATTTATGCTTTCCTATGCTATGTTAGGTTAAATATCCATGGCTTATGTTGCATGAAAAACCTAGAAATACCACCTTGAAGTTTCGGCTAAGTTAAGAGACTAGGTCTAGGGCAAAATTTTGAAATGAAAACATGCTTGTTTATGCTCCTTCATGATACATGATCTCTTATATGTTGTTAGTTAAGAGTTTTATGCTCCATGTGGTAAAGGTTGAGAAACCCTACATTGATGTTTCGGCCAAGTTGGGATACAAGGTCTAGGGCAAGGTTTTGAAATCTAGGCATGCTTGTATATGTTTCCTTATGATGTATGATCTTTAATATATGGTTAGTTTAAGTTTCATGCTTCATGTTGTATTTAAAAGTTTGAATACCTCACATTTAGATTTCGGCCAAGGTTGAAATTAAGACTTAGAGCAAAGTTTTGAAACCTAACCATGCTTATTTATGCTTCCTTATGATATATGATTTCTTACATGTTGTTAGTTTCATGCTACATGTTGTATTAAAAAAATTGGAACCTCAGCTTAAGGTTCGGCCAAGGATGATTAGGGTTTGTAGGAAGATCAAAACCCCAACCATGCATGATAATGACTCTTTATGATATGCTTTAGGTTATATGCACTTATGACATCATGTTATGATTCCTTATGATATGCTTTATGTATGTGCACTTATGACATCATGTTATGATTCCTTATGATATGCTTTATGTATGTGCACTTATGACATCATGTTATGATTCCTTATGACATGCTTTATGTTATGTGCACCACATGCTATTATAGTATGTTATGAATGTTAGGATGTATACTAAAAGTCTAGCTTTTGGTATAAACATTTATCTAGAAATAAGAATCACATTGGTCAAATGTCTACATTTATGATAAATGTAGTTGTTCAATTAATTTATATTGTAAATAACATGGTGTGTGGTGTCACACACAGAAGATCATGTTATTGGTTCCTTATAAATTATAAACAGTAGCTCACGACCAAGATGGAAAGGAACAAACCATTGGAAGGTCGTAGTGTAATTAGGTATTAGTTTATCTTAACTATATAATTACACTAGTACACTTAGAGTGTATTGAGTAGGACCATTTGAGGTCGTTCCTTTTATACTGACTTTATGAAGGAACAAAGACCTCGGTTATTATGGAAGTGTGCGCTCTTAATCCTAATATAATAACAAGCACATATATTTGATATTTATTTCTTTAATTTATCAGTGGGTGAGATTTAGTTCGATGAATCAATAAGCCTGATAAGTTGGGAAATGATATCACTTATAGTGTGTGTTGTTGATTATAGAAGGAAACTGTGTCCTAGAGATACTAGGTTGATAATGTCCCCAAGAGGAGCTCATAAGGATTGTCATGTTAAACCCTGCAGGTGGACTTAGTCCGACATGACGATAAGGTTGAGTGGTACTACTCTTGGACTTAGATATTAATTAAATGAGTTGTCAGTAACTCACTAAATTAGTGGACATTCGATATCTTAAACACAGGGAGACTAACACACTCATAATAAGAAGGAGCCCAAAATGTAATTTGGGATTGGTGCGGTAGTTCAATAATAGTTCTTTAGTGGAATGAATTATTATTGATAAAATTAAGTTGTGTGTTCGGGGCGAACACTTAATTTTATCGGGAGACCAAAACCAATTCCTCCTCTCGGTCCCTATCGTAGCCTCTTATTTATAGAGTACTATATCCACCTATACCCACCTTCATATCCATGAGAAAGGGGCCGGCCAAGCTAGCTTGTGGTTCAAGCTAGGGCCGGCCAAGCCTTGGTTCATGGGTGGCCGGCCCTAGCTTGAACCCAAGCTTAGGTGGCCGGCCCCCATTAAATTAAAAAGAATTTTAATTTTAATTTTTATTATGTGGAAGATATAATTTATTACAGAGAATTAAAATTAAAATATCTCTCTTTAAAAAGATCTACAAAAAGATTAAAAGAAAGAGATTATATCTCTTTCCTTATTTGTAGATTGGAAAGATATTTTATTTTCTCTAAAAAATTATTCACATGTTGAAAATTAAAATTATAAAAATTTCTTTTTATCAACCATGAAGGGATTTTAAAAGAAAATTTTATTTTTTAAAATTTCCAAAGACAAAAAAGGAAGTTTTAATTGTTGATTAAAATTATCCTATTTGCTCTACATGAGGTGGCCGGCCACATACAATCAATTAGGAAAATTTATTTAATTTTTTATTAATTAATTGTTATCAAGGAAAGTTAAGGAAATTTTATTATAAATAAATTTCCTTATTTGCCAAAGCCAAGGAATATAAAAGAAGGGGTAGGGGTGCCTTCATGGTTAACAACCTCTATTATTTTTCCTCCCTCTTTTCCTTGGTGTGGTGGCCGGCCCTTCCCTTTCTCTCTTCTCCTCTTGTTGGCCGAAACCTATCTTCTTGGTGGAGCTTTTGTTTGTGGCCGGATTAAGGAAGGAGAAGAAGGAGAGAAAGCAAGTCTCATCTCTAGCATCCCTTAGAGCATTGGTGGTGGTCGAAATTATTCATCCTTGAAGGAAATTATTGTGGCCGGCCATCCTCTTCCTTTCTTCCTCTTTTGTGGTGGCCGAAACTTATCTCTTGCTTGGAGTTCTTGTGGTGGCCGGATACTACTTGGAGAAGAAGAAGAAGAAGGAGAGAAAGCTTGTATCCCTTGGAGCTTGGTTGGTGTTTTGTTCTTCGTCCTTGGTGAAGCTTCTTTGTGATTGGCCGAACCTAGCTAGGAGAAGAAGAAGGTGCTTGGTGGTTTCTCATCTCGGAAGATCATTCCCCACACAACGTCCGAGGTTAGAAGAGGAATACGGTAGAAGATCAAGAGGTTTTTCTACAAGGTATAACTAGTAATTTATCTTTCCGCATCATACTAGTTATTTATGGAAATAATACCAAATACAAGAGGCATACGATTCTAGAGTTTCAAATTTGTTTTCGATATAGTGTTCTTTTTTTTTTCTTTCCCTTGTGATTTGATTGTTCTTTTCGGTTAACCTAAAGTTATTTTAGGAAATTAAATATTATTTTTCCATAAAAGGTTTTGTCTAGTCGGTGGTATTTGCTCCCATATCCAAGAAGGCCATGTGCCTCGCCACGTCAGTACTGGGAACTAATTATGGAAATTAATATTTAATGAAATTAATAACTTAAGGTGATTTGGGTCAAACGTGTTAAGTTCTGCAGGAGACCCAAGTCAAAACCTAAAAGAACGAATAGATTAAGTTTTGGATCAAACGTGTTAAGTTCCGCAGGCGATCCAAAATTTAATTTAAAAGAACACATGGTAGCTAGGAAAAGGTTCAGACCTTTGTACAAAATTTTTGTACAGTGGAACCTCTAGGTTTTCCGAGTAGCAACCAACAATTGGTATCAGAGCTAGGGTTTTGCCTCTGTGTATTTGGTATTAGGTTAATTATGCACATATCATACATAATTTAGGCAGGTTAATAGTAGGATGTGCTAACTTTGTGGATGCAGGATCCAACTATTATGGCTTTTAGTTATTATGTGTGTGATTGGACCCTTGGACATGTCAAGGGCATTTATATGTGTGTGCATGGTTGTATTATAAAATACAGCAGGAGCTGTATTTAGTTTTATTAGGATTTTATTTTTGATCTAGATACATGTACATTCCTTTTATGGAATATAGGATCAAAAATGTAAAATTCTATTTATGTCGCGGATTGAATCTTGCAAAGCGTGGAACCTTCTAAGGACCAGAGGCGCAGCGGAACTAGGAGCAAGATGGATGCGACAGCTAGACCCGGTGGCCAAATATGGCAGCAGCTTGGGATGACAACACACGGAGGACAACTAGAGATAAAAGCCATAATAGTTGAAAATTAGATTTTCTATTTATTGCTTTTATATTGTGCTATGTGTGCATGTTGGTTTACATATTTAGTAGGCTAGCATAGTTAAAATTCCTCATTTATAAATAACTAAGTGGGAGAGGGATTTTTAAGGAAATCCCATGGTCTCCATTACTGGTTTGTAAGTAATGCAAACAAGCTTGCGCGTTGGCTCTGAGTGCCTTCCTCCATAACGGATGAGCTTGTTTGTGGATCACTAGAACAGACTTCCATTTTTGGATGACTATAGGAAATTAATTAAGAGTGTGTGATCTTCCCCAACGGAAGGGGCATAATCTTATTAATGGACTTAGTGTCAAGTAATGGTATACACTTAGACACATTTAATAGTATCCTCCCCAACGGAGTCACTACTATCACTTGTGTGACCAAAGGGAAACCAACTATTGATTTGTCATAAAACTAGATTGGCAATATAATAAAATTAATAAACCCCTCTTACAAATGTTTGAATTTGTATACGTCCACACTAACGTGGCATACAAGATTCATGGTGTTTGAGGTAATTTTATTTGTCAAAAAGTTATATTGACAAGATAGTCAATGGGTAAAACCCTCCTCTTACAAATGATGAATTTGTATACGTCCACACTAACGTGGCATGCAAAATTCACGGTGTTTGAGGTGTTGGTGAATTTAAATAATATTGTTTGAGGAATCAATGTTATTTTAAATTCAAAGAGTTTTGACCAAATATTTGATCAAAGACAGATCAACTATTAATTTTATTCGTCAAGTTGATGAGATAATAAAATTAATGAATAAAATCTCCTCTTCGATTTTGTATACACAAAATTCATGGAGATTTTAAGGAGTTGATCTTGACCAAATATTTTTATGATTCTTAGAATGTTTGTCAATCCCTAGAAGTCATACTATAGAAAAAGACTTAGTAGTCCCAATTGTAATGATTGGAAATAGGACTTGGACATTAAGGTAGATTGTCTTCTTAGAACTAAGAACAATTGAGGTGTATTTAATTCATTAGTTGAAACATGTCTAGTGGTGTTATCTACCAGAACCTGGAGTGTAGATACAAGATGCCATTAGTCATGTCTGCAATTCATTGCAGGGTTCCAGGAAACCCGACAACTAAATGAAAGATAAATCACTGTCCACATGGGCACTACTGTAAAAGTGGTAGCTGTTGCAGTGGGAGATGTTTATCTTTTGATAAGAATAAAACATGGATTTTTGAGTAATTGTCTTTACGCACTAAGTTTAGAAAGAACTAGTTTTCAGTTTCTAAACTATTCAAAGAACTTGATATTCTGCCTCTTTTAATAACAAAGTTGTTATTAAGAAAAAGAGGGAAGTTATCTGTTCTGGTACATTGGTTGGCAATTAATAAATCCAATAACTCTCACGATGCAACAAATGGAAATTAGTAACACATCTTCTAACTTTAAGAGGAAGTAACCTTCGGAAATGAACCAATTATATCTTTGGCATCTAAAGCTAGGTTATATTAACTTAAGTAGGATTCATCGGTAGCTGATGAACTTTTGGGTTCATTAGTAGTGGAAATCTTTCCAAACCTGCGAGTCTTACTTGGAAGGAAAAATAACCAAGAAGCTTTTAAGTCTAAGGGGTATGGAGTCAAAGATATGTTGAAATTGGCTCATTCTGATTTGTGTGATCCTATGACTATCCAGACAAGAGGTAGTATTGAATATTTCGTCTATTTTATAGATAACTATTCAAGATACAAATAAATTTACTTAATGTACCGCAAGACTAAGTACTTTGATTAGTTCAAAGAGTACTAGGCTAATGTGGAGAAACGATAAAGTAAAAAGACACTATGGTGAAATCATAGTGGCAAGTACCTCTTGGGAGAATTTAGGAGTCACTTATCAGAAGTAGGGATTCAATCCAAACTAACTGCACCTGGTACACCTCTACAGAATGGTGTAGTGGAATGAAGGTATAGGACTCTTATGGAAATATGTAGATTGATGATGAGTTATTTTACCAAATTCATTTTAAGGATATACTCTGGAAACGGAAGTGAACATAGTACCTTCCAAAGTCAGAACTCTCTACTCATATAGAATTGCTGAATAGGCGTAAGCCTATTTTGAAGCATATTCGGATTCGGGTAGTCCAGCACATATGCTGAAGAGAGATAATGATAAGTTGGACAGGAATTCACTCGTTTGTGGGTTATCCTAGAAAAATGAAAGTAGGTTTATAGTCTTAAAAATCAGAAGGTCATTGTTAGCATCAATGACCGATTTTTAGAAAAGGACTATATAATGAACCACGTGCTCATAAGTAAATTTGTTCTTAAGGAAATAATAAAGGACATGTCTAACCTAGTACCAACTGTACAAGATGAGATACCATAAGAAAACTGCAACACGTATCACAAATGATACACAATTGCAGAAAGTGTCTTGTCGTAGTGGGAGGGTTGTTAAGCAACCTTAAAAGATTCATGTTTTGGGAGAGTTTTTGAACTCGATCCCTGAAGGACATGAACCTGATCTCCGGATATATGACGAAGCACTTCAAGATGAATATGCAGCATCTTGGCAAAGAGTAATGAATAATAGAATTAGAATATATGTATTCTAATAAAATCTGGAAGCTTGTAGAACCACCAAGTGGTGTAAAAGCCTTTGGGTGTAAAAGGTCTATAATAGGAAAAAATGGATAGACAGGAAGGTAGAAACCTTTAAAGCAAGGCTTGATGAAAAAAGGAAATTTTTTTTTTTTTTACTGGTAGCCATGCTTAAGTCTATCCGGATTCTTTTATCTATTTGGCAAGTGGATGTCAAGACAGCATTCCTTAATGGAAGTCTTGAAGAAAGCATCCATATAAAGCAACCAGAAGGGTTCATTGCAAAGGGCTAAGAGCATCTTGTGTAAAGCTCAATCAGTCTATGGACTGAGGCAAAGCTTCAAGGTCTTGGAACATCCGGTTTATCAAAGTAATTCAGACCTATGGATTTATTTAGTAACCGGATAAGTCTTGTGTATACAAAAGGTGTGATGGAAGCGTGGTGGTATTTCTTGTACTATACGTAGATAACATTTTTGGTAGTTGGAAACAATATCAAAATGTTGTCAGAAGTAAGGGTATGGTTGTCCAAACAATTTGATATAAAGGACTTGGGAGAATGAATATATTCTTGAGATCAAAGTAATAAGGGATCGCAAGAAAAGAATATTTTACTTATCTCAAGCTTCATACAACGGAAAAATCCTTGCTCGTTTTAAAGCATATATTGAAGTACCTTAGAGACACTAGAGATTATATGCTAGCTTACAAGGCAGTTAATTTGGTCCTTGTGGGTTGCATGGATTTTGACTTCCAATCAGATAGGGACAATAATAAGTCAACCTCGGGGTTTTGTGTTTATTTTAGGAGGTAAAGTCATAACTATGGAAGAGTGATAAGCATAGGTGTTTTTCTGGACTCTATCATAGAAGCTTAGTATATGGCAAGCCTCTGAGGTAGCCATAAAAGCTGAATGACTCAATAACCTCAAGATAGACTAAGATATGATTTCTGGTTTGTCCAAAGAATATTATAATTTATTGTAATAATGTTGGTGCAGTAGCAAACTCGAAGAAACCATAAGTCTATAAGGCAAGTAAACACAATAGAGCGCAAGTACCACCCAAAACGAGAAATCGTATAAACGAGGAGAAGTTGTTGCCGCCTAGATTGCATCAGGAGATGACCTATAGATCTTTTCACTGAGGTCCTTAAGGCAAGAGCTTTTGATGGGCATGTTGAAGGGATAGGAATCAGATGTATGGCAGCAGATATAGCAGCTTAGTCTTTTAGTATAAGTGGGAGATTGTTAGGATGTATACTAAAAGCCTAGCTTTTGGTATAAACATTTATCTAGAAATAAGAATCACATTGGTCAAATGTCTACATTTATGATAAATGTAGTTGTTCAATAATTTATATTGTAAATAACATGGTGTGTGGTGTCACACACAGAAGATCATGTTATTGGTTCCTTATAAATTATAAACAGTAGCTCACGACCAAGATGGAAAGGAACAAACCATTGGAAGGTCATAGTGTAATTAAGTATTAGTTTATCTTAACTATATAATTACACTAGTACACTTAGAGTGTATTGAGTAGGACCATTTGAGGTCGTTCCTTTTATACTGACTTTATGAAGGAACAAAGACCTCGGTTATTATGGAAGTGTGCGCTCTTAATCCTAATATAATAACAAGCACATATATTTGATATTTATTTCTTTAATTTATCAGTGGGTGAGATTTAGTTCGATGAATCAATAAGCCTGATAAGTTGGGAAATGATATCACTTATAGTGTGTGTTGTTGATTATAGAAGGAAACTGTGTCCTAGAGATACTAGGTTGATAATGTCCCCAAGAGGAGCTCATAAGGATTGTCATGTTAAACCCTGCAGGTGGACTTAGTCCGACATGACGATAAGGTTGAGTGGTACTACTCTTGGACTTAGATATTAATTAAATGAGTTGTCAGTAACTCACTTAATTAGTGGACATTTGATATCTTAAACACAGGGAGACTAACACACTCATAATAAGAAGGAGCCCAAAATGTAATTTGGGATTGGTGCGGTAGTTCAATAATAGTTCTTTAGTGGAATGAATTATTATTGATAAAATTAAGTTGTGTGTTCGGGGCGAACACGGGATGCTTAATTTTATCGGGAGACCAAAACCAATTCCTCCTCTCGGTCCCTATCGTAGCCTCTTATTTATAGAGTGCTATACCCACCTATACCCACCTTCATATCCATGAGAAAGGGGCCGGCCAAGCTAGCTTGTGGTTCAAGCTAGGGTCGGCCAAGCCTTGGTTCATGGGTGGCCGGCCCTAGCTTGAACCCAAGCTTAGGTGGTCGGCCCCCATTAAATTAAAAAGAATTTTAATTTTAATTTTTATTATGTGGAAGATATAATTTATTACAGAGAATTAAAATTAAAATATCTCTCTTTAAAAAGATCTACAAAAAGATTAAAAGAAAGAGATTAGATCTCTTTCCTTATTTGTAGATTGGAAAGATATTTTATTTTCTCTAAAAAATTATTCACATGTTGAAAATTAAAATTATAGAAATTTCTTTTTATCAACCATGAAGAGATTTTAAAAGGAAATTTTATTTTTTAAAATTTCCAAAGACAAAAAAGGAAGTTTTAATTGTTGATTAAAATTATCCTATTTGCTCTACATGAGGTGGCCGGCCACATACAATCAATTAGGAAAATTTATTTAATTTTTTCTTAATTAATTGTTATCAAGGAAAGTTAAGGAAATTTTATTACAAATAAATTTCCTTATTTGCCAAAGCCAAGGAATATAAAAGAAAGGGTAGGGGTGCCTTCATGGTTAACAACCTCTATTATTTTTCCTCCCTCTTTTCCTTGGTGTGGTGGCCGGCCCTTCCCTTTCTCTCTTCTCCTCTTGTTGGCCGAAACCTATCTTCTTGGTGGAGCTTTTGTTTGTGGCCGGATTAAGGAAGGAGAAGAAGGAGAGAAAGCAAGTCTCATCTCTAGCATCCCTTAGAGCATTGGTGGTGGGCGAAATTATTCATCCTTGAAGGAAATTATTGTGGCCGGCCATCATCTTCCTTTCTTCCTCTTTTGTGGTGGCCGAAACTTATCTCTTGCTTGGAGTTCTTGTGGTGGCCGGATACTACTTGGAGAAGAAGAAGAAGAAGGAGAGAAAGCTTGTATCCCTTGGAGCTTGGTTGGTGTTTTGTTCTTCGTCCTTGGTGAAGCTTCTTTGTGATTGGCCGAACCTAGCTAGGAGAAGAAGAAGGTGCTTGGTGGTTTCTCATCTCGGAAGATTGTTTCCCACACAACGTCCGGTGTTAGAAGAGGAATACGGTAGAAGATCAAGAGGTTTTTCTACAAGGTATAACTAGTAATTTATCTTTCCGCATCATACTAGTTATTTATGGAAATAATACCAAATACAAGAGGCATACGATTCTAGAGTTTCAAATTTGTTTTCGATATAGTGTTCTTTTGTTTTTCTTTCCCTTGTGATTTGATTGTTCTTTTCGGTTAACCTAAAGTTATTTTAGGAAATTAAATATTATTTTTCCATAAAAGGTTTTGTCTAGTCGGTGGTGGTTGCTCCCATATCCAAGAAGGTCATGTGCCTCGCCACGTCAGTACTGGGAACTAATTATGAAAATTAATATTTAATGAAATTAATAACTTAAGGTGATTTGGGTCGAACGTGTTAAGTTCCGCAGGAGACCCAAGTCAAAACCTAAAAGAACGAATAGATTAAGTTTTGGATCAAACGTGTTAAGTTCCGCAGGCGATCCAAAATTTAAGTTAAAAGAACACATGGTAGCTAGGAAAAGGTTCAGACCTTTGTACAAAATTTTTGTACAGTGGAACCTCTAGGTTTTCCGAGTAGCAACCAACAATGAAAGGCTTATGTAAGATGAAAATCCTAAGAGATGCTTCCCTTGAGATGGTATCAAGAGCACTCTTCATGACATGACAAAGAGATGCTTCCCTTAAGTTGGGATCAAGAGCTCTCTTCATGGTATGACAAGAACATGAAATGTTATGATATGACAAGAACATGATATGTTATGATATGACATGATATGACATGCTATTTTACTTTGTATGGCTTGTACCAAGGGTGGGCTCCATAAGCGCCCCTAGGTCGATGGTCTATGAAACGGGCCTAGTAAAAGGGATGGGCTCCTAAGTTGCCCCTAGGTCGATGGTCTATGAAACGGGTCTAGTTCCTAGTAGGTTCAAGATTAGCTACCTTGGATCTATTTAGGATGCGTGCATTCATGTATGTATGTGGTACAAGCCAGGCCCTCATGTTGAGATTATGTTTAAGTATGTATATGATATATGTTTTCAAAAGGACATCTTGCATAAACTCATCTCATGTCACATGTTTTCAAAAGAACATCTTGCATCTACAAGTTCATGTTATATGTTTTCTTTTATGCTTACTTAAGATGCTCTTGAAAATATGCCAATGATGCTCATATGATCATGTTATTACTTTATGTTTATGCTCTCACATGCTATGATATGATCTTATGTTCTCACATGATATGATATGATTTGATGTTTATGATTTCACATGATATGATATGACTTTATGTTTATGTTCTCACATGATATGATATGACTTTATATTATGCTCTCACATGTTATGTTATGATTTGCCAAATGAACATGTTATCACTCTATGTTTATGCATGATTCATGGTTTTTGTGAGTAGGAAAGGAACTTACTAAGCCTATGGGCTTATAGTCTTTTTATGTTTCCTTGTACTGCAGAAAAAGGAAAGGAATAGCTAGATTAAGAGGAGCAGCAGGAAGGGCAAGTGTGTGTGTGGCAGTGGCATGGTGGAAAAAAAAACTGCTTTATGTTTGTATGTTTTAAGTTTGCATATGAACCATGTGTTGTCATTATGCTTTGATGGTACTTGCACTAGTATGGATAGTATGCACTTATGTTCTCCTTATTTCATGTTAGTATGCTTATGATATCATGAATCATGTTTCAAGTAGTTGATACTAACTAAGTTATATGCATGAACATTAGCATGTCTACATGTTCAATATGATAAGCATGATGTTTAGTGTAGTTAGTGTAGAAAAAAAAATTTATAACTGTTTCCGCTGCCATGATTTTATATGTATGCACGTATGTAAGTAAGTAACCTTGTCCCTCCTTTAGCAGTGGGAGGGCGGGCGTTACAGTTTGGTATCAGAGCAGGTCTGCCTTTCCACTACACACACACGTCATGCCTACATCCTACCGCTCCAAGTAAGAATTTCTGTGCCTACTCTATATTTTTTTTATGTATGATAAAGAATGCTTTAATTTAAGTATGCATGTCTACTCCATTTTTATTATTTGATAAGTTACAGTTTTAGTTTAAGTATGCATGATGGTAGATTAGGAATAATAATAACTTATGCTAGCCTTGTTGTCATTCATGAAGATAAGCATGGCTAGAAGACGCAATACTAGAGCCGATGAGACAGTACCTCCACTTGATCTGATGCATGTAGTCACTGAACTTCAGCGTCAGGTCACAGAACAGCAGTAAATAATAAATACTTTGATGAATTAGCAAGGGAACCAGTGCCACCCGCACCTGTACCACCGGTAGGCCCAGCTCCAGTGGTTCATCAGGAGGCGTATCTGATTCAATGGCAGAGACTGAAGCCGGAAGCTTTCTCCGGTAACTGTGAGCCATGGGACGCCCAAGCCTGGTTCAAGACTGTGGAGAGCATAGTGGAGCTATTGGATTGGCCCGAACACGAGAAAGTCAAATGTGCATCGTTCTGCCTTACGGGCGATGCCAGAATGTGGTGGGACCGAGTCAAAGCAAAGAGACAAGTGAATCAAATGAGATGGACAAACTTCGAGACTAAATTCTTCGAGGAATTCTTTCACATGCGTGTGACCAACAAGCACTATGACAAGTTCACCGAGTTCCGACAAGGTGACCTCTCAGTTAATGAAGCTGTGAAGAAATTCAACTGTCTAGCACGCCTATGCCCAGAATTGGTCAGCATAGAAAGAGAAAGGGTCAGACTTATGCTGAAGATGCTCAGACCCGAAATAGCTCTGAATGTGGTCGGCGGAGTTAATAGATCGTAGACTGCCGAAGAGTTAATCAGCAGTGCCCTGATCACCGAACACTACTTGAAGGCGCTAAACGAGGGCAAAAGTCAAGCCCAGCCGGGAGGACAGAAATCTCAAAACACCAAAGCCAGCTGGAAAGGAAACCACAGTGGCAAGAGAAAGCAATGGAACGACTCTAAGAGTGGTCCAGCAAGCAAGCAACCTACGTTCCCTCAGTGTACCACATGTGGGAAGAAACATCCAGGAAAATGTCGTATAGGCACAAATAAGTGCTACAACTGTGGATTGGAAGGACATATGGCCAGAAATTGTCCTACTCAGAACCAGACACCTCCTCAGCAGTATGTCCAGAACAGAGGTACTCCCCCATAGCTACACCTGATGCAAGCTGCGATAGAAGGTCCTCAGATAAGCCAAGGGAGATTGGAGGCCCCGCCAGTTACGACGAATGCCAGAACTTTCTCCCTCACCAAGGAAGATGTGGCGAATGCTTCTACCATTGTCACAGGTCAGATATTTATTTTCAGTCAGCATGCTACTGTATTATTTGATACTGGGGCAACGCACTCGTTCGTCTCTACCCTGTTCACAAGAAAGATAGACATGTCACCCCAAGCCTTAGATTGCAAGTTCTTAACAACCCTACCGTCGGGAGAAGTGATGCCATCTACTCATATGTTGTGAGTCACGCTCATCAGAATCGCAGACAGAGAACTCTACTGTAACCTGATTGACATGCAGGATTATGATATTATATTGGGCATGGACTTCCTGAGCAAGTACGGTGCTTCAATAGAGTGTCGTAAGAGGAAAGTGATTTTCCGGCCTGAAGCAGAACCAACTTTCAAATTTATCAGAAAGACAAGGAAAGAAATTAAGAAATTCTTATCAGTCTTAAAGGGACGAAAGATGTTGGACAACGGATGCACTGGGTTTCTAGCACATGTGGTTGATACAAGTCAAGCAGAGGAACTAAAGCCGGAAGATGTCAGAGTTGTATGCAATTACCCAGAAGTATTCCCCGATGAACTACCAGGGTTGGCCCCTGATAGAGAAATTGAATTTGAGATCGAAGTGATTCCTGGTACTAAACCGATCTCTAAAGCACCATACCGTATGGCGCCAGCTGAATTGAAGGAACTTCAGGAACAGCTACAGGAGTTACTCAACAAGGGACTTATTCGCCCTAGTCACTCTCCATGGGGAGCTCCGGTACTGTTCGTGAAAAAGAAGGATGGGTCTATGTGAATGTGCATAGACTACCGAGCACTAAACAAAGTGACGATCAAGAACCGGTACCCTCTACCACGGATTGATGACCTGTTTGACCAGTTGAAGGGTGCCACCGTCTTTTCTAAGATTGACCTAAGGTCTGGCTATCATCAAGTAAAAGTGAAACAGGATGATATACCGAAGACGGCTTTCCAAACAAGATACGGACATTTTGAGTTCGTAGTAATGCCCTTTGGAGTGACGAATGCTCCTACCTTGTTTATGGACCTGATGAATCGGGTATTCTCAGCATTTCTTGACAAATTTGTGATCATCTTCATCGACGATATCCTCATCTATTCGAGAAACCAAGCGGAGCATGCCGAACACCTGAACATAGTTTTGCGGATTCTTCAGGAGAAGCAGCTGTATGCGAAATTTTCCAAATGCGAGTTCTGGCTCAATCGAGTATCATTTTTGGGTCATGTTATTTCCAAGGATGGAGTAATGGTGGATCCAATCAAAATTGAAGCTGTGAGTAACTAGAGCAGGCCAAAGAATGCCAGTGAGATCAGAAGTTTTCTCGGGCTAGCAGGCTAGTACCGGAAGTTCGTAGAGGGTTTCTCCAGAATTGCTGCCCCTATGACAGCTCTCACTCGGAAAAATAAGAAGTATGAATGGATAGACGATTGTGAGAAGAGTTTCACAGAATTGAAAAGGAGACTGACCAGTGCTCCAATTCTTACTCTTCCGAAAGGCAACGAAGGATTCGATATGTACAGCGACGCTTCTAGATTAGGACTCGGAGCTGTACTCATGCAGAACGGCAAAGTCATTGCCTATGCCTCTAGGAAACTCAAAGAACATGAAAGAAATTACCCCACTCATGATTTAGAGCTAGCAGCTGTGGTCTTTACTCTTAAGATATGGAGGCATTATTTATATGGAGCACAATGTAAGATTTATACAGATCACCAGAGCCTAAAATATTTCTTCACACAGAAGGACCTAAACATGAGACAACGTAAATGGCTTGAGCTAGTCAAGGACTATGACTGCGAGATCTTCTACCATCTAGGAAAAGCGAACAAAGTGGCTGACGCACTCAGCAGGAAGTTCTAGGCCACCTTAGTTACCCAGAGTTATTTTAAGTTCGAGGACGAACTTTTATGAGGTATGGGGGACTGTAACACCCATAGGATCTCTAATAATTCATGTAGATTTATGCATGATTAATATAGATTTATGCATGATTAAAATGGGCCTTAATGATTCAAATAGATTTATACATGATATAGTATGGGCCTTATGTGGATTTTCAAAAATATAAAAGAAAAAGAACCAAAAAGAGGCATGACCAAGGATTGAACCTTGGACCTCTTGGTAAGTGGTTCCATGTCATAACCAGTAGCCCCAGCAGGGGTGTGCTGATATGAAAAGAAGGAAATTATGGTTAAAGGTAAGGAAAGTGAACGCTCACTTCACTAAGGAGAAGAAATTCAAGCTTCCTTCTCTTCTTACAATGAAAAGAGAGTTCTTACTTTCTCCCTTCATTTAGGATGAGTAAAAGAAGAGGGAAGGAAAAGATCATTTTTCCTTCTTCCTCTTAATTGGAATAAAAGGATAAAAAGAATGAAAATCTTCATTTTTGCTCTCTCTTTCTCCTTCCTCCTTCTCTCCACCGAAACCACTCTCTTCTTCCTCACCATTGCCGAACCAAGCAAGAAGGTTTGCTCTCTAGGAAAAGCTTCACAACCAAGGATTTCTTCTCTTAGAGGATTAAGCAAGAGATGTATGTATCCTCTCACCTGCAATACAATAGTTATCGTACGCTTTACGTTTTGTTTGAAAAAAAAAAGGACTTAGGGATCTCCTTGCAAGTTTCGGCCAAGATAAGAAGTTGTGGTCACTTATGGTTGTCAAGTTACAAATTATGCTTCATGTTGTAACAAAAAAAAAATCTAGAACCCCACTCTTGAGGTTTCGGCCAAGAGAAAATATAAGGTGTAGAGTAAGATTTTGAAATCTAAACATGCTTGTTTATGCTCCTTCATGATACATGATCTATTATATGTTGTTAGATAAGTTTTCATGCTACATGATGTATAAACAAAACCTAGAACCTTTCTTTAGGTTTCGGCCAAAGATGAACACAAGGTCTAGGACAAGATTTTGAGACCTAACTATACTTGCTTTATGCTTCCTCATGATGTATGCTTTCTTATGCTATGTTAGGTTAAATATCTATGGCTTATGTTGCATGAAAACCTAGAAATACCACCTTGAAGTTTCGGCCAAGATGGAATATAAGGTTTAGATCAAAATGTTGAAACCTAAACATGATTGTTTATGCTCCTTCTTGACACATAATTTATTACATGTTGTTAGTTGAGTGTTCATGCTACATGTTGTATAAATAAGACCTAGGGCCCTACCTTAGGTTTCGGCCAAGAGAAAATATAAGGTGTAGAGTAAGATTTTGAAATCTAAACATGCTTATTTATGCTCCTTCATGATACATGATCTATTATATGTTGTTAGATAAGTTTTTACGCTACATGATGTATAAACAAAACCTAGAACCTTTCTTTAGGTTTCGTCCAAAGATGAACACAAGGTCTAGGGCAAGATTTTGAGACCTAACTATACTTGTTTTATGCTTCCTCATGATGTATGCTTTCTTATGCTATGTTAGGTTAAATATCCATGGCTTATGTTGCATGAAAACCTAGAAATACCACCTTGAAGTTTCGGCCAAGGTTGAATTAAAGGCTTAGAGAAAGTTGTTGACCTAACTATACTTGTTTTATGCTTCCTCATGATGTATGCCTTCCTATGCTATTTTAGGTTAAATATCCATGGCTTATGCTGCATGAAAAACCTAGAAATACCACCTTGAAGTTTCGGCTAAGTTAAGAGACAAAGTCTAGGGCAAAATTTTGAAATGAAAACATGCTTGTTTATGCTCCTTCATGATACATGATCTCTTATATGTTGTTAGTTAAGAGTTTTATGCTCCATGTGGTATTAAAGGTTGAGAAACCCTACATTGATGTTTCGGCCAAGTTGGGATACAAGGTCTAGGGCAAGGTTTTGAAATCTAGTCATGCTTGTATATGGTTCCTTATGATATATGATCTTTAATATATGGTTAGTTTAAGTTTCATGCTTCATGTTGTATTTAAAAGTTTGAATACCTCACATTTAGGTTTCGGCCAAGGTTGAAATTGAGACTTAGAGCAAAGTTTTGAAACCTAACCATGCTCATTTATGCTTCCTTATGATATATGATTTCTTACATGTTAGTTTCATGCTACATGTTGTATTAAAAAAATTGGAACCTCACCTTAAGGTTCGGCCAAGGATGATTAGCGTTTGTAGGAAGATCAAAACCCCAACCATGCATGATAATGACTCTTTATGATATGCTTTAGGTTATATGCACTTATGACATCATGTTATGATTCCTTATGATATGCTTTATGTATGTGCACTTATGACATCATGTTATGATTCCTTATGATATGCTTTATGTATGTGCACTTATGACATCATGTTATGATTCCTTATGATATGCTTTATGTTATGTGCACCTCATGCTATTATGGTATGTTATGAAAGGCTTATGTAAGATGAAAAGCCTAAGAGATGCTTCCCTTAAGATGGGATGAAGAGCACTCTTCATGACATGACAAAGAGATGCTTCCCTTAAGTTGGGATCAAGAGCTCTCTTCATGGTATGATAAGAACATGAAATGTTATGATATGACAAGAACATGATATGTTATGATATGACATGATATGACATGCTATTTTACTTTGTATGGCTTCTACCAAGGGTGGGCTCCATAAGCGCCCCTAGGTCGATGGTCTATGAAACGGGCCTAGTAAAAGGGATGGGCTCCTAAGTTGCCCCTAGGTCGATAGTCTATGAAACGGGCCTAGTTCCTAGTAGGTTCAAGATTAGCTACCTTGGATATATTTAGGATGCGCGCATTCATGTATGTATGTGGTACAAGTCGGGCCCTCATGTTGAGATTATGTTTAAGTATGTATATGATATATGTTTTCAAAAGGACATCTTGCATATACTCATCTCATGTCACATGTTTTCAAAAGAACATCTTGCATCTACAAGTTCATGTTATATGTTTTCTTTTATGCTTACTTAACATGCACTTGAAAATATGACAATGATGCTCATATGATCATGTTATTACTTTATGTTTATACTCTCACATGCTATGATATGATCTTATGTTCTCACATGATATGATATGATTTGATGTTTATGATTTCACATGATATGATATGACTTTATGTTTATGTTCTCACATGATATGATATGACTTTATATTATGCTCTCACATGTTATGTTATGATTTGCCAGATGAACATGTTATCACTCTATTTTTATGCATGATTCATGGTTTTTGTGAGTAGGAAAGGAACTTACTAAGCCTATGGGCTTATAGTCTTTTTATGTTTCCTTGTACTGCAGAAAAAGGAAAGGAATGGCTAGATTAAGAGGAGCAACAGGAAGGGCAAGTGTGTGTATGGTAGTGGCATGGTGGAAAAAAAACTGCTTTATGTTTATATGTTTTAAGTTTGCATATGAACCATGTGTTGTCATTATGCTTTGATGGTACTTGCACTAGTATAGATAGTATGCACTTATGTTCTCCTTATTTCATGTTAGTATGCTTATGATATCATGAATCATGTTTCAAGTAGTTGATACTAACTAAGTTATATGCATGAACATTAGCATGTCTACATGTTCAATATAATAAGCATGATGTTTAGTGTAGTTAGTGTAGAAAAAAAAATTATAACTGTTTCCGCTGCCATGATTTTATATGTATGCACGTATGTAAGTAAGTAACTCCATCCCTCCTTGAGCAATGGGAGGGCGGACGTTACATAAACAAAACATACAGAAAGAAAACAGCAGGACTGCAACCGAGTACCAGTCGACTAGTACCCATACCAGTCGATTGGTAAGTGACCGTTGCAGTGTGAAAGTAGAAAATCTTACAAAATCTTAAGTATCGTTGAAGCACATCAGTCGACTGATGTGCACATCAGTCGACTGATGTCGGGAAAACTATAAAAGCAATTCTTGGAGTTTGAAGAAAAGCATAACTACTATGCTAACAAAAGTGCTCAAAAAGTGACTCCTAAGCTGCAAAAATTTCTGTCTCCTCCTTCAAAGCTTAGCTCTCATCTTGTGAAAGGAAGAGACAATCATGTAAAGGTTTTCCCACCTTCGCTCTTGTTTCAAAAAAGAGAAAGTCTTAGTGAAGCTTGATCGTGTGGGTGTGTGCCTTGAATTAGTCACCTCAAGGAGGTGGAGACCAAGTAAATCAAGGAGTTAGCATTGTTTTCTTAGTATTTCATTATTTATATTCTACTCTATTTGCTTCCACTAACAAATTGTAGGTGAAAATCAAAGAAAAGTTATTCACCCCCCCCCCCTCTCTAGCCAAACACAAAGGTCCTATCAATTGGTATCAGAGCTAGAATCACATAGGAAGAACTCACTGTCAACCAAAGCATCAAGATGGCATTTCAAGAGGGATATAGTACCGCTAGACCACTCTTCTTTGATGGAAACGATTTCGCATATTGGAAAGGTAGGATGGAGTATTACTTAATGAATGATATTGAAAATTAGTTTAGTGTTGTAGATGGATTTGAGAAGCCAAAAGATGGGTCTGGAGCACCTCTTCCAACTAAGGATTGGACAAAAGAAATGGCAAAGAAGGCCCAAGCAAATGCAAAGGCCACAACAACCCTACAATGTGGACTTTCAAAGGAACAATTAGCAAAGTAGGACCATTCAATTCTGCCAAAGAGCTTTGGGAAAAGCTCATTGAGTTAAATGAAGGATCAAGTGAATCAAGGAGGGCTAAGAGAGATCTTTTGTTGGGGCAACTTCAAACCTTCACCATGAAGACCAATGAGACTGTAAGTCAAATGCATGATAGATTCAAGGAGATAGTCAATGGGCTTCATATAATAGGTGAGAAAACTGATAATCAGGATCTAGTAAGGTATGTTCTTCAATCCTTTCCTAGAACCACCTTATGGGCATCAATGGTTGATGCATATAAAGTTTCTAGAGATCTTTCCTTAGTTTAGCTTGATGAATTATTTTGCAAATTTGAACTTCATGAACAAGCTAATATGCCTTCAAAAGAGAAGGATATAGCTCTCATTGTAGAAAGGAAGGAGAAGAAAGAAAAGAAAGTGAAATCCTCATCATCCGAATTCGAGCAAGAGTCATCGGATAGTGATGATGAAATGTCGGCAAGTGAAGTGGCTCATTATGTTAAGAAGATGATGGGAAGAACAAGAAGATTCACAAGGAAAGATGTGAAGAAGATGTTTCAACCCTCAAAAGGTAAAAGTAGTCAAAGTTTAAGTTTTAACACTAATGTCATTTGTTATGGATGTAACAAGAAAGGACACATCAAGCCAAATTGTCCGGAATTGAAGAAGAAAGAAGAAAAGGAAAAGAAGAAGAAGGAGAAAAAGAAAAAGGAAGTCATGGTGGCCCAAGCTACATGGGATACATCAAGCATTGACTCATCGGATGAAGATGAGCTATGCCACATTACCCGACATATGACATTTATGGCATTTGAAGATGATAAAGAAGGATCAAGTCAAGAGGAAGCATCAAGTGAAGAGGATTCGTCAAGTGAAGAGGAGTCAAGTGATGAATCATCAAGTGACGATGAGGTAAAAGAATCTCCCAAAGTAGAATTTTTTTATAAAACTATTGCTCGTCTCAAGAATGCTTTTGTTAAATCACAATCTAAGGTGAAGACCTTAAAGGGAAAACTTAAGTCTATTAGAAATGATGCATGTACATCTAGTGAGTCAAATATGCTCAAGGAAGAAAATGAAAGATTAAAAAATGACATGGTTAAACTAAGAGCATGTCTAGAGAAATTCACAAATGGATCCAAATATCTAGATATGATCATTAGAGATCAAAGAGTCGTTTACAACAAAGCCAGAATAGGATATATACCTAAGGAAAAGGAGGTTGCATACATGTCTCTAATCAATGGTACTATAAATGATGCACTTAGAAACAAAGTCAAGAAGAATCTTAAAGGCAAGGTAAAACAAGCTTGGGTACCTAAGAAATATTTGAATGACATTTCTGAATCAAGTGCATGGGTACGAAAGAGTTGTGTGTTTTATGTTGCCTAGGTAGAGGATAAGAAGGATACAAGTATGTGGATTGTGGATAGCGGTTGCTCAAGACACATGACCGGTGATGTGAGCAAGTTCTCCACAATAAATTATATAAAGAAAGGAACGGTATCATTTGAAAATAGTGGAAAGCTCAAGATTATAGGCAAAGGTACAATTGAGGTATCATCTATAATTATCATTCATAAAGTCCTATTGGTTAAAAATATGGAGTTCAATTTGCTTAGTGTTAGTCAATTATGTGATGTCGGATACAATGTAGAGTTTCACCCCGATAAGTGCTTAGTTAAGCACAAGGGTCTTGAAGATATTGTGTTAAAAGGATATAGAAAAACAAATCTCTATTATATTGATCTTTTATATGCTTATAACCCTTATATTAAGCGTTTGATATCAAAAGAAGAGGAAGGATGGCTATGACATAGAAGACATGGACATATCAACATGAAGAACATAGCCAAGGTAGCCAAGTTGGAGCTAGTAAAGGGACTACCAAAAATCAAATACATCAAGGACAAATTGTGTGATGCATGCCAAGAGGGTAAGCAATCAAGGTCATCACATAAAGGTAAAACTTTAATTAGTACTTCATTACCATTAGAATTATTGCACTTGAATCTTTTTGATTGTCATAGAACACCTTCTTTGATAGGTAACAAATATTATTTGGTGATAGTTGATGATTACTCTGGATATACTTGGGTTTATTTCTTGAAACATAAGGGGAAAACTTTAGAAACAATCATAGGATTTACCAAGAGGGTAGAAAATGAAAATAACCTAAAAATTGATAAAATCCAGAGTGATCATGGTGGAGAGTTTGAGAATGTAAACTTCTCTAAGTTTTGTTTAGAAAATGGCTATAAGCATGAATTTTCTTGTCCAAGAACACCTCAACAAAATGGTGTAGTAGAAAGGAAAAATAGGGCTTTACAAGAGGCGACTAGGACCATGATTAATGCATACTCATTACCTAGCTACTTGTGGGCTGAAGCGGTTAATACTGCTTGTTACATCATGATTCATAAATTTTTAAGAAAAATACCCTTTGAACTATGGAATGGAACGATTCCTTCAATTCATTATTTCAAAGTCTTTGGTTGCAAGGTCTATATTCTTAATACCAAAGATAACTTGGGAAAATTTGAGGTCAAGTCAAATGAGGGAATTCTAGTTGGATACTCATCTACTAGTAGAGGATATAGAGTATACAATAAAAGAACTAAAACGGTTGAGGAATCATCCAATGTTAAATTTGATGAGTCTACTAGCACTTATCCTAGGAAATCAGCTATTGATAAGGATATAATTGAACAACATCAAAATATTACTCAGGGAATACAAGACCTACAATTAGGGGGTATTGATCAAGGGGGAGGAAGAAATATTTTGGATGATGAAAAAAGTAATGAAAACAATAAACACCATGAAGATGATGATCCCATTATTTCTAGGACCTTAAGGCATCATCAAGATCACCCTATTGATCAAGCAGTTGGAGATATTGTACAAGGGGTAAGAACTAGATCCTATTTTACATATCATACTAGTCAAATTGCCCTAATATCATAATTTAAACCAAAAACAATTGATGAAGCCTTGGTTGATACGGATTGGATTCTAGCAATGCAAGAAGAGTTGAACCAATTTGAATGAAGTAATGTATGGGAGTTAGTTTCAAGACCTAATGGTAGTGCAATTGTTACAATAAAATGAGTTTTTAGAAATAAATTGGATGATCAAGGGAAAGTCACTAGAAATAAGGCTAGGTTGGTAGCTAGGGGATTCAAGCAAGTAGAGGGACTTGATTATGATGAAACTTATGCTCCGGTAGCTCGGTTAGAGTCCATTCGAATCTTACTAGGATATGCTGCTTACATGGGTTTTAAACTTCACCAAATGGATGTAAAATTGGCTTTTCTAAATGGATTTGTCAAGGAAGAAGTTTATGTAGAGCAACCACCCGAATTTGAAAATATAGATTATCCAAATCATGTTTATAAACTTAAGAATGCATTATATGGGTTAAAACAAGTGTTAGCTAGAGCCCTAGAGCCAATCATTTGATGATTGTATTTTGGACTTATTGTATCATATTATATATATAAATAAAGGCATTTGGATTTTGGTTATTATACTTACTTGTATTGGTGCCAAATAAACTAAGTATAATAATGTCCTTGAGTAGATGGTTCTCACCTATATTAATCGGTTAGTTGAATCGATAGTGAGATGATATAGGGAACACTACTCTTAATCATTCCTAGTCGAGTATTAACATTCAGGGACAATGTTAATGCAATAAGACTAACATGTAGGTCAACTTGATGACTTGATCTCACAAGTCATGGATATGGAGATATCAAGTTGACACATGGGTATGCATTGGATAATGTATACTGAATGACCCGCCATGAGAAAGTATCATGGATCGTTATATAAGTGTCATATACTTTCTCATGTGACTATTAGTATGACTATTGGTCCTTAGACCTGAAGTCACCATGGTTCCCTACATAAGGAGTTATGTACTTTGGTTTCGTCAAACGTCACCCGTAACTGGGTGGACTATAAAGGCGATTACTGGGTATATAACGAATTATGCAGAGGGATGTGAGTGATGTAGATGGGATCTATCCCTCCCATATGACGGGAGCGACATCGGTATTCTTGATAGAGTTAGACCACGAAGTGCATGGCCATGTCCAAATGAGTCAACATGAGATGTTGAGCTCATTTGATCGAGTGAGTCTACTTGGAGTTCAAGATTTAGATTGATTAGAGGATGACACGGTCTATGCCTCACATTGATCGATCTAGGTGTCTAGGATAGAAGGACAATGTCACAAATTGTGATGAGTCACAATTAGTAGTCACAAGGTGATGTTGGATCTCAACATTCTTGTAACATTGGGTAGTAATGATGTATTGCTAGATACCGCTCATTACTTATGCTTCTAAATGGGTTTAGGGGCATTGCCAACGTTACAAGAACCTATAGGGTCACACACTAAGGACAATTAGATGGAGATTAGGTTCATATGATGAACCAAGAGGATTAGATTCATTTGATGAATCAAATTGGATTAAGAGTAATCCTAATTGGGATAATTGAGTTGGACTCAAGTTGATTCATGTGTTTAATGAGTCTAATTTAGATTATGACTCATTAAATCAATTTAATTAAATGAATTAGATTCATTATATTAAATTGGCTTGAATTAAATGGTTGGATTAGATCAACCATGAGAGAGATTAAGTTAAGTTTGACTTGACTTGAGAGGAAGATGAAGAGTCAAGTTTGACTTGACTTTATGCCACCTCATTGGTGAGTGGGCAAGATGTGGACCAATGATAATGCTCCACATCATCATGGTTGCTTATGTGGAATGTCACCTCATGGGAGTTACCAAGAGTTGTGACTCTTGGCATTCCATGGGAGTTACTCATGCTCTTAATGTGGCCGGCCACATGAATGGGTGAGATAAGTTTCATTTTGGAATTAATCTCATTCATTCCTTCATCTTCTTCCTTGCTCCAATTTTGCTCTCCCTCTCCTCTCTTGGCCGAACCATCCAAAGGTGCTAGCACACCTTGTTTTGGTCATCTCCACCGAGTGTGTTCGTGTGGATACATATAGAGAAGTATCTATCCTTGATACTTTCGAGATCCGACGAATCTTAGACGAGCGGGATACGAAAAGGGCACGCATCGAAGGTAAAGATCTTCATCATGTAGATCTAGAAGTTTTGTAACTCGTACTCGTATGTCTTCGAATTTTTCTTCGCACAAGATCCGTTGGCAAGGGTGATTCGGGGGTTTCCGCGACGCGAAAAAGCGGTTTTCGCGGCCCGAAAAACCCAACAACAAGCTCCCCGGGCTTGGTATGAGAGACTCTCATCCTTCGTAACCTCTAAGGGCTTTAGAAGAGGAACAATTGACCCAACATTATTTCTAAAGTCTAAGGATGGAAATATTTTTGTTGCCCAAGTCTATGTTGGTGACATCATTTTTGGCTCCACAAATAATGAACGTCTTCATCATTTTATTCAACATATGGAAAGTGAGTTTGAAATGAGTCTAGTTGGAGAATTAAGTTTTTTTTTTGGGATTACAAGTCAAGCAAACTAGTGAAGGAACCCATGTCTACCAAGCTAAATTTTCTAAAGAACTTATCAAAAAAATTGGGTTGAAAAATGCTAAAGGTGCATCTACTCCTATGGGGGCTAATACCAAGATAGATAGTGATCAAGAAGGAAAATTAGTAGACCCAAAGCAATATAGGAGCATGATTGGTAGTTTATTATACCTAACCGCTAGTAGATCGGATATACTATCCGCGGTAGGTATGTGTGCAAGATACCAATCTTATGCCAAAGGGTCTCACTTAGTAGCGGTAAAGAGAATTTTGAGATATATCAAGAGCACTCTTAATGTAGGTCTTTGGTATCCTAGGACTCAGAATTTTGACTTAATTGGCTACACCAACTCTGATTATGTGGGTTGCAAATTAGATAGAAAAAGTACTAGTGATGGATGTCAATTTCTTGGAACTTCCCTTATAAGTTGGAGTAGTAGAAAACAACCTAGTGTGACCTTGTCCACAACCGAAGCTGAGTATGTGGCTATGGGTGATTGTGTAGCTCAATTGCTTTGGATGATGCATACCTTAGAGAATTATGAGCTACATTATTCCAAAGTCAAGGTATTGTGTGACAATGTGAGCACCATCAATTTGACCAAAAATCCGGTGCATCACTCTTGCACAAAGTACATTGAGGTCAAACATCACTTCATTAGAGATCATGTGGCAAGAGGTGACATTGAACGAATTTATGTTGACTCTAAATCTAACCTTGCCGATATCTTTACCAAGGCTTTACCCGAAGCAGAGTTCACCTCCCTTAGGAGAGAATTTGGTATGTGCCTTGTAGAATAATGGATTTAGCTTTGCATGATCCCTTAAATTAACAAATAAGTTCATACTTCAATGTATCTCACAAAGGACCTAGGATACCTTGCTTGTACTTAAATATCATGTGAGATACTAGGAAGATGCATTTGGTTCATCATGTTCGTTATGATGCATTACTTTAAGCCACAATGATATCGAGAGACATTAATCCTTCATTGGACCAATCATTGGGAAGGATTGTGCAAAATTAATGTGTACATAGCTCCTTGAACATGATTGGAAATTTACCTCAATGACACAAGTTTCATGCATGAGAATTAGGACGAGATACTGTTGGATCGAGAAGCGCTAGAGGGGGGGTGAATAGCGCTCACGTCTATTTCGTTTGATTATCGGAATCGTAAAACATTCGTTGAGTAATTAAAGCAACGGAATAAAAAACAAACACACAAGAACATGGTCGTTTACTTCGTTCGGAGCCTAGATCGACTCCTACTCGAAGGCCCGCGATCCTTGATCGCTTTCGGTGGGCAACAACTATAAGCACGATTATTACAAACTAAGTATTACAATAAGTGCAATAAATAAATCTATACCAACGACGGAAAATGAAATCTCGGAGCTCTGGGTCGTCGGGCACGAGTAGCAGCACTTCGAAGCGTCTTTTGGAGCAGCACGTGAATGAGAGAAGGCTTGGAATTGTTGATCTGAAGTGCTGCTCGAACCCTGCTTTTAAAGCATGCTGGAGGCGCCTCCAAGCTCATCTGAGGCGCCTCCAGTTCGCCCAAGTCGCATGCGTGGATCAGTGACGAACTGGTCGAAACCTATCTGCTAGAAGGCGCCTTCATGGGTCTTCAAGGCGCCTTCCAAGGCGCCTCCATAACCCTCCGAGGCGCCTTCAGCCCTGTTTCACGGCCAGCTTAGCTTTTGCACCCGAGGCGCCTCCAAGCTCCATGGAGGCGCCTCGGACACTGTTCATCCGAGGGAAGACTTCATTATTTTGTACTTGCAAGACATGTTAGTCCCAAACAATATCCTGCAACACAAAGTTAGCACATAAAGCCATAAATAAGGTAACAAAATATTATCGATAGTCATCAGACTATCCGGGTCTGACTTCGGATTTTCGTCCGGAAATCCTAGGTCGACCCGACGCCTACTGTGTTGGTGCGGGAAGCATCCGACGATCGAACCTCAGTTTTGATAATGGCAAAGGGATTCAAAGTTAAGATTCCTTGTTATCTACTGTGCTTAAAGAAGGTTTCAGGAAAGTTCTAACTGCGGTTAGGCAGGTGAAAATCCTAAGGGGTGGTAACCTTAGGTCCTAGGGAGTGGTAACCCTAGGTGAAGGAAAAATCCTAAGGGGGGGTAACCTTAGGTCCTAGGGGGTGGTAACCCTAGGTGAAGGAAAATCCTAAGGGGGGTAACCTTAGGTCCTAGGGGGCGGTAACCCTAGGTGGAGGAAGACCCTAAGGGGTGGCAACCTTAGGTCCTAGGGGGCGATAACCCTAGGTCCTAGGGGGGGTAACCCTAGGCGGAAAGCTTAGTCGGTCTGGAGGACCGGACTGGCATCAGGTAAATCTCCTGAGTGGAGTAGGTGAGGACGCGTTCCCCGTAGAGGGAACAGTAGGCGTCGGGTCGACCTAGGATTTCCGGTCGGAAACCCGAAGTCAGACTCGGACAGTCCGGAGACTGTCATTATCATTTCTATTATGCTTTATGTGTTAACTTTGTGCTGCAGGGTATATTTGGGATTAATGTATCTTGCAGGGACCAAAGTGCAAAGATTAACCTCGGATGAACAGTGTCCGAGGCGCCTCCATGGAGCTTGGAGGCGCCTCGGGTGCGAAACCTAAAGTTGGCTACGAAGAAAGCTTCAAGGTGCCTTGGATAGGCGGAAGGCACCTTGAACAAGTTGATGAAGGCGCCTTGGAGAGGTTGGAGGCGTCTTGAACAGGATAAAGTTCGACCAGGTCAGTTCTGATCTACGCGGGTGACGCGGCCAGCCTGGAGGCGCCTTGAAGGGGTTTAAGGCACCTTGAACATCCTTTATAAGAGGGGTTCGAGCAGCAGGAAAGGACAACGAAAGAAAAAGCTTCCTCGTGCTGTGTTCTGCTCAAGTATTGCTTCCGAAGTGCTGCTGCAACATTCCGACGACCCGGAGCTCAGATTTTTCTACCACTGTTGTCGGTATAACTTTAATTACAGTTACATTTGTAATTAGTTTGTAATAATTATACAAGCTTATAGTTGTTGTCCACGAAAAGCAATCAAGGATCGCGGGCCTTCGAGTAGGAGTCGCCTTAGGCTCCGAACGAAGTAAATCCTTCGTGTCTGTGTTTTCTCTATTTCATTTCCGCTGCTTTAATTACTCGACGATTGTTTTACGATTCCGATAATCGAACGAAATAGCCGCGAGCGCTATTCACCCCCCCCTCTAGCGCATCTCGATCCAACAATTGGTATCAGAGCGGGGTCGCTTTGAACTGGTGCAACCATCATTCAAGCATTTTTTTCGTGGCTTTGTTGTTTGTATAGGTTAAAAATAAAACCTTACGCCTTTCGTTTTTTCCCTCCAAAACTGTTTTTGAAAAATTAATTTTCATCTTTTCACCATTGGTTGGAATTAGCGAAATATTGCATTTTCAAAAATTTGTAGTAATATTTTTTTAATAATATTTTATTATTTTCTCTCGAAATTCCTGAATTACTATTTTTATTTCTCTCCCGCACTACTAATCCAAGACCAAGTCTTGGTACAAGTTTTATTGTGTTTATTTTGCAAGATTCCTTCTAATGGCCTACGAAGATGGGTACAACTCCACATGCCTACCACTGCTGTCTGACGAGAACTTCAGATACTGGAAAGACCAGGTGGAGCATCAATTAAAGACCGAAGCAGAAATATGGACCATAGTCCATATTGGATTCACTCTCCCCACCAAAGAAGGTGTACCCATCACCTGTGACAAATGGGAATCACAAACAATAAGGCAATTCGAGGCAATTGCAAAAGCAACTTACATTCTTCTATGCGGACTAACAAATTCAGATCTTGATCGAGTTGGAAAGTTCAACAATGCTAAGGAGCTTTGGGTAGGGGTGTCAAAATTAAACCCGACCCGACGACCCAACCCGAGTCGACCCGAAAAAAATCGGGTTCGGGTTGGGCATTTTCGGGTTCGGGTTGGAGGGTTGGAGAGTAAAAAATTTTCGCGTTGGGTCGGGTCGGGTTCGGGTTGACCCGGGTTGACTTAAATATAGGATTTTGTGGGTTTTTTTGGGGTTAAATCAAATTTTATTTTAAAAATTTAGATGTTTTTATGTATATTAATATCATATTTGTATGATAATGATGGAGTATTGAGATAAAAGTGAAAAAATATAAGGAAAATAGCTTTAAAAAGTCGTTTTGAATCGGATTTTCAGGTTATATGGGTCGGGTTCGGGTTGATCGAGTTGATCGGGTTGGTCGGGTTCGGGTTCGGGTTGAGGTGTTTTGGGTTGAACTCGGGTTCGGGTCGGGTCCAGGTTCGGTTAAAAAAAAAACTCAACCCGACCCAACCCGACCCGACCCACCCGAATTGACACCCCTAGCTTTGGGAGAAAGTGCTCAAGCTTTATGAGATCCCTTCAGAGTTAGAAGATCGAATAGAACCTGAGTCCGAATTTGAAATTGAATCCTCAGAGTCAACCTCCGAACCAGACTCAGAAGAATCAGAGCAAACCGATATCATAGCACTGATGGCCAAAGATGAGATATCTGAATCTGAGTCAGAATTTGAAATGGCAACAGTCAAGGGCGAGGATCCTAACATGGATCTAAAAGGTAAAATTATAAATTTAAATTGTAAATCTCTCATAATCTGTTTTAAGTGTAGGGAGAGAGGGCACTATAGAAACGAATGCCCCACTCGTAAAACTCGACTGGCACAATCGGAGGAGAAGGAGAAAATGATCAGGAGAGGGAAGAAATACATTAAATGCTCCAAATGCAAACTAATGGGTCACTGCAAAAGACAATGCCCAGAAAGAAGACCCAAGAATCCAGAGGGAGAAATCAAGGTTAGTACATTTACATTATATGAAAATCCAGTTTTTGCAACACATGATTGCACTAGTTTAACTAATCTTGCTTACTCTAGTATAGATTTTTCTTTAAAATTAGATATGCATGCTAATAATGTAATGAATAAAATTAATTCAAATAAAAATAAGAAATTAACTCTTAGAAAATTAGAAATACAAAATAATATTTTAAAAGATAAAATTGATAAATTAGAGAAGATTGTTAATAATTTAGTCAGATCACGAAATCTAGACTTGGGTTATAAGTCTAAAGTAAAACTTAAACAGTACAAACCAAGCTATAATCAAGTACCTTTTATTTACTAAACTTAATTTAAATAAAACGTAAATCAATAACATAGGAGGAGGCTCCAGAATAGCTGGCACCTCCGAATTGATCCACCCAATCAGGGTAAACAAGAGTAGACTACCCGACAAGGTAATTAAGGTTAGAAATGGGCTAGGTTTAACTTGACCCACGGTACTGGTGAAGTTTTTGGATGATAGTACGTTAGGGAAGATTGGGCATCGCATGTCTAGGAAGATATGGCTTCGACCTGGTGCATTTGGCCAAGTGGAACTGACCGAAGCTACCCTTAAATGGATCCTAACTAGTTAGACCAAGGTTTAGTATTAAGTTCAATGGGTAGGACTATTTGGAAAACCTCGAAGGCATAGTTACTTTAATGAGTTCCTTGTGATTCACCATAGCCCAGAAGTTTATCCAAAGAATACTTACTTGTTGAACCCAAAGCTAAACCTGAATCTAACATAAAGTTAAACCAAACCCTTAAATTGAACCTCAATTCATCTTACAACAATTATAGAAGTACCTGATTGAAAATTAGATCGGGTGAGATGACTAAGGAATTTTTAAAAAAAATCAAAATTAAACTCATAACTATAATTAATTCAAATTCTGTAATTAATATTATTTTTCAAATGAAATTAACTCAAAATGATATTTCAAAATTACTTTAAAAATCTTTTAAAACTTAATTTAGAAACTCATTTAAAAATCAAAATTACTTTCAAAATCATTTTAAAATCTTTTAAAACTTAATTTCAAAATTAATTCAAAATCATTTTAAATCTTTCAAAACATAATTTCAAAATTATTTCAAAATCTTTTAAAAAATCATTTTAAATCTTTTAAAACTTAATTTCAAAATTATTTCAAAATCATTTTAAATCTTTCAAAACTTAATTTCAAAATTATTTCAAAAACTTTTAAAAAATCATTTTAAATCTATTTGAAAATTAATTTCAAATTTATTTCAAAATCATTTTAAAAAATTATTTGAAAAATTCTTTCAAAATTATTTAAAAAACTAATCAAAATTACTTTCAAAATTATTTTAAAAATCTTTTAAAAACTTAATTTCAAAATTGTTTGAAAAATCATTTTAAAAATCTTAAAAACTTTATTTCAAAATCATTTTAAATCTTTTAAAAATTAATATCAAAATTATTTAAAAAATCTTTTCAAAATTATTTAAAAATCATTTTAAAAAAATTATTTGAAAAATTCTTTAAAAATTATTTAAAAAACTTTTCAAAACTTAATTTCAAAATTATTTCAAAATATTTTAAAAAATCATTTTAAATCTTTTAAAAATTAATTTCAAAATTATTTAAAAATCATTTTAAAAAATTATTTGAAAAATTCTTTAAAAATTATTTAAAAAACTTTTCAAAATTATTTAAAAAACTTTTGAAAATCAATTTCAAAATAAGTTAAAAAATCATTTGAAAAATTATTTGAAAAATCCCTTGAAAAATTAATTTCAAAATTATTTCAAAATTACTTTTAAAAAAACATTTGAAAAATCACTTTAAATATCCTTTGAAAAATTAATTTCAAAACCCTTTTCAGAAGTTATTAAATTCTTTAAAATTCTAAACTCAATTAATGTTAAATCTTCAAAATAATTAAATGGTCACTTATTTGGAATTCGAACTTACATGTTACATCAAAGACAACTCCATCTCACGCTCACTCATATGCCAAACATGCTTATTAATCTAGAATGAGTGAGATGGAAAGTTTGGAAAATAATTTTTTTTTCTTCTCATACTTGAACCAAAGAATTAATTAAGGCATTAATTAAGGGGGAGAGATATTGAGTTAGTTTTAAAATTAGTTTTTATTTAAAATAAAATTTTGATTTGACCTCAAAATTTAAAACTATTTTTGGCATGTCTTCAAAAATTCAAGTCATTTTTAACTTAGACTTAAAATTTAAATTATCTATGACCTGACTTTTAAAGTACAACTCCTCTAGAATATTTTCAAAGCTAAGCCTTTATGTAAAACCTCTTTATGCTAAGTACTTAATCAAGTCTTCTTTAACTAAACTTAGTTAAATTATACTCTAAACTTAGCTATTTGGCAAGATATTTTCTCAAGGCAATCATTTTTAAGCTGGACATATAGCTAAGTATTTTCAAAGCATTCTCAAAATTTCATCAAAACAATTTATTTTAAAACAAAAAAAAAACTAAGTCTTCTTAAGGTTAAAAACTTAACAAAACTATTATCTTCCTAAGTTTAGCTAAGTCTTTGATAAAAGTATGTTAAAAGTAAAAATCTTAGCTAAACTAAGTCTTGATCATTTTTTTTATAGCTAAACTCCCTCTTTAAAAACTAAGAATTTAAAGTGTTTTGATATCACAAAAATTTGCTAAGTTACTTTTTAAAGACAAAATAACTTTATCTAAGCTAAAAGTATCTCTCAAACTAAAGAAAGAATTTTGGCTTTCAAAATTTATAATAACATTTTTGATTGCACCTAGCAAAAAATCTTACAAGAAAAACTAAGTGTTTATCAAAAGTATGCTTAACCCTCTATTTTTCTCTTTGAAAGATAAGATAAAAATTATTTTTGAGAGTTAAGCTAAGGCCTAGATTTTCTTCACTCTCTTGGGTATTTTGATGTATGGCAAAGGGGGAAAGTAGGAAGAAATTCAAAGAAAATTAATAAGAAATTTTTGTTTTGTATGTGCCTATGCTTTATTTATGCCTGTGCTTATTTATGCTTATCTTCATTCCATTTTTTACTTAACTTTGAATTTCGATTGCCATAATCAAAAAGGGGGAGATTGTTGGTGTGGGAAGCATCCGACGATCGAACCTCAGTTTTGATAATGGCAAAGGGATTCAAAGTTAAGATTCCTTGTTATCTAACGTGCTTAAAGAAGGTTTCAGGAAAGTCCTAACTGCGGTTAGGCAGGTGAAAATCCTAAGGGGTGGTAATTGTAATGACCCAAATTTTCTCATTTTGAACTCCAAAAATAATTCAAAAATATTTTGAAATGCTATAGAAAAATTCTAGAGATTTTTAGAAATTTTTAGAGTATTTTTACACAATTTTTAAAGTTCGTTTGGTATTTTTACCAAGAGGAAGAAGTAAAAAATAATAATAATAATATATGTTGAAGCCGGGTTTTGAACCCAAGATCACGGACCCGAACCCGAGTCTTAACGAACTTAGCCCAACCATCTGGTCTACGGATGTTTTGTTAATCATATATGGAGCGATATATATTTAAGTAGTAGTTAGGAACAGTAAAATAAATTGGAAATAAAAGTGCGCGGCTGAGGAATCGAAGCCGAGTTCTCTAACTTGGTTAAAACCTGGCTAACCAAGTGTGCTGCGGGCGGTTTTGTTTAAGAATAGATAGTAAAATTATTTAAGTAGTACAAGTTAACAGAAACATTAGAGTATTAAAAGGAGAACTTAGGCGTTAATTGCTGTGACCTAATTTTCTCTCCTCTCCCTCACGAACGGTGTCGGCGTCGATTCTGCCCGAGCGAAGGAAAACGAAGCCCTAGCTTCGTCTCCGGCGGTCGGCCGAAGGGGATTTCCGCGAGCTGTTCTCGGATTCGAGCTCCTCTCGTCAAGAATGACCCGTGAACACGAAGAGAGGCCACGATTTCAAGAGACCCGAACCCTCGAAGTCTTCCTTCTTCAGCTGTGAGTTCAAGAACACGATGTAAGTTGCTACTCACCTGCGGTAAGAGTTGTTCCGATTTTAATTTGGTGTTTTCCTTGTATTTTTGAGCATGCCGTGAAGATGAAGGGGTTTTGATTGGGATTGATTGCTGCCGTGAGTTGCTTGCTTCGGATTTTTTTGGATTCTGATCTGTTGTGATCTTAATGTGCAAGTCAAGATGTGCTGTGAAAAGGGGCACAAGTAGCTTCTGTTCAGAATTGTTTTCCTAAGTAATCTGGTCAAATTTGGCTATTAGACAATTAACATGAGAAAGTGAATAGATTTAATGTATAGTTTTGGTTTCAGTAGCATGTTGTGGGTTTTTATTCGAGTTTTCTTGAGGAATCGAGTTTCAGATTCATATTCTTGATGTGTTTGTTTATTAGTATGTTCTAGTTCTTCATGGGAAGCAATAGGATTTAAGTTCTTATATGCTCTTGTTATTGAAATAGTTTTGAAACTGTTGCAAGATATTATGAATACAGTTTGATTTGTTGTGTTTAGCTATTTGCCATGGGATGATGTTAATGTGAGTTGATTATGATGCTTTAGTGGCTGTCCGAATTCTGAGTAAATATAGAGTGTGATGTGTCGATTTTGAGTTGTTCTTGTATGGTTCTGATGACTTTGGAATTCCGAATTTACCTTTGCATGTTCTGTTGTAACATGGTTTAAGAGGCTTTGCTTGCCCTATGAATTCATTGGATTAGTTGGTCTATGTGATACTTATCATGCTAAGTTGGGTAGCATAGTTATATATCTCATCTATTGGTTTTTAGGGCTGCCGTGTATTAAAAATGGTTCTATAGGGCTGCCGTGTATTTCTACCACTCTAGCTTAATTTGAATATGCAAAAGGGATAAGTTAATACCCTTTAATCTTGGTTTAGGGCTGCCGTGTGTTAATAGTAGTTCTTTAGGGCTGCTATAGCATGAGGTTGAAGATTTTGTTAAAGATGGGTGTTTTATGTATAGAATTAGGTTTTAGAAGAGGTTAAGAATAACATGCATGTTTATAATAAGCTTGCACAACCTTCTAATAATAAGCATATAGTTTATAGTCTTTCTATTACTGTCGTGGGCATAAACAACATGCATATCACGAAGATGCAGTCCTCCACTTTTAGGGTGCAGATTTGAAGTTTGCTACTTCCTTAATGAGCAAGAATAGTTCTTTAATTTAAAGCATGTGTTCCATTAAATCTTTTTAGAAGATTATGAGTAGTTATAAGTAAAGAGAGACCAAGGTCTGGAGAAGAAAAGATATATATATATATATTAAAGTATAAGAAGTATAAGTTTTATAGAGTTTCAAGTTCTAACTAGTTTAGACCCTTTTGTTATCAATTGTTTAACAAGCTACTAGATTCTTTGTTAGTAATCCTTTAACCCGCAGTTCTAGTTTTATGTTTAGCATGTTAGTTTCAGATTTCATGAAAACATTTCATATGTAGATTTTCAGATTTAGTTTATATATATATCTATGCAACGAACTACCTTTTTATTCCAAGTATATAGTTAGATTTTTCTTAAAGCTTTTAGTTTCCCTTTGTTCTACTATTAGGCAATGAACATAGAATGGCTTGGATTAAGTATTGGTTTATTAGGCTAATTGGAGGTTGATCCGGCAGTGATTTTGGTTTGTTTTATGATGAAGTAGGTAGAGTAATCTCTTAGTGCAGAAGTGTGAATGAAAGAGTGAAGAGGAGCATACGTAATATGTTGTGTTGGTGAGTATTATGTATTAAGACTAAAGATGATTTGAAATGATGTTATGGAGATTTTTTGGTGCTATTATATCAAGCAGTCGAGGCCAAATAAGTAGCTTTAATATTCCAACAACATGCTTAAGTTAAGTTGATATCGTTTTTCAAGTAGATTAAGATTAATTAAATACTTATCAATCAAGTCAAGGGTGGTTGGATATTTGACAATTGAAGAGATCTAAGTAAGTTAAGATTGATACGATACTTTATGGATTGAGTTGGGTCACACCTTTGTGAGAAGTTGAGGATTGTTTCTTTAAACTTGCTGCCGTGAATTACAAAGGAAGAAAATAAAGTATAAGCTTAGAACCAATAAAAACAAGATCTTAACCCAGTAGCTGGTATTTAGCTTGTTTTCCTTGCTTCCGGATCAGATTGGTCTTCTTCTTTTAGTTGTTTTGGAGATCTTTGTGAAGGGGTAAGCTTTGAATAAGATTACATAGGTTTGCTTTAAAAGTTATAGTGCAGAATTAGTTTTGCCTTTTTCTATTAGCAAGTGCAGAATTTTGATTAGCATAAAGTAGTGCAGATTTTTGTTAGTTATGTATGCTGATTTTGTTTTCTCTTGCTTTAAGATGTGCATGAACAGAATATAGCATATACGTATATATACATAGCATGTAGTTTAGACTATCCTTGCTATAATGAGTAGTTATAAGTGAGAAAAGACCAAGGTCTTAAATTGATCCTAAATTCCAGAAGTTTAGGATTAAAAGCACACTAAGTGTTTGAATAAATGCCAAGGCATTTTGTTATAAGAGAATTAAAGAATAACAAGTATAAGGAAGTTATAGTTAAAAAGAAGATAAGTATTTTACTTTTTAATGGCATGTACCGGACACAAGGTTCATTGGGTGGGCTCCTAGATCGCCCCTAGGCACAAGATCGCCTAAGAGTACCTTAATAGTTTCGGGATTAGCTACCTCGACTCATATTAAGGATGCGCACAAATTGGTACAATGCCGGGCCCAAGAGAAGTTGATTATTATTTTAAAGTAATAAAGTATAAGTTTTGAAACAAATGAAACAAGCACCATTTATGGTTAGAGTTAGTAAGTTTAGTTTCTTTTAATTTGAAGCATACAGTATTAGTTTTATTTGTTTCCTTCTTAGTTATTTAGCATGATTAGCTTTATTTTCCAGCATGCAATTTTATCTTGTATAGCATGGATCCTTAGTTTTCTTTGCTATTAGTTTGACATGAGCAGTTATGTTTTTGCTTTACTTTCTTTTAGAGCATATAGTTTCTAGTTTTTTCTGTATACATGCATATTCATGTTTTTGTGAGTTAGATAGCGCTTACTAAGCAAATTTTGCTTATAGACTGCATTTCCTCTTACCGCAGATAAAGGAAAGGAAAAGATCTAGCAAGGACGGCGACAAGGTGGTGCGGATGGTGTGTGATGCCAGGACTATGGAAGTCTTGGGACTAGAAAAGAGTTCTTTTAGTTTTCTTTCTTTATTACTAAGTTTTCCATGTTTTAGTGGACTGTAAACATTTGAGATTGTATTTTGAGTTCCATGTCATGTGAGATTGTTTTAGATAGTATGCTAAGATGAATTCAGTATAGTATGTATTTTTGGTGTTTGACACATATTTAACTGCGTGGTTGTTTGATATATGTTCCAGTCGCCTGTGGCTGTGTATTATTTGCATGTATTGAGGAATTTGGTCACCAGTGCAGGGGAGATTCTGTCGAAATTTTTCGATAGGGATTCCTCGTGGTTTCGATCACACCGGTTAAGTAGAGTTAATAGTTAAGTAACGGTCACCTTAGAGAGTAGTAGTTGTAGTAAGAAGGGTGGTCGTTACAGTTGGTATCAGAGCAGGTCCCATTCTCCAACATCACACATCAGCACCATCCTTGCCATCTTCAAGTAAGAAAGTATTTAATTTTCTTTTATGCTTTCTTTATTATTTGCAGTATAGAGTATCTGCTTATATGCACTTAAGTAAGAAGAAAATCCTTGTTTTATTTTTCTATGTTTTGATACATATGCTTAGGAAGAATAGAGACAATTTTAGTTTTGTTTCTCTTATATTCATATACATAAGTATGTTTAGAAAGGATAGAAAAGATATCAAGTCTTTTCTTGGCATAACTAGATGTCAAGATAGAGGATAAGACAGTGGAGAGTCAGAAACCCCAGTTAAGTAATTAGAACTAGAAAGACAATGATAACAAGAAAGACCCAAGCAGGAAGACGTTCGGGTAGTCTGTGAATATCCAGAAATATTTCCAGAAGAGTTACCTGAACTACCTCCCAACAGAGAAGTAGAGTTTGAAATTGAATTGGTTCCTGACACCAGCCCAATTTCAAAAGCTCTGTACCGAATTTCTCTAGCAGAGCTAAAAGAGTTACAAAAACAATTTCAAGAGTTACTTGACAAGGGTTTCATCCGCCCTAGTCATTCACCCCGGGGAGCTCCAGTGTTGTTCGTTAAGAAGAAAGACGGATCTCTGCGGATGTGCATAGATTTTAGAGTGCTAAGCAAAGTAACGGTTAAGGACAAGTACCCTCTTCTCATAATAGATGGTCTATTTGATCAGCTAAGGAGGGCAACAGTGTTCTCTAAAATAGATCTGCGTTCTAGGAACCATCAGTTGAAAGTGAAAGGAGAATGAAGAGTCCAGAACAGTTTCTAGTATCCGATATGGACACTACGAAGTTGTAGTCATGCCATTTGGTGTGACCAGTGCACCTATGGTCTCCAGAGACTTTATAGCAGGTCTTCCAAGGACCACTAATGGATATGATTCGATATGAATGATAGAGGACCGAGAAGTTAAGAGACTAAGGAACAAAGAGTACCATTAGTGAAAGTTATTTAAAACCAGAAGCATGAGGAAATTATTTAGGAGCGTAAGGACAGTATGAGACAGAGAGATCTAGAATTATTCTAAGTTCGAGGATGAACTTTTTATAAGGTGTGGGGAATTGTAACGACCCAAATTTCCTCATTTTGAGCTCCAAAAATAATTCAAAAATATTTTAAAAGGCTATAGAAAAATTCTAGAGATTTTTAGGAATTTTTAGAGTATTTTTACACAATTTTTGGTGTAACAACCACCCTTCTTACTACTACTACTCTCTAAGGATGACCGTTACTTAACTACTAACTCTACTTAACCGGTATGATTAAATATCACATGGAAACCCTACCGAAAAATTTTGGCAGAGTCTCCCCTGTACCGGTGACCAAATCTATACGCAGCCACATGCGGCTGGAACACATTTTATTCACAACCACACAATAATAAATTCATACTATAATCAAAAGACTAGACTAGCAACAAGTACTAAACACAACTCCCAGAATAGGACATAAATAAGCTACAATACGAATCAAACTCAATCACAATCACATAACTTCATAACAGTATTCAAAGAAAAGAACTAAAGCATAAACTCTAATCATTAGTTCCTGCAAGTTTGCTAGCACTCTCTGGATCTCTCTATAGTCCAATCACCACACACATTCATCATCACCACCACCCTGTCGCCTCCCTTCATATCTTATCTTTTCCCTTATCTGCAGTAGGAGGAAAAAAAAAGAAGATCTATAAGCGAAAATGCTTAGTAAGTACTAATCTATCTCACAAAACTCGCAATGCATAAATGTAATGCAAGAGTGCTGAAACTGAAATACTAAAGCAATCTGCATGTGCTCATGATATACAGAAAATAAACTGGATACATGTCAAACTCACTAACTAGCAGGATAACAAGGAATCAATGCGATAAGCTTAGAATTTCAGAAACTAACTTTTATTTATTCTAAGCATGTAACTTGTTTCATTTCTTATATCCTGGTGTTAGAAATTAATCTTTTAATTCCTATCTTTTTCTCTCTTCTTCTTTCTTTCTTTCTTCTTCTTTACTTCTGTCTTAACTTTTCTTTTCTTTGGGCCCAGGCTTAGTACCATCTCATGCGCGTTCCCTAATAGGTTGGGGTTGCGAGCCACCAATCCTAAAAGAGTAGACCTCGGTCTACCAGGGCCAAGACTTCGAAAATGGTCACCTGGATTTGTTTAACGACAAGCTCTTGGATGTCGGGTACTAGCCTCTTGCTTTACTTACTTGTTTTCTTTCTTATTCTGATATTAAAAATGCCCTGGCATTTAATTAAGCTTTAGTGTTCTTTTAATCCTAAACTACTTCCAGAAAAATGGTTTCAGGAATTCTAAAACATGGTAGTAGCATGGGAGTAAACTAATTCCAATCATACTGTAAATATAGGCAAAGAATGCTACTTTAGTTATTCCAATCATGCTGTAAATATAGGCAAAGAATGCTACTTGGACTTACTAAACATGCTGTAAAATCAAATTTAACTACTAGGCATGCAATGGAATCAAGTTAAGCATACTATGAAGATCAAGTTGTGAAAGTAAAACACATTCAACTACTGCTCATGCTTAAATCTATAGCAAAGAAATAGGACATGAAGTCCGATCATGCATGTTCAATAGCAAAAGGGAAAAACTAAACAATACTACTCAAGTTTTACTAATAGAAAAATTAGCAATCTGCTCATTGGAATAAAACTCTACTGCTGTGAAAAGAAGTTTTCATGCCCGGTTGCTGGAAATAAACAAGTTTAGGGCTGCATATCAAAAGAATACCACTCCTACTTAGTAAACCAGCAAGAAGAAGAGTCTAAAGCTGATCTGAAATCTAGGGGGTGTTCTTGTTTGGATCTTAGCAAGAAATCTGCAGCTGAAATGCTAAACTAAGCCACGAAAGTATCTAACTAATTCATGCTCATTGCTTGGCAACAAAACTAAATTCCAAGGATACATATACATAATCCGGAACTGGCATCTCCACAAAGCATGGAAGAATTGAAGAATTCAACCTACCTAGCACTACACGGCACATAACATCTCATGTTCATTGTGACAGCAAGGAGAGAAAATTGAGCAACAATACCAACTATGGCAATTCAACACAACAGGAACAAAACTTAAGAAATCTCCTCCTTCTATTTCCCCAACCCTTCTCCTTACGGCAGTATCATCAAACAAAAACCCCAATCCTTTCTCAAAGAGCTCACGGCAGCAACCATGAAGTGGCAACCTGTACGGTATGATCCGAAAATAGGGAAGCAAGGGAACAAACCGAAACCTAAATTTGCATGGAAAAATACCTTAGCAAGCACCCTGTGTTGGAGTATACTGAAAGCCTAAGCTTTGTAAACATTCATTATGAATAAAGAATCACATTTGGTCAAATTGTCTACATTTAGTTGTAATTGTTCAATTAATTTATACTGTAGATAACATAGTATGTGGTGTCACATGCAGAAGATGATGTTGTCAGTACCTTATAAATTATAAACAGTAGCTCACGACCAAAATGGAAAGGAACAAACCATTAGAAGGTCGTAGTGTAATTAGGTATCAGTTTATCTTGACTGTATAATTACACTAGTACACTTAGAGTGTATTGAGTAGGACCATTTGAGGTCGTTTCTTTTATACTGACTTTATAAAGAAACAAAGACCTCGGTTATTATGGAAGTGTGTGCTCTTAATCCTGATATAATAACAAGCACATATATTTGATATTTATTTCTTTAATTTATCAATGGGTGAGATTTAGTTCGATGAATCAATAAGCCCGATAAGTTGGGAAATGGTATCACTTATAGTGTGTGTTGTTGATTATAGAAGGAAACTGTGTCCTAGAGATACTAGGTTGATAATGTCCCCAAGAGGAGCTCATAAGGATTGTCATGTTAAACCCTGCAGGTGGACTTAGTCCGACATGACGATAAGGTTGAGTGGTACTACTCTTGGACTTAGATATTAATTAAATGAGTTGTCAGTAACTCACTTAATTAGTGGACATTCGATATCTTAAACACAGGGAGACTGACACACTCATAATAAGAAGGAGCCCAAAAATGTAATTTGGGATTGGCGCGGTAGTCCAATGATAGTTCTCTAGTGGAATGAATTATCATTGATAAAATTAAGTTGTGTGTTCGGGGCGAACACGGGATGCTTAATTTTATCGGGAGACCAAAACCAATTCCTCCTCTCGGTCCCTATCGTAGCCTCTTATTTATAGAGTTCTATACCCACCTATACCCACCTTCTATACCCACCCAATAGGGGCCGACCAAGCTAGCTTGGGAACAAGCTAGGGCCGGCCTAGGTATAAGATTGGGTGGCCTAGCTTGAACCCAAGCTAGTGGGCCGGCCAAAATAAATTAAAAAGAATTTTAATTTTATTTTTATTATGTGGAAGAAATAATTTATTAAAGAGAATTTAAATTAAATTATCTCTCTTGTAAAATTTATAAATGATTAAAAAAAGAGATTAGATCTCTTTCCTTATTTGTAGATTGGTGAGATATTTTATTTTCTCTTTAAAAATTATTCACATGTTGTAAAATTAAAATTATAGAAATTTCTTTTATTAACCATGTAGAGATTTTTAAAGAGAAATTTTAATTTTAAAATTTCCGGAAACAAATTAGGAAGTTTTAATTGTTGATTGAAACTTGTCCAATTTGTTCTCCAATGATGTGGCCGGCCAATGTAGATTTAATTGGGAAATTTTATTTTATTTTTTTCAATTAAATCATGTCAAGGAAATTGAGGAAATTTTATTGTAATTAAATTTCCTAATTTGCCTAGGCCAAGGAATATAAAAGAAGGGGTGAGGGTGCCTTCATGAGACACTACATCTATTATTTCTCTCCCTCTTTTGTTCCTTGGTGTGGCCGGCCATCCTCTCCCTCTCTTCCTCTTGTGGTGGCCGAACCTCTCTCTCCCTTGGAGCTCTTGTGGTGGCCGGATACTACTTGGAGAAGAAGAAGAAGAAGGAGAGAAAGCTAGCATCTCTTGGAGCTTGGTTAGTATTTTGGTTTTTCTCCTTGGTGAAGTTTTCCTTTGTGGCCGAACCTTGCTTGGAGGAGAAGAAGGTGGTTGGTGGTTTCTCATCTCGGTAGATCGTTGCCCACACAACGTCCGAGGTTAGAAGAGGAATACGGTAGAAGATCAAGAGGTTTTTTACAAGGTATAACTAGTAATTTTTATTTCCGCATCATGCTAGTTATTTATGGAAATAATACCAAATACAAGAGGCTTACGTTCTAGAATTTCGAATATGTTTTTTCGATGTTGTGTTCTTTTGTTTTTTCTTTTCCTTGTGATTTGATTGTTCTCTTTGGTTAACCTAAAGTTATTTTAGGAAATTAAATATTAGCTTTCTATAAAAGGTTTTGTCTAGTCGGTGGTGGTTGCTCCCATATCCAAGAAGGTCATGTGCCTCGCCACGTCAGTACTGGGAACCAATTATGGAAATTAATATTTAATGGAATTAATAACTTAAGGAGACTTGGGTCGAACGTGTAAAGTTCCGCAGGAGATCCAAGTCAAAACCTAAAAGAACAAATAGATTAAGTTTTGGATCAAACGTGTTAAGTTCCGCAGGCGATCCAAAATTTAATTTAAAAGAACACATGGTAGCTAGGAAAAGGTTCAGACCTTTGTACAAAATTTTTGTACAGTGGAACCTATAGGTTTTTCGTGTAGCAACCAACACCCTGTGCAACTCAAACCAACCTTAGCAATTCGGCTAGATAAACAGAGCATAGAATAAAAGCCCTAGCTTATAAATCCACTCGGCACAGCAAAATCCGCAACAAAGGGAAACGGAAACCCTAAATTCGGAGCAAGGAAGAAAATCGAAGCTCGGAGCAACTCCTACCGCAGGTGAGTAGTACTTACTTGCTTTCTTGGACTTACAACCGAGAAGAGGAAATTTAGGGGTTCGGATGGAGCTTGAAGATCTCGGTCCCTTCTCGTCCGTGCGTTCACCTTGCCGAGAGAAGCTCGGATGTGTGCCGAACCCTCGGAGGAAGAAGCTCGCCGGCCGCCGGAGTTAAGCCCTAAGTCGGCTTTCTTCGTTTCAGCCGCGAGAGGAGAAGAATCGCGTCGTCGCGAGGGAGAAGGAGAAGAAAGATTTCGGGAGAAAATGTTGGGTTTTTGGAAAATCCAAAACCTAATTCCCTTTTATATATAAGGGTTTTATTCCAAACTATACTATATCCCTAATTCTCTCTATATAGGGTTAACAGAAATCTCCTAGCTTAGTTGGTCAGGCCGGTTTTGGCTTGGGTCAGTCTGACCCGGGGTCCCGGGTTCAAACCTCGCTTCCAACGCTTTTTGCCTAAACTTCTTTGGTTTTGTAAAAATGCTAAACGACCTCCAAAAATTACAAAAAAATACTCTAAAAATTTCTAAAAATATCTAGAATATTTTAAAAGCATTTTCAAATATCTTTATGGACATTTGAAACTCAGAATAGGGAAAATTGGGTCGTTACATTTGGAGTTCGTTTGGTATTTTTACCAAGAGGAAGAAGTAAAAATAATAATAATAATAATAATATATGTTGAAGCTGGGTTTTAAACCCAAGATCACGGACCCGTCTACGGATGTTTTGTTAATCATATATGGAGTGATATATATTTAAGTAGTAGTTAGGAACAGTAAAATAAATTGGAAATAAAAGTGCGCGGCTGAGGAATCGAAGCCGAGATCTGTGACTTAGTTAAAACCTGGCTAACCAAGTGTGCTGCGGGCGGTTTTATTTAATAATAGATAGTAAAATTATTTAAGTAGTACTAGTTAACAGAAACATTAGAGTATTAAAAGGAGAACTTAGGCGTTAATTGCCGTGACCTAATTTTCTCTACTCTCCCTCACGAACGGCGTCGGCGCCGATTCTGCCCGAGCGAAGGAAAACGAAGCCCTAGCTTCGTCTCCGGCGGCCGGCCGAAGGGGATTTCCGTGAGCTCTTCTCGGATTCGAGCTCCTCTCGTCAAGAAGGACCCGTGAACACGAAGAGAGGCCACGATTTCAAGAGACCTGAATCGTAGAAGTCTTCCTTCTTCTGCTGTGATTTCAAGAACACGATGTAAGTTGCTACTCACCTGCGGTAAGAGTTGTTCCGATTTTAATTTGGTGTTTTCCTTGTATTTTTGAGCATGCCGTGAAGATGAAGGGGTTTTGATTGGGATTGATTGCTGTCGTGAGTTGCTTGCTTCGGATTTTGTTGGATTCTGATCTGTTGTGATCTTAATGTGCAAGTCAAGATGTGCTGTGAAAAGGGGCACAAGTAGCTTCTGTTCAGAATTGTTTTCCTAAGTAATCTGGTCAAATTTGGCTATTAGACAATTAACATGAGAAAGTGAACAGATTAATGTATAGTTTTGGTTTCAGTAGCATGTTGTGGGTTTTTATTCGAGTTTTCTTGAGGAATCGAGTTTCAGATTCATATTCTTGATGTGTTTGTTTATTAGTATGTTCTAGTTCTTCATGGGAAGCAATAGGATTTAAGTTCTTATATGCTCTTGTTATTGAAATAGTCTTGAAACTGTTGCAAGATATTATGAATGCGGTTTGATTTGTTGTGTTTAGCTATTTGCCATGGGATGATGTTAATGTGAGTTGATTATGATGCTTTAGTGGCTGTCCGAATTCTGGGTAAATATAGAGAGTGATGTGTCGATTTTGAGTTGTTCTTGTATGGTTCTGATGACTTTGGAATTCCGAATTTACCTATGCATGTTCTGTTGTAACATGGTTTAAGAGGCTTTGCTTGCCCTATGAATTCATTGGATTAGTTGGTCTATGTGATACTTATCATGCTAAGTTGGGTAGCATATTTATATATCTCATCTATTTGGTTTTAGGGCTGTCGTGTATTAAAAATGGTTCTATAGGGCTGCCGTGTATTTCTACCACTCTAGCTTAATTTGAATATGCAAAAGGGATAAGTTAATACCCTTTAATCTTGGTTTAGGCTGCCGTGTGTTAATAGTAGTTCTTTAGGGCTGCTATAGCATGAGGTTGAAGATTTTGTTAAAGATGGGTGTTTTATGTATAGAATTAGGTTTTAGAAGAGGTTAAGAATAACATGCATGTTTATAATAAGCTTGCACAACCTTCTAATAATAAGCATATAGTTTATAGTCTTTCTATTACTATCGTGGGCATAAACAACATGCATATCAAGAAGATGCAGTCCTCCACTTTTAGGGTGCAGATTTGAAGTTTTCTACTTCCTTAATGAGCAAGAATAGTTCTTTAATTTAAAGCATGTGTTCCATTAAATCTTTTCAGAAGATTATGAGTAGTTATAAGTAAAGAGAGACCAAGGTCTGGAGAAGAAAAGATATATATATATATATATTAAAGTATAAGAAGTATAAGTTTTATAGAGTTTCAAGTTCTAACTAGTTTAGACCCTTTTGTTATCAATTGTTTAACAAGCTACTAGATTCTTTGTTAGTAATCCTTTAACCCGCAGTTATAGTTTTAAGTTTAGCATGTTAGTTTCAGATTTCATGAAAACATTTCAGATGTAGATTTTCAGATTTAGTTTATATATATATCTATGCAACGAACTGTCTTTTTATTCCAAGTATATAGTTAGATTTTTCTTTAAGCTTTTAGTTTCCCTTTGTTCTGCTATTAGGCAATGAACATAGAATGGCTTGGATTAAGTATTGGTTTATTAGGCTAATTGGAGGTTGATCCGGCAGTGATTTTGGTTTGTTTTATGATGAAGTAGGTATAGTAATCTCTTAGTGCAGAAGTGTGAATGAAAGAGTGAAGAGGAGCATACGTAATATGTTGTGTTGGTGAGTATTATGTATTAAGACTAAAGATGATTTGAAATGATGTTATGGAGATTTTTTGGTGCTATTATATCAAGCAGTCGAGGCCAAATAAGTAGCTTTAATATTCCAACAACATGCTTAAGTTAAGTTGATATCGTTTGTCAAGTAGATTAAGATTAATTAAATACTTATCAATCAAGTCAAGGGTGGTTGGATATTTGACAATTGAAGAGGTCTAAGTTAAGATTGATACGATACTTTATGGATTGAGTTGGGTCACACCTTTGTGAGAAGTTGAGGATTGTTTCTTTAAACTTGTTGCCGTGAATTACAAAGGAAGAAAATAAAGTATAAGCTTAGAACCAATAAAAACAAGATCTTAACCCAGTAGCTAGGATTTAGCTTGTTTTCCTTGCTTGCGGATCAGATTGGTCTTCTTCTTTTAGTTGTTTTGGAGATCTTTGTGAAGGGGTAAGCTTTGAATAAGATTACATAGGTTTGCTTTAAAAGTTATAGTGCAGAATTAGTTTTGCCTTTTTCTATTAGCAAGTGCAGAATTTTGATTAGCATAAAGTAGTGCAGATTTTTGTTAGTTATGTATGCTGATTTTGTTTTCTCTTGCTTTAAGATATGCATGAACAGAATATAGCATATACGTATATATACATAGCATGTAGTTTAGACTATCCTTGCTATAATGAGTAGTTATAAGTGAGAAAAGACCAAGGTCTTAAATTGATCCTAAATTCCAGAAGTTTAGGATTAAAAGCACACTAAGTGTTTGAATAAATGCCAAGGCATTTTGTTATAAGAGAATTAAAGAATAACAAGTATAAGGAAGTTATAGTTAAAAAGAAGATAAGTATTTTACTTTTTAATGGCATGTACCGGACACAAGGTTCATTGGGTGAGCTCCTAGATCGCCCCTAGGCACAAGATCGCCTAGAAGTACCTTAGTAGTTTCGGGATTAGCTACCTCGACTCATATTAAGGATGCGCGCAAATTGGTACAATGCCGGGCCCAAGAGAAGTTGATTATTATTTTAAAGTAATAAAGTATAAGTTTTGAAACAAATGAAACAAACACCATTTATGGTTAGAGTTAGTAAGTTTAGTTTCTTTTAATTTGAAGCATGTAGTATTAGTTTTATTTGTTTCCTGCTTAGTTATTTAGCATGATTAGCTTTTTTTTCCAGCATGCAGTTTTTTCTTGTATATCATGAATCCTTAGTTTTCTTTGCTATTAGTTTGACATGAGCAGTTATGTTTTTGCTTTACTTTCTTTTAGAGCATATAGTTTCTAGTTTTTTCTGTATACATGCATATTCGTGTTTTTGTGAGTTAGATAGCGCTTACTAAGCAAATTTTTCTTATAGACTGCATTTCCTCTTACCGCAGATAAAGGAAAGGAAAAGATCTAGCAAGGAAGGCGACAAGGTGGTGCGGATGGTGTGTGATGCCAGGACTATGGAAGTCTTGGGACTAAAAAAGAGTTCTTTTAGTTTTCTTTCTTTATTACTAAGTTTTCCATGTTTTAGTGGACTGTAAACATTTGAGATTGTATTTTGAGTTCCATGTCATGTGAGATTGTTTTAGATAGTATGCTAAGATGAATTCAGTATAGTATGTATTTTTGGTGTATGACACATATTTAACTGCGTGGTTGTTTGATATATGTTTTAGCCGCCTGTGGCTGTGTATTATTTGCATGTATTGAGGAATTTGGTCACCGGTACAGGGGAGATTTTGCCGAAATTTTTTGGTAGGGATTCCTCGTGGTTTCGATCACACCAGTTAAGTAGAGTTAATAGTTAAGTAACGGTCACCTTAGAGAGTAGTAGTAGTAGTAAGAAGGGTGGTCGTTACAGTAACCTTAGGTCCTAGGGAGTGGTAACCCTAGGTGAAGGAAAAATCCTAAGGGGGGGTAACCTTAGGTCCTAGGGGGTGGTAACCCTAGGTGAAGGAAAATCCTAAAGGGGGGGAATAACCTTAGGTCCTAGGGGGCGGTAACCCTAGGTGGAGGAAAACTCTAAGGGGAAGCAACCTTAGGTCCTAGGGGGCGGTAACCCTAGGTGGAGGAAAACCCTAAGGGGCGGCAACCTTAGGTCCTAGGGGGTGGTAACCCTAGGTGGAGAAAAATCCTAGGGGGCGATAACCCTAGGTCCTAGGAGGTTACCCTAGGCGGAAAGCCCAGTCGGTCTGGAGGACCGGACTGGCATCAGGTAAATCTCCTGAGTGGAGTAGGTGACGACGCGTTCCCCGTAGAGGGAACAGTAGGCGTCGGGTCGACCTAGGATTTTCGGTCGAAAACCCGAAGTCAGACTCGGACAGTCCGAAGACTGTCATTATCATTTCTATTATGCTTTATGTGTTAACTTTGTGCTGCAGAGTATATTTGGGATTAATGTATCTTGCAGGGACCAAAGTGCAAAGATTAACCTCGGATGAACAGTGTCCGAGGAGCCTCCATGGAGCTTGGAGGCGCCTCGGGTGCGAAACCTAAAGCTGGCTGCGAAGAAAGCTTCAAGGCGCCTTGGATAGGCTGAAGGCGCCTTGAACAAGTTGATAAAGGCGCCTTGGAGAGGTTGGAAGCACCTTGAACAGGATAAAGTTCGACCAGGTCAGTTCTGATCTACGCAGGTGACGCAGCAAGCCTAGAGGAGCTTTGGAGGGGTTTAAGGCGCCTTGAACATCCTTTATAAGAGGGGTTCGAGCAGCAGGAAAGGACAATGAAAGAAAAAGCTTCCTCATGCTGTGTTCTGCTCAAGTATTGCTTCCGAAGTGCTGCTGCAACATTCCGACGACCCGGAGCTCAGATTTTTCTACCACTGTTGTCGGTATTACTTTAATTACAGTTACATTTGTAATTAGTTTGTAATAATTATATGAGCTTATAGTTGTTGCCCACGAAAAGCGATCAAGGATCGCGGGCCTTCGAGTAGGAGTCGCCTTAGGCTCCGAACGAAGTAAATCCTTCGTGTCTGTGTTTTCTCTATTTCATTTCCGCTGCTTTAATTACTCGACGATTGTTTTACGATTCCGATAATCGAACGAAATAGCCGCGAGCGCTATTCACCCCCCCCCCTCTAGCGCGTCTTGATCCAACATACTGTTCCTTCTACGGGGAACGCGTCCTCACCTACTCCACTCAGGAGATTTACTTGTTGCTAGTGTGATCCTCCAGATCGACTGGACTTTTGCTCAGCACTCGACGCTTCCGGACTTTCTACTGGACATCCGCTTCCCGGCTAGTCCAGTCTTTCACCTGGTTCACGACACCAGGACTTTCCACTTAGGGTTACCACCCCCTAGGACTTTTTCCTGAAGCTATCGACCTGCCAAGACTTTCCGCATAGGGTTACCACCCCCTATGACCTAGGGTTACCACCCCCTAGGGTTTTCTCTTTGCCTAACCGCAGCTAGGACTTTCCTGAAATACTTAAGCAGACTTATTGGATCACAAAACTGTTGGTTGCTACTCGGAAAACCTAGAGGTTCCACTGTACAAAAATTTGTACAAAGGTCTGAACCTTTTCCTAGCTACCATGTGTTCTTTTAAATTAAATTTTGGATCGCCTGCGGAACTTAACACGTTTGATCCAAAACTTAATCTATTCGTTCTTTTAGGTTTTGACTTGGGTCTCCTGCGGAACTTAACACGTTCAACCCAAATCACCTTAAGTTATTAATTCCATTAAATATTAATTTCCATAATTGGTTCCCAGTACTGACGTGGCGAGGCACATGGCCTTCTTGGATATGGGAGCAACCACCAGCGACTAGACAAAACCTTTTATAGAAAGCTAATATTTAATTTCCTACAATAACTTTAGGTTAACCAAAAAGAACAATCAAATCACAAGGAAAAAATAAAACAAAAGAACACAACTTCAAAAAACATATTCGAAATACTAGAACGTAAGCCTCTTGTATTTGGTATTATTTCCATAAATAACTAGTATGATGCGGAAAGAAAAATTACTAGTTATACCTTGTAGAAAAATAACCTCTTGATCTTCTACCGTATTCCTCTTCTAACCTCGGATGCTGTGTGGGCAACGATCTTCCGAGATGAGAAACCACCAACCACCTTCTTCTCCTCCTAGCTAGGTTCGGCCACAAAAGAAGAAGCTTCACCAAGGAAGAAAATCAAAACACTAACCAAGCTCCAAGAGATGCTAGCTTTCTCTCCTTCTTCTTCTTCTTCTCCAAGTAGTATCCGGCCTCCACAAGAGCTCCAAGCAATAGAGAGTTTCGGCCACCACAAAGAGGAAGAGGAGAAGAGATGATGGCCGGCCACAACACCAAGGAAAAAAAGGAGAGAAAATAATAGAGGTTGTTCCATGAAGGCACCCTCACCCCTTCTTTTATATTCCTTGGCCTAGGCAAATTAGGAAATTTAATTACAATAAAATTTCCTCAATTTCCTTGACATGATTTAATTGAGAAAAATAAAATAAAATTTCCCCAATTGAAATCTTATGGCCGACCACATCAATGAAGAACAAATTGGACAAGTTTCAATCAACAATTAAAACTTCCTAATTTGTTTCCGGAAATTTTAAAAAATAAAATTTCTCTTCAAAATCTCTTCATGGTTGATAAAAGGAAATTTCTATAATTTTAATTTTACAACATGTGAATAATTTTTAAAGAGAAAATAAAATATCTCACCAATCTACAAATAAGGAAAGAGATCTAATCTCTTTCTTTAATCTTTTGTAGATCTTTTACAAGAGAGATATTTTAATTTTAATTCTCTTTAATAAATTATATCTCCCACATAATAAAATTTAAAATTAAAATCCCTTTTTAATTTAATTTGGCCGGCCCCCACTAGCTTGGGTTCAAGCTAGGGCCGGCCACCCAATCTTATACCTAGGCCGGCCCTAGCTTAGTTCCCAAGCTAGCTTGGCCGGCCCCCTATTGGTGGGTATAGAAGGTGGGTATAGGTGGGTATAGTACTCTATAAATAAGAGGCTACGATAGGGACCGAGAGGAGGAATTGGTTTTGGTCTCCCGATAAAATTAAGCATCCCGTGTTCGCCCCGAACACACAACTTAATTTTATCAATAATAATTCATTCCACTAGAGAACTATTATTGAACTACCGCACCAATCCCAAATTACATTTTTGGGCTCCTTCTTATTATGAGTGTGTCAGTCTCCCTGTGTTTAAGATATCGAATGTCCACTAATTAAGTGAGTTACTGACAACTCATTTAATTAATATCTTAGTCCAAGAGTAGTACCACTCAACCTTATCGTCATGTCGGACTAAGTCCACCTGCAGGGTTTAACATGACAATCCTTATGAGCTCCTCTTGGGGACATTATCAACCTAGTATCTCTAGGACACAGTTTCCTTCTATAATCAACAACACACACTATAAGTGATACCATTTCCCAACTTATCGGGCTTATTGATTCATCGAACTAAATCTCACCCATTGATAAATTAAAGAAATAAATATCAAATATATGTGCTTGTTATTATATTAGGATTAAGAGCACACACTTCCATAATAACTGAGGTCTTTGTTTCTTTATAAAGTCAGTATAAAAGAAACGACATCAAATGGTCCTACTCAATACACTCTAAGTGTACTAGTGTAATTATACAGTCAAGATAAACTGATACCTAATTACACTACGACCTTCTAATGGTTTGTTCCTTTCCATTTTGGTCGTGAGCTACTGTTTATAATTTATAAGGTACTGATAACATCATCTTCTGCATGTGACACCACATACTATGTTATCTACAGTATAAATTAATTGAACAACTACAACTAAATGTAGACAATTTGACCAAATGTGATTCTTTATTCATAATGAATGTTTACAAAGCTTAGGCTTTCAGTATACACTCCAACAATACCTTAACTTTGAATCATTTGCCATTATCAAAACACGAGTTCGATCGTCGGATGCTTCCCCCACCAACAATCTCCCCCTTTTTGATTATGACAACTCAAATTCAAAGTTAAGTAAACAGATATCAAATAACGAATAGATGAAAACATTTAAAGCAAGCTTAGCAATTTTTCTAAAGTAAACTCTATGAATTTAAAGTATAGCATCAATTTTAGGCTCCCCCTTAACTGTTACTCCCCCTTTAATATTCATTATTTTAAATTTGAATTTTACAATTATTTGAGTATTTGAATTTGTAATTTGCTACTCAAGTTTAGGCTCCCCCGTAACTGTTACTCCCCCTTTAATATTCATTATTTTAAATTTGAATTTTATAATTATTTGAGTATTTGAATTTACAATTTGCTACTCTCCCCCTTTGCCATATATCAAAAAAAATAATCAAAATAGTCGTTTGATTTCTAAAGAGGATAACCAGACTTTGAGCTAACGTTTGCAAAATTGTGATTTACTTAGGAAAGCAAGAATTTACAAAGTTAGATTTCTAAAAGTGGGCTAAGTTTTAAAATTTTGAAAATAAAGATTGGAACTTAGCTAAGCTTTTTGCAAGTATTGGATTTTGAAAGCTATCACTTAGGTTAAAAAACTTAGTTTTGAACAATACATATTAAATTTTAGGACAAGGAGGGAGTGGAGTAGCTAAAAATTTGGTTTAGGTTATTTATTCAAAAGTCAGTTGGTCCTTAAGTTCAAGCATGAGTCAAGTTCAATAGATTTCAAATTTTCCAGTTTTACTTTAAGATGTATCAAAGCCCTAAAGATCAAACATGCATATCCTGAAAACTGTGTATCCTTTACCAACTGTCTAACCTTTAGCTACTTGCTGATTGCCTAGAGGGCAACAGCTTTCACTTGGTTAGTCAAGTTAAGTCAATTTGGTCCAGTTAGATTTGACTAGAGCTGGAAAACTTGACTTGATTGATGTATATTACGTGTTTAACGCCCAAACTCATATTGATGCACAGATATAAGCATTCTTGAGTCCAAGCTGTACCCTATGCATCTCACGTCATTCTATGTCTTTCAAAACACAATCAAGGTATACCTAGGTGTTTGTGAGATGCTCTGCCTTAAGTCTAGGGGAACATGATTTCTAGGGGGAAAGCCTAAGTAAAATCCAATTTTTGAAACTTCTAAGAAAAAGGGATTTTAAAATTATTTTTCCTATATTTTTAAAACCAATTTAAAAGTTATTTTGAAATTATACTCACAATTTCAAAAAAAAGTAACACATAATTTCTCAATTAAATATAAGGCATCTAAACATCAGATGACCAACTCCAAGATACAATCCAAAAGATGAGTAAGATAGGCAAATCCAAGAAGTGAATGACATGTCCAGACAGTCTAAAAGATAGAATCAAGCAGGCGGATCGTTAGCTGGAGGATCGGCTAGAGGCTGCTCGGGTGGCGGCTGAGATTGTCCCTGACGCCGAATCTCACCTCGGAGAGATGCAAAACCAGCAGCCATCTCGGATCTCATAGATTGAAGGAAGTGATGGCTATCTAGCACAGCTCGTCGTGTCTGAGTGGACTGGATCTCGAGCCGAGTGAGTCTGTCCTCGACAGAGAGTGGTGCCGAAGATGAAGGCCCGGCTGATGTGGAGGGTCCGGCAGAGGTGGAAGGATCTGTGAAAAAGTCCTCTGCCAGGAAATCGGGCCACTCCTCATCCGCATCTGGTAAGTCCTCGGCCTCTGGAGCACTAGGGGCAGCAGCTGGTGGTGGTCGGCCCTTCCAGGCCAGAATCCCCTCGGCAGTGACCTCTGCCCCCACTAATCTAAGGCTACGCTGACCTAACTCATCATAAATGGTAAGTGGGATGAGTACCCCTCTAGTGATGTCTATCCTAGAGCTGGAGAATATCTAGGTCAGAATATGGCAATAAGTCATATGAATCACTCCAGATGTAATTGTACTAGATGCAAGAATGATGTTATGAAACATATGGAGGGCTATGTCTATATCTAGGCGCTGGCTGAGGGCGTACAGAAAGAACGAGTGGGACGGTCGCATCTTCGAGACGTCTCGAGATGAGATGGGTAGGATACATGCTGTCAGGACCCTGTACATAGCATAGTCCTGAACTCGAAGAAGAGTGGATCTGAACTCGGTCAGGCCCAAGAGTCTCTCCTCCCCAAAAAAATGCATGTAGATGTCATCTAAGGTGATGTGGGAATAGGGATCACCAAAAGGTAGCTCCCTACTCGGGTAACATAAGAATGTACACTGGAACTCCCTAAGATCTAAGCTGGTGCGAAGTAGAGAGGGAGTAAACTGAAGATCAGTACCACCAACTCTGGTGGAATAGGTACTATCATCAACCTTTTCAAGGTTGTGATAGAACTGGGCACACAGATCTTGGTTGACTGTAGTGGTACAGTCAACCAGTTTATCTAGATGATAGTAGTTTATCATCTGGATTGCGGGTTGACAATATTGGGATAAAAATTCCCGACCAATATATCTAGATTTAATGGACTCAAAGGTGAACCTAGCGAAATCTATCCTATGCTGTTCCGAGGGGAATCTAGGGTCCGTGGAAGGGGCCCTAGCCGGTGTGGGATCCACAATACGACGCTTCCTATTGTTGACATTATACAAAAACATTGCAAAACTAGCAAGAAATCTTGGAAATAGATGATTGAGAAGAGTTTAGATTATACCTCGGAGGCATAGCTAGGATTAAAGGAGGAAGAGATGGGTTGAAGGCACCTTGGTTGGGAAGAATCGGACGAAGTTATGTTTCGGCAGAACACGAACAAAAGGAAGAGGTTCTGTTCGTGACAAAAGGATGAGTGAAGGCGCCTTTGGAGGCGCCTTAATGATTCCTTAAGGCGCCTTAGATAGGCGGCGGGAAATTTCCCGCCGCTGTTGAGGACGCCTCCCACGTGTGGGAGGCGCCTTCATTCAGGCGCCACGTGTCCCTTTTTAATAATTTTTTTTTAATTAAGTTTAATTAGTTTTAAGTTAACACATATTTTAGGTTAATTAAATTTTGACAAAAATAATTTTAAGTTAATTTGTGAAAAATAATTTTAATTAAATTGATTTTAAAAAATAAGTTAATTAATTTTGAAATTAAGTTTTAAAATAATTTTGAAATTCAGTTTTAGAATAATTTTGAAATTAAGTTTTAAAATCATTTTGAAATTAAGTTTTAGAATAATTTTGAAATTAAGTTTTAAAATCATTTTGAAATTAAATTTTAAAATCATTTTGAAATTAAGTTTTAAAATCATTTTGAAATTAAGTTTTTGAAATTAAGTTTTAAAATCATTTTGAAATTAAGTTTTAAAATCATTTTGAAATTAAGTTTTAAAAATAATTTTAAGTTAATTAATTTTGAAAATAATTTTAAGTTAATTAATTTTGAAAATAATTTTAAGTTAATTAATTTTGAAAATAATTTTAAGTTAATTAATTTTGATTGGTTTAATTTAGTTGAATTAACTTGATTTAAGTTTAAGTCAATTTTAGTTTTAATTTCTTAGTCATCTCACCCGATCTAAATTTTCAATCAGGGAACCCTATAATTGTTGTGAGATAAATTATGGTTGAATTTTAGGATCTGGTTTAACTTTGTGTTAGATTCAGGTTTAGCTTTGGATTCAACAAGTAAGCATTCTTTGGATAAACTTCTGGGCTATGGTGAGTTACAAGGAACTCATTAAAGTAACCATACCTTCGAGGTTTCCCAAATAGTCCTACCCATTGAACTTAATACTAAACCTTGGTCTAACTAGTTAGGATCCATTTAAGGGTAGCTTCGGTCAGTTCCACTTGGCCAAATGCACCAGGTCGAAGCCATATCTTCCTAGACATGCAATGCCCAAACTTCCCTAACGTACTATCATCTAAAAACTTCACCAGTACTGTGGGTCAAGTTAAACCTAGCCCGTTTTAATCTAACCTTAATTACCTTGCCGAGTAATCTACTCTTGTTTTACCCATTCCGGATAGATTAAGTTCAGTTACCCAGTCGGGTAGTTCAGTTGGGGGTGCCAGCTATTCTGGATCCTCCATCTATATTTTATTTGATTTGAATTCGAATTATTTTGAATTTTTAAGTGAATTTTTAATTTGAATTTCTAATTCTAATTTTTGAATTTTGATTTAATTTCGAATTTTGAATTTATGATTTGAATTTTAATTTAATTTCGAATTTTGAATTTGTAATTTGAATTTTGAATTTTTGAATTTTAATTTCAAATTTTGAGTTTGTAATTTGAATTTTGAATTTTTTTTAATTTTAATTTTATTTCAAATTTTGAGTTTGTAATTTGAATTTTGAATTTTTTGAATTTTAATTTTATTTCGAATTTTGATTTTGTAATTTGAATTTTGAATTTTGAATTTTTGAATTTTAATTTTATTTCGAATTTTGAGTTTGTAATTTGAATTTTGAATTTTTGAATTTTAATTTTATTTCGAATTTTGAGTTTGTAATTTGAATTTTGAATTTTAATTTAATTTCGAATTTTGAGTTTGTAATTTGAATTTTGAATTTTAATTTTATGTCAAATTTTGATTTAAAATTTGAATTGTTTTCGTGTTTACTCCCCCTGGATCATAGCCTCGATATGGTCTATCGAGGTAGTGTATTTGATCCTTCGGGACCCAGTATTGGCCAAGTCCAACTTGATTGACCAATTTGGACTTAGGGACCCATGCTTGGTTTACCTTTCTATTTGGTTTGTTTATTAAGGATAAATAAGATTTATATTTCTTTTTAGTTTTATATCCTAGCTCAATTCTATTGTAAACAGCTCTTTGTGTCCCAAGAATTAGGTCAAGATTCTTGGAGCCTAAAGAAAACCGTTCTAAGGTATTTTTTAAATCCTTGACCTGATTTTTCAAACTTGAATTTTCTTCCTCAAATTTTTGAACATGAGTAGAATTTTCAGTCTGAACTTGATCAGGTAAGGATTTAGAGTTAGTCACTTCTTTAAGGACAGCTACTTCCTTTAGAAGTGACTTAATCTTAAGGTTTGACTTAGCTAACTTGCGTAATAAATAATTGACTAAATTATTAAGTCTAGGAATACTTACAGTGGAGTCTGGCCCTTCGAAAACGGATGCGGATCTGTGGCTTCGCTCGGACTCGGCCTCTGACTCACTCTCGCTCTCGGATTCATCGATCTGGTCCCGGGACATCAATGCGAGTAAACTCGTCTGATCGAGTTCGTCGTCGTCATCCTCCGAAGAAGATTCGTCCCACATCGCCTTCAGGGCCTTCTTTCTTCTTTGCTTTTTTGTTTCCTTTTGGTTGGGGCAGTTGGCTTTGATGTGCCCCTTCTGGTTGCATCCGTAGCAGGTTACTTCAAATTTTACCTTAGAACTCGGTTGGGCCTCCTTGGATTGTACTGCCTTCTTTAGGTCTTTCTTGTTGAAGCCCTTCTTCTTCTTGTAGAGCTTCTTCACGAGGTTCACGAGTTCGGTTGTCAGTTCGTCTTCTTCATCTTCTGAGTCAGGTTCATTTTTCGACTCCGGTTCAGTTCTTCGTCGTGATCTCGGATCGCGGGTTCGACTGGTACCTGCAACCAAAGCAATACCCTTCTCGGTTGGCTGTGCATTAGTCTGTTCATGAAGTTCAAATTCAATAAATAATTCATCTAACTTTAAAGAAGACAAATCCTTGGAGACTTTGTAAGCATCTACCATTGATGCCCACAATGTACTCCTTGGAAATGAGTTAAGAGCGTACCTTATTATATCCCTATTTTCTACCTTGTGCTCGATTCCGTGAAGGGAGCTAAGGATATCTTGAATTCGCGCGTGTAGCTGGCTTGCTGTCTCATTTTCCTGTATTTTTAAGTTATACAATTTATTGAATAGTAAATCACGCTTACTTACTTTGGTATCGGAGGTCCCTTCGTGAAGCTCGATCAACTTCTCCCATAGCTCCTTGGCACTTGAGAATGGACTGACACGGTTTAGCTCCTCCTTCGTTAGTCCGCACTGGAGGGTACAAGTTGCTCTGGCGTTTGCCTCCACCTTCTTGATTAATGCAGGCTCCCAATCTTCGCAGGGTGTAGGATTGCCATCTTTATCTGTTGGCAGATCCAAACCAGTCTTGACGATCATCCAGGTTTCGAACTGGATCTTCAGGAAGTTCTCCATTCTGCCCTTCCAGTAACCAAAGTCCTCTCCGGTGAAGAGCGGGGGACGGACAGTGCTATAACCCTCTTGTTGGGCCATTTTAGATTAACTACGAAGAAAATAAATGACAAGAAAATTCCAGGACTTGGTTGTGGATTAGTAGTGCGGGAAGTATTTAAAAATAGAACACGAACTCGGGTGGTGTTGCACCAACCTCGACCAAAAACCGATTCAAGAAAAGAATTAGAATATAGCTATAAAGCTAAATTCTAATTGACTCCGAAAATCTGAAACTGCCACGAAAAAATTGTTTTGAATGGTGGTTGCACCAATTCAAAACGATCCCGCTCTGATACCAATTGTTGGATCGAGAAGCGCTAGAGGGGGGGTGAATAGCGCTCACGGCTATTTCGTTCGATTATCAGAATCGTAAAACGTTTGTTGGGTAATTAAAGCAGCGGAATAAAAAACAAACACACAAGAACACGGTCGTTTACTTCGTTCGGAGCCTAGATCGACTCCTACTCGAAGGCCCGCGATCCTTGATCGCTTTCGGTGGGCAACAACTATAAGCACGATTATTACAAACTAAGTATTACAATAAGTGCAATAAATAAATCTATACCAACGACGGAAAATGAAATCTCGGAGCTCTAGGTCGTCGGGCACGAGTAGCAGCACTTCGAAGCGTCTTTTGGAGCAGCACGTGAATGAGAGAAGGCTTGGAATTGTTGATCTGAGGTGCTGCTCGAACCCTGCTTTTAAAGCATGCTGGAGGTGCCTCCAAGCTCGTCCGAGGCGCCTCCAATTCGCCCGAGTCGCATGCGTGGATCAGTGACGAACTGGTCGAAACCTATCTGCTAGAAGGCGCCTTCATGGGTCTACAAGGCGCCTTACAAGGCGCCTCCATAACCCTCCGAGGCGCCTTCAGCCCTGTTTCGCGGCCAGCTCAGCTTTTGCACCCGAGGCGCCTCCAAGCTCCATGGAGGCGCCTCGAACACTGTTCATCCAAGGGAAGACTTCATTATTTTGTACCTGCAAGACATGTTAGTCACAAACAATATCCTGAAACACAAAGTTAGCACATAAAGTCATAAATAAGGTAACAAAATATTATCGATAATCATCAGACTATCCGGGTTTGACTTTGGATTTTTATCCGAAAATCCTAGGTCGACCCGACGCCTACTGTTCCCTCTACGGGGAACGCGTCCTCACCTACTCCACTCAGGAGATTTACCTGTTGCCAGTGCGATCCTCCAGATCGACTGGACTTTTGCTCAACACTCGATGCTTCCGGACTTTCTGCTGGACATCCGCTTCCCGGTTAGTCCAGTCTTTCACCTGGTTCACGACACCAGGACTTTCCACCTAGGGTTACCATCCCCTAGGACTTTTGCCTGAAGCCATCGACCTACCAAGACTTGCCGCATAGGGTTACCACCCCCTAGGGTTTTCTCTTTGCCTAACCGCAGCTAGGACTTTCCTCAAATACTCAAGCAGACTTGTTAGATCACAAAACACCTTAACTTCGAATCATTTGCCATTATCAAAACACAAGTTCGATCGTCGGATGCTTCCCTCACCAACAGATACCATACCAACAAATGCAAGGACTGTATTATACTCCGGTGTACATAGAGCTTTCATAAGGAGGTAAAGATTAGAACTTTAGCTCATGGATATACTACCTCACTTAGCTAAGTCTTAAACCTTGTGTCAATCTTGAGATCTGGGACATATATATTTTTATATATATTTTCCCTCAGAAGACACTGCTAAGACACACCTCTCCACAAATTTTCATGATTTTTAGAGGTCTGTAGATTTCTTAGTGAGTTTCTGAGACTAATTCCAGAATAAGGCTAACAAGCGTACCAGTCGACTGGTTCAGATACCAGTCGACTGGAAACAGTAAGTTTTGTGAACAGAGATCTTCTGTGAGTTTATGTTTTGGGCACCAGTCGACTGATATATACATTAGTCGATTGGTAATCGTGTTTTTATAACTTTCCACGCGATAGGCGGCCCGACGGAAACCCTAGTTCCACCAGTCGCCTGTCATCGCCCGCATTCCAGAGGCATTCCTCACCACCTCCAGTCACCTCCGGTCTCCTAAAACTCGTCTCCTTCCTCGATCTACTCTCTCCTTCCCTCATTGTCGACTTTGGATTTCTTGGTTGCCTCTCGACGCCATTGGCGATCACTCAACTACGACTGTGCTTTCTTCGTTTCTCCTTTGATTTCGGTAGCTATGGAAGGAAGGTAACTCTTCTCCCACATATTTCTCAAGCTTAGTTGTGATTTACCCCTAATATTTCTTTGTTTGTGTCTCTTTTGTTACACGTCCCTGCTTGGCTGCCTATTTCCCACATATGCATTGCATTTCCATGATTAGGGTTAGGCAAAAACGTAGAGTTGGCGAGGGAACTTCCCGGTAGTCCACCCTGATTCCTTTAGTGGATCGGTTTCATTCCGAATCCGAACGGCAACGTTTCACCAATACTAACTTTTCTATGATCAATTGTCGATATCTTAACCAAACCTATTTTAATGAAATCGTTCCTGATATCATGGAGACCATTCTGTACTTTAGTTTAGATAGGTTGGTTTATTGCATGCATACCATAAATTTGGATCTGTGCAGGGAATTCTACAATAACCTGTATCCCAGTGCCAGCACAGGTCATGCATGGGTGTCTCACATTGGTGGGGTGGACATTAAGTTCACTCCTAGCATCCTTCAGTCGTCCTTAGGATGTAGGGGTTCTAATTGCATATTTACATGCTTTCCTACTGTCATTGAGCCTTTTACTGATTCATTTTCTCATCTGTTTGTCGAGATGATCCATCAGTATTACTTTAATGATCCTAGGTCTCCTCTAAGGCATATCTTTGATGCCACATGTATGTCTACCCGTAATAACTGTTAGAATGTATACTAAAAGTCTAGCTTTTGGTATAAATATTTATCTAGAAATAAGAATCACATTGGTCAAATGTCTACATTTATGATAAATGTAGTTGTTCAATTAATTTATATTATAGATAACATGGTGTGTGGTGTCACACACAAAGGATCATGTTATCAGTACCTTATAAATTATAAACAGTAGCTCACGACCAAGATGGAAAGGAACAAATCATTGGAAGGTCGTAGTGTAATTAGGTATTAGTTTATCTTAACTATATAATTACACTAGTACACTTAGAGTGTATTGAGTAGGACCATTAGAGGTCGTTTCTTTTTATATTGACTTTATAAAGGAACAAAGACCTCAGTTATTATGGAAGTGTGCGCTTTTAATCCTAATATAATAACAAGCACATATATTTGATATTTATTTCTTTAATTTATCAATGGGTGAGATTTAGTTGATTAATCAATAAGCCCGATAAGTTGGGAAATGATATCACTTATAGTGTGTGTTGTTGATTATAGAAGGAAACTGTGTCCTAGTAATCTAGGTTGAGAATGTCCCCAAGAGGAGCTCATAAGGATTGTCATGTTAAACCCTGCAGGTGGACTTAGTCCGACATGATGATGAAGTTGAGTGGTACTACTCTTGGAGCTAGATATTAATTAAGTGAGTTGTCAGTAACTTACTTAATTAGTGGACATTTGTTATCTTAAACACAGGGAGACTAACACACTCATAATAAGAAGGAGCCCAAAATGTAATTTGGGATTGGTGCGGTAGTTCAATAATAGTTCTTTAGTGGAATGAATTATTATTGATGAAATTAAGTTGTGTGTTCGGGGCGAACACGGGATGCTTAATTTCATCGGAAGACCAAAACCAATTCCTCCTCTCGGTCCCTATCGTAGCCTCATGTATATAGAGATTTATACCCACCACATACCCACCTTCTTACCCATCCAATGGGGCCGGCCAAGCTAGCTTGGAACCCAAGCTAGGGCCGGCCAAGACCAAGTGGATGAGCCAAGTTGGTGGCCGGCCAAAGCTTGGGTCCCAAGCTTAGGTGGCCGGCCACTAGAGTATTAAAAGGATTTTTATTAAAATTATTTCTTATGTGGATATCAAGGTTTTTAAAAGAGAGTTTAAAAATTAAAAATTTCCTTTTATAGCTTTCTACAAAAGATTAAGAGAAGAGATTAATATCTTTCCTTATTTGTAGATTAAAAGGATGATTTTAATTTTTGGTAAAAACTTTCCTTATTTGTAAATCATCTACATGTTTAAAAGAGAGTTTAAAATTTGAAATCTTTCCTTATTTGTTGATTAAAAGGTGGATTTTAAATTTTAAAAAAACTTTCCTTTTTAACTATATTCATGATTTAAAAGAGAGTTTAAAAATTAAATATTCTCTTTTATAAGTTTCTATAAAAGATTAAGAAAAGATTTGATATCTTTCCTTATTTGTAGATTAAAAGAGATTTTAATTTTTAGAAATAACTTTCTTTTTATCCACATGTTTAAAAGAAAGATTTTAATTTATTAAATTTCCTTTTTATAAACCAATCATGAAGGGATAAAAATTATTAGAGAAATTTAATTTTAAAATTTCCGGAAACAAATTAGGAAGATTTTAATTCTTGATTGAATTAAATTTTCTTTGCTTAGTTTATTGTGGCCGGCCATGTTGATTAATAAAAGAGAAATTGATTTTATATCAATTAAATTTATTTTTCATGGCAAAAGAATTAAGGAAGTTTTTATTAAAATTTCCTTATTTGCCAAGACCAAGGATTATAAAAGAGGAGGTAGAGGTGCCTTCAAGACAAGAACTCTATTCTATTTTTCTCCCTCTTTTTCTTCCTTGGTGTGGCCGGCCATCCTCTCCTCCTCTCTTCTCTTTGATGGCCGAACCTCATCCTTCTTGTGGAGATTTATATGGTGGCCGGTGATAACCATGATTTTACTGCATTATTTTGATTCATATATGCATGGTTTGATGTTGATTTCATAGGTTAAAATCATGGTTACATCACATTTTATGCATTATGTGTATTTTTGGACCTAATTACAAATTATCTTATTTTTT